>NC_090928.1:155541700-155844730 GCF_040938575.1 Ambystoma mexicanum
CTGGCTGCATGACTTCTTTCCCTGAGAAGTTCTATGGTAATGTGCTGCTAGACTTACATGCCTCAGAGAAAATAATTGTTATGCCTCAAGTGGTTGCAACACCCAGAACTTAAACCTGCACAATGCATTGACTTGCATGTCAATTAACCAGGGAGCTACAATGCCACTAGTGTCTGCTAGATATGAGATTTTAACCAATGGGGCATTCTAGAAAGGGCTCCTATCTCTTTAACATTCCTTCTTCTACTTCTAATCCTGATGTGTGCAAATCAGGATGTCACACACCTTTCTAATTGCATTTGTAGCTAGTTAGCTGTGGGATATCACCAAAGAATGAATTGATTTGAACTAGAAGTCTTTAATGTGCTGCCTTGATAACAAAAATTAAGATCTATCATTGTAGATGCGTTTCTTAAAATGTGCTTTAGTTTGAGGACATTTTGTTCAATTGCAATGCTATTTTAAGGAGTTAACCAGGAAGAACTACATAAAAAGCGACATGTGGACGCCACACATTTGTTTGCCTGGAT
This sequence comes from Ambystoma mexicanum, assembly GCF_040938575.1. Classification (NCBI taxonomy): domain Eukaryota; kingdom Metazoa; phylum Chordata; class Amphibia; order Caudata; family Ambystomatidae; genus Ambystoma; species Ambystoma mexicanum. Next base: position 155,542,231 of record NC_090928.1, read on the forward strand.
TTATCCTTTCTCAGGAGTGTAGGAATGTTTATGACACAGACTACCCTCAGGTCAAAATGCCAGCGAGTTTCTGAGTCTCATGCATTGATTCATGCTCCAATAAGTCTTTGATCTCATACAGAAACTTGGGCTTATTTGTTGAGTTCGTTCAGGCAATCGAAATCCTCAAGAGCTGATTTGTTTTTTCAGACAATCAGCACACTACAATCTCCTGAATTCTCTATATAGGCATAACGCACTTCCTGTTCCTTGGTAGACTTTGCTAGGATGTGAGGGAAGGTGTTGTACATTGCAGGTTCACAACTGGAGATTGTTTGGAGCAGTTTGAGTGAGTTTGTGGAGTTTGAGGAGTAGTTAAGGATTTTAACATTTGTTTTCGTGTTGCCTAGTTTATTACCCTTTGTCTGTTTGCTTAGTGTTTTATTACTTTCCCCCCCGGTTAAGAAACCAAAACAAAATAGTTGCCCTTTTCTCTTTTCCTTTTTTGTTGTCCCTGATAAAACCTTAAAAATAAAAAAATGTTGATCTTTCAATTTCCCTGTGCATGTTTTGCCGAATATATCTATTTACAATTTAGTGGTTCACTTAATGGAGGAATGTCACTAATATAATGCCTCCCCTCCCAGTGGTGAAGCAATCCACACAACATGGGACAAGAAACAGGCGGTTATTTTAAGAACTTTATTTAAAGCGGTTGCTACATGGAGCGACAACACAGCAGTGAACCTCACATATTCATTAATTAGCTAAGCTGTTTTAAAGACAGCATGTTTTGTTATTCAAAATAAAATATCCAGATGTTAAAAGTGGCCTCTATCTTACATCCAAAATACTTCAAATGAATATTAGCAGCCTCTCTACAAAAATGAAAATATGCTTGATGTCTTCTTAATGCAAGGTGAAGGGGGTGTGGTGGCCTCCCAGTCAATGAGGAAGCTTGGAATGGTGTTCTTGCCACACAGGGAAGGACCCCGCTTCAGGCCTGCTAGGAGCAGAAGGCTGCCATCTTCCCTCAGCAGGGATCAGGTAAGTGCACTCCCAGCTTCCTGCATCCCCTTACCTTTACTCAACCCCACTTTTCTACATATTTAAGGCCCCCACTTCCCTTCCCCATTTACCTTCAGCTCCATTGTCCCTCTCTGACACGCAATTTTATTTACTTATTTTTCTCGAGTTTAGAAATGGTTTCAACGCTGTTTCTCAGCTTGATAAAATAATGCTTTTAGTACCCCGGTATGATGTGCCGGAGTACTAATAGCAATAGAACCCTCAGAGGGGGGAATTACTTGTCTGGCAATGCCCCGTGCCTTGGTTTCTAGTGCTTGATTAACTTTTGTATGTCAATAATAATATCCAACTTTTTATTTCATAATGAAACTAACATTAATACATCGAAAAACAAATGTGAATGATTATTCTTGATAATGGACCCAAATAATTCACAATATAGAGGCACACATTGCCATTGCCATTGTTTGGTTTAAATATAGTTAAATTGTCAATCTACAGTATAGAATTAGGTCTACCTGAAACCCACCTCTCTGTTGATTCTCAGAATAAAGTTTGAAATAAAACAATGTACTTTGTTTTCTCTGAAACTATCAAAAACTACTGGTGTCAGAAAATATGTTGCTGTGATATAGTACACTGGTTCTTTGAATGATTTACTCCCAGAATGCAGGACACTACCTGTGACAAACTATTGGTTCCTGTCCTGGAAACAAATACTATTTGATATCATTTGTGATGCTGGATTGGTTTTTTGAATATACTTGTAAAGGTTTGGGTCTCTCAGGGCTTCCCTTGCTTTTTTAACTCTGCTACAGTGAGACTCAACTCAAACAGTTTTACCCTGACACACCTCAGTTTTGCACAAAATATATTTCAATTACTTTATTGACTTTGGAAAACACACATCGATGTATGTGTCCTGCCATCTTTCAATTTGAGTTGTCTAAGGCCTGCAGAGATCCCAAATTGCGTGAGAAATTCCCTCTTATGATGATATCACCTAAGGTTTCACTTTTAGTTATAAATCATAAAGGAAGTGGTGTGGTTTGGCGGTTAGAGAGAGCAGATTAAACGCTCCTCTGATCCCCGAAGACGCTCCAATCGATGCACGATCCACTGCCAAAATCAGTGGATCACTGATTGTGACCTAGCATCAGATGTGGGCGATGTAGGAACAGTTCCTGGACAGAAGTCGGGGATTTGCCGCCCCGAAACACTGCAAATAAGTTCCCCTCCAGCACTACTGAGGCCACCATAACAAAGATTTCCAGCAGAACCCATGTATGCTACATTTGCTCTGGGTCAGGGTTAGGATGGGCAGGTTGATTTTGAAGAAAGGAATGTGGAAAAGGGCATTAGGCAGGGCTACCCATTGTCCCCCGTCCTCTTTGCTTTAAAAATGGAAACAATTGCATGCTTCGTGATAATACCCTTAGGGTGATTGATGTGATTGTTAAATTCTAAATGCTATATTCCAGTCGAAGTAACCTTTGTCGCTGATGGGTAGGATTGCATTGATGAAAATGGTTTCCTCTTGAGATTTATGCATTTCTACGCGAATGTACCACATTGTACAACTATGGGTGTATTCAGGAGATTGGATTCCATCATATGGGAAATCCTGTGATATGATATGATATGTTGTTTATAACGTGCCTCCACATGAGTGTTTTGAGGCATGAAAAGGGTCATAGATGGGTTGCGTTGTTGATGCTGCAGGAACCACATTACAAAGGTGGTTTGTAGATGCCGGACTATGAATCTTACCACCCAGCGGCACACTTATATTATGTTGGCACACTTACATTATGTTGCCCAGTGGCTCACTGATGACATAACCTCTGAATGTAGACTTCTGGTGAACTCAGTGAAGCCTTTCGATCTTAAGGAGTTACTGTGTGTATACGATCCAGGAAATGAAGGGGTATATTTCTTAGACCTAGGTAGACAAACATGGGAACGTGTGCATAGAAGGAGAGGGGCAATTAACCCCTACTCTCCAAATATTCCTCTAAGCATGAATACCAGCTGCATGGTAAACTCCTTCAGGAGAGTTTTGGAGGATTGGGAGGCAAAAGGGCTTGTTATATAGCGAGATTTATTTATTGAAGGTCAACAAATACCTTATTCGGAAATCTTTAGCACTTTGGGTCTACAAGTGTGACCTATTGTTGGGTGGGATGTATGCCCTGGGGGATGGCGGCCCCCCTATTACTACGATTTGCAAAAGCTTACTGGATTACTGGAAAATAGCAAGAGGGGGTAGCTCAAGGTGTTGAAAGATTGGGAGAGTGGCTTGCACTTAACTTTTGTTGAGGAGCAATGGCATAAGATCTGTTCATATACAAAAGTGGTGTCCAAAAATGCTTGTCTAAAACTCAATATTCTTCACAGAACCTATTTAATGCCTTTGAGACTGTGTAAGATGAACCCCTGCAGCTTAATGCTTGTCCCATATGTGACTCTGTAGAACTGATCTTGAGACGTATGCCAGAAGATGAATTACTTTTGGAATGCAGCAACAGCAAAGGTCCATATGGCGAATATGGTCACCATCTATGGGCTTATTAGGGCTATTGTCTAGATGAAAGTCAATAAGGCAGGTTAAAAGAATGATTGATTTGGCACTGATCTCAGCTAAACAGTGCATATCAATGATATGGTACAGTCCCTTTGGCCAGCAAGTTCCTGCTTGGAGGTTTGATCTGTTAAAGTGGGTGAGAGCTGAACTAGTAACATTGGTGAGGCTTGATGTAGATAGTGATGCCACAGACCCATTGGGCCAGACGGAATGGGCAACTCTTTATTTATTTATTTTTTGCTTGTCAGGTGCTTATACAGCAAGTAAAATACTGTTTCAAAGTTCCCACGGGGGGAAGGGAGGGAACAAGGGAGTGAAACACATTACAAAACACAATATTTAAGAGAGAGCAGTGGGAGGAAAAAGGAAAAAGGACAAACCTACTATGCCCTGTGAGGTGAGCCACAGATGAAGTGCTATGATTCTTGAGTGCTACATGGTCAGAGCCACATTAAGTGTAAGTGCGAACCTCCAGGGCAGAGGTTGTGCCAATGTAAGTGCTGAGGGTAGACAGGAGCTAAGCTGATTGGGTGTTGGAGGTCAGGGGCCCGAGTATGCATAAAGGCCCCGGACACCAATCACAGCAACTGTGGGATTAGCAGAAGAGAGTGGAAGAGAAGGAGGAGGTAAAGAGGAAAGTCTTAAGGAGCTTTCAGAATTTAAGGAAGCCCTGCTCAAGGCACAGACGGAGAGGAGGCTGTTCAATAGGAGGGAGCCAGCTGAGGAAAGCAAATTACTTCATGGATTACTGTATCCCTCCAATGGCAAACCCCCTTGAGACTAATTTACACATAGCAGAAGCGGTATATAATGAAATGGTTAGGGTGGATGTTAATGCACGTACACTAACTATATACCTGGGTAAACATACAATACTCTGCAATTATGCTCAATTCAGGACCTATGGGGGTGGTGGGGTTGTACATTAGGGTGTGGGGGTAGTTTCCTTTGGTCACCAAATTCTGTATTACATAAATGCCTGTTTCTAATTGTATTGCAATTGTTAAGAAAATGGTAACAACCGTTGTTTAATAAAAAAAAATAACCATAAAGAAAAAACACCCTGCACTACATTCCCTTTTTTCAGTGAAATAACTTGTAAACAGGGCTCGCCAAAAAATCTTTAAATGCAATCTGGGATTTAATTATTCCTGGGGAAATTTCCTAAATAATCTGGAGTCAAGGTACCCAATGTGTTTGTTATTCACAGACCCAGGACAGGTAGGGACACACACTGCCCTCAGGCAGCTATGATAGGAAGGGTTTCCCTTCATTAAGTGAAACTGTTTTAAAAACCCTGCAAGGTAATCTGGTCCTTTTTTGGGAAAATACTTCTTCATTCATTCCCACCTGGAAAGGCCATCTTAAATAAATGTACCCATTAGCTACTTCCAGTTATTAACTAATCTGATTTCCTCCTGTCAGACGGGGTCTCTTGATTTTTGGTTTCCCCATACCTCTCCCTTCTATGTGCTTGAGCTTAAACAGCAAGCTAACTCCACCTGGTACAGGATCATTTGACACAGCCTTTTGGAATGGAAAGAGCCTGTGCTATGTTTCCTCCTTGCTTCTGTTGGTCCATTGAATTTGTAATTGTCATAGGGGATTGTGTCAGATACAGACTGCCCTTTCATTTGGGCTAAAATCAATATTGAACTGGAGTATTCATTTTTTGAAGACAGGTGTACATGGACATGTTATATTGCTGAAAATGGGCACATTCACATTTGCAAGAATATTCTGAATCTGGAGAGATCTGTTTATATTTCTACCACTTTGCATATGATGGAGTTATTAAAATATGCAAACTAATATACATTGTTATATATCATTTTCAAATACATATTATTCTCCCTTTTCTGTTGAATTCCCATCCATATTCAGTTTTACAGTTCCAAAAATGGTTCTGAGATTACAATTGATGATGTATTTCCCATGGTTGGTTTGACGGTATCTATTGAAAGAAAATATTAATATACAACATCTGAATTGTGTTTTCTGGCTCAACCATCCGCTTTTTGAACTTTTCAGTTACTTTAATAAAAGCACAAACTGATAATCTATTGTTCATGCCTCAGGTCTAATGGAACACACGTAGATTCCTTGCTGACGAATAAAAACAAATTCCCAGGATATGTGATATCATCTTTGATGTCATCAATGATGCCATTAGTGATGTCATCATTGATGCCCTTGGTGTTAGTGTGAGCAGTGTATGATGGTGGCATGAGTTATTGTTGCGCAGCTTACTATCACTGGCAAATGTCTTTGTTTTTTTCGATTTTACCTTGCAAACATAATATCTCTTTAACAGAGATTTTTCAATGAATTTCTTATGATTTTATTAGTGCAATTTAACCCTAATGACCCTTTAACAAGGATTTTTCACTGAATTTCATAGGTTTTTACCTGTGCAACCTAATATACCAGCAACTTCAAAAGTTCTCTTCACAAACCTTGCACTTGAAAATCATTCTTCCCTGCCACATAATAGCTATTATGTCCACACATAGTATCACTAGTCCACGGATGTATCTGGGAACAGTTGGCATCAATAGTACCCAGAATCACAGGGAGGTACAACATTATTTTTTTGTTTCAGTAGAAAAAGTATATGTAGAGTAACAATTTAAACAATAAATAAAACATGTTTTACATTGGTTTTAACTTTGGAAATTTAAATAATGTTTTAAATATGATAACACAATATTATGGGTTGTATCAAATCTTGAAGAAAACTGTACCTCTGTATGTAAAATTCCCTTCAACACCTGGCAGACACTGAATCACATTTGTTGCACTGAGGAAAATAATTTCAAAACTTTAGTAAGTAAATAGTAGATTTTCAGTTCATTTATAAACATGCAGTATGTAATTGTAATAAGTGTGTGAAAATGTTATAGAAATAAATATAAATATTGTATATTTAATAGAAATGGCAGGCACAATGGAATGACTAGAGTTATACTTCCCAAAATGAGTTATAAGTGAAGAAGAACTTACTAATGGTAAATTATTGAATGTGTTTTACAAAATGATAAAATTCTGTTATATATATATATATTAATTATTAAACAGTATGTGACATATTTCTCATACTGACGAAGAAGAAGAAGAAATAAATCATGAAAACTATGAAAATAGATTGGATAACATTGTAAGTCGGATGGATAAATGGTGCTTACATATAAATCATATTACAAATCAAATTACAGAACTATGTACATATGTAAAAAATCATGTTGTTTGAAATATTGATTGTCATTGGCCGGCCTGTACAAGTTACCCTTTCCCCCCCTCAAGCACCCCATTCATTTCAAGAGGATGTTTTGATCCCTAATTCACCTAATCATGAACTTTTACCACCCCCCAAATTCCCCTATTTTTGTTTCCCACAGTGATTCTCCCTCCTATCATAATGTATTATTATTTAAATGTGATTTAAATATGTGTCAATGTTTTTTAAAAAACACAATTGGAAGTCCATGGACTATATGCTGCGTACATGTTCTTGTCCGCAACATCATATTACAGTGACGTCATGCAGTGATTAACATTCATGAACAGACCGCCATGTCTGCAGCGACAACGATGCACTTTTAATTAGTTTGTGAATGTCAAAGCATGGTCGTGGTCTCCATAGCGCACCAGAATTACATCACCCAAAGGCGCAGATGTTTTCAAAAAGGATCAAGTCCACGGGGACAAAGTACACTTTTAATTAGTTTGTGAACATCATGGCATGGTCATCGCAGTGCACCCGGATGATGCCACGCGGGTGTGCTAATGTTCACAAATGCCATGATGTTGTTGCCGACAGCCACAGAACTCATGATGTGACCGCACCTGTGCAGCATGATGACATGTCCGCAGTAAAAGTCTGTGCTTTGCGGACATTTTAAAATTCAATTTTCCCCCACCATATGAACCCAACTTGAAACTTTACCCTTCCACAACTGCTGCTAACATTCTTTGTTGATCTCTGAATTTTGTACAACTTTTAATGCCCTTTTTTGGCCTCCGAAGTTCAGAGACAGGATGAAAGATAAGAAAGACAGTTCCTCCATGGGGAAACACCCATTTCATGTAGTCATTCTCAATCTGGCAGAGCAGTAGAGGAGAACAAGTTTGGAGAGCTGGAGAATATTCTGCAGTAATATCAGTCGTGGCCATCCCCCCACCTCTGGGGCCACCAATACCACCACAACCTGGTGCACTCGGAAAAGAGAAAAGGGGCACTGAGCAGTTGAGCTGAAGTAGCAAGAACAGGATGATGATGCAGCGGAAGAGGTACCTTCTACATCAGGTGGGTGGAGAGAATCCTAGGTGTGGTGGCTTTTTACCACCATTGGTGGAGTACCAAAGTGTCAGGCTGCCTGTGTGCACTGAACTGATTGTGGTGTCACATACATTCATGGCCAGAAGGGGCAGCACTCCATCTGCACCACCTCCATGCATCGCCACATCCCGACTTTACACCCGACTGCCTTTCTCAGGATGTAGAATTAACTCTTCTACGTCAGAATCACATTCGACTCCTGCCCATACTCAATCCACCTCAGTTGGGCAGAGGATTCCTCCTGCTGCATTGCAGGCTCTACAAGAAGCTGTTGATCAAAACCTTCAGAGGACAAGTGTCCTCTATATATACTGTGCTGTACTCGTATGCAAGGGGACGAATTCCACAGCGCCTTCGAGGCCACTGCGAAGGCGCACCAAATAAACAAGGTTCAAAGCCTATATTTAGGCTTTGAACCACCATTCAAAGCCTAAATATAGATTTTTAAAAAAAACTGTACAGTAGATCCTTAAGGAGTCCATCTGTTTTACCTTGGTACATAAAGAAGGCAGATTCCATAAGAATCTCCAGTATTGAGATCAGCATTAAATCTGCTGTAAATACTGGAGCATTTGTATAGCACAGAGGAAAAAAGTTGACAAAAATAGTGTTCTGTTCCAACCCTCTTCTCTGTGATACAAATTGAAAATGCAGCATGGAATGAATAGACGATGTTAAAGCCTTACTCAAGGCTTTACTTCTTCCATTCACTTCACACCGCCTAAAAAACATGAGCTCCCTTTCTGTGTATTTCCTCCCTTAAGGTCTGTGTACAGGTCACTATGGGCCTCATTACGAGGTATGCCGGTAGCCATGCCGCTATTGGCGGCATGGCTGCCGGCAAAACCGCATCCATGTCCGTGTCCTCGGAATGAGGACTTACCGGACCATTCCGAGTTCGGATGGCCCGGTAATTCCTCACTCGAGGACACGGACACGGTTCATCCCCATTCGCATTTAGCCCCCATAGGGCTGAATGGGAATGGGAGAGGGAGTAAACAAGGGGCCATTACGAGATGGCCCGTTGTTTGCTCCCTCTTCCCCTCGCGGGACCCGGTATGCAAGCCTGGTTTTCCCAGGCGTGCTTAACGTGTCCCGCAAGGGGACCTCGCAATGTGGCGGAACCGGTTGAACGGCGCCGCAGCCTTTTACAGCGCCGTTTAACCTGTTCCGCCACGGTCGTAATGAGGCCCTATGTCTTCAGACTATATTATCAAAAAATGTGGAATTGAAGCTGTATAACTTGACTTTTTGTTTGGTAGTGTTTTATATTGGCTCTTCAAAGAGGATTTTTGTTGTTGTAAGACTGTGATCTTAATATGTACACATGCAATGTGTACTCACACATTTCATTATCTCTTCTTCCATTCTAATTTGTTTCACAAACAAATGCCCAAATATTGCAACAAAAATGATAATTTTCAACATTTGTAAGATGTACTCCATCTTTTCTACAAATATTCAGTGCATCATGATGTATATTAACATTTTGAAAATATGGCATTTCATAATCTCGCAGAAATGCACATACAGGTTTATTCACATTGTGCCTTGCTTTTTCTATTTGTGGAAAAAACAGCTTAGATCTTTCCACACTTGGCTCTGTGTAATTTGTGAACAAATAAGCATTGTATGTCGAAAAAGATTCATCAGACTTGTGAAAGTATCTTTCATGGCAAACTGCAAAGATAAACCAGTAGCATTATTTATTTATTTATTTCGTTTATAAAGAGCACAGGCAACCCAGAGGCATTGAGGTGCTGTTACATGTACATGTCCGGTAAGTGCTGCTTGTCATGCAGTTATCATGAGATGCAGTAGTAATGAGAGTGTAGTATCAAAACAAGAACAACAGTATTGAGCAGCAGTATGATCATGCATTTTTTTATCGGTGTACAGTTGAACAGATACAGTTCTTTATTATGCAAAGAGCTGTGTTTTGAGTGCTTTGAGGAATAGCCAGTAAGATTTCTCAGCTCTAAAGGAGGGAGGGAGATTGTTTTACAGTTTTGCAGCAATGTATGAGAAGCTTGAACCTCCTGCTTTACATATCTTGACTTTGGGCACGTCTAGGTTGTCAGTGTAAGGGTACCTTGTAGGTCTGGTGGCCTAAACTATTACTGCCACAATGCACTATAATCATTTCTGAATGTTTAAAATGTGCCATATATTCACACAATAATAGGTGGTTCTTTTTCATGTTATACCACACTACTTTCAATTTTTCAAAGCTGAGATTATGTGAAATAACAAGCTGCTTTGCATATATCTGGAGCCAATTAACCCATAAATCTCTTATAATTCAAAGAGCCTTCTTGCTGAGTTCCATGCTTTCAGCAATTCAAGCAAGATATCAAGCACTTGCTGCCCTGTCCTCGTCTACAGTTAACTCCTCATCCACAAAGAGATGACCTGATTGGTTGATCTTCCGGAAGCCCGCAGACATCTGAAGTCTCTGTGCCCTCTGCAGTCCTCTTTCACTGCAGGGCATGGCAACAGAGCCCTGGTGGCACGTGCAGTCTTTCCGCGAACAGGTGAGTATGTCAGCGGACATCGAGACACAGAGCAGCTCTTCTTTCCTTTTTACCCTTGTCTCTGTATCACTCCCATATTGGCTACATTGAAACAGTCACATACACATCCATTAATCACATCCAACAATCCTACATCTAACCCTCTCACCTTAATTCAACATTTCAGATGTATCTTTCAACTCTGAGAGTGCATTAGTGCTGTGATTCAGAGCCTGCTCTATCACAAACTACTTTACAAACCTTTACAGATTTCTATTTCCAGGATCTACATGCACAACCATTCCATTATCTACATCTAAGAAGATATACTACAGGAATGTTTTAATTTTCAAAAGTAATATTCTATACCAATATTTGTATAAAAATACTTCAAGAATAACTGGTTTTCTGCGCTGCACAACATTCTTCACTGCAGCACCTATCTCAATACTTCATTAGTACTTTTAAAATTACTTGTGCTTGCATAGTTACTGCTCCATTTGATACTACTTATACCAGTTCACAATTCCATAATACAAAATACCTCAGTTATCAAGCTGTAGCACAACAATTACATCTTTTTTTAAATGACCTACCTCCTGTCAATAGCATGCCTTAATATTACACTGGATTATACAACCGTGCCTTTAACTTCACTTCAGTTTGAACTGTTTTTGTACTACAAAACATGCTTCACTGCATCACATATCCAAATACTTCAGTAGTGCTTTTGCGTGCATAGTGACTGCTGCATGTACTACTACTTGTAGCAGTGCACAATTCCATAATTAAAAATACCTCAATTGTCAAGCTACTGTACAACAAATAATTACATCTTTTATTTTGTTAAATGACTTGCCTTCTGTCAAAACTATAGCAAACCTTCAGATTACACTATAAGTCAAACTTGCCATTAAATCCACTTAAACTACAACTGGTTTTCTGTGCTGCAAAACATGCTTCACTGTAGCACCACTCCTAAAAGTTCATTAGTGCTTTTAAAAGTACTTCTGCTTGCATAGTGACTTAAATGATTTATATGAATTACTAAATAAAGCACTGCACAATTCCATGATTATTATCACCTCAATTACCAATCCAGAGTACAACAAATAATGACAACTTTGTTTTAAAAATGACATGCCTTCTCTAAAACTATAATAAAACAAAAAAAAGTGATGGCCAGAAGGTTTAGAATTAATCTTAACCTCTGGCACTGCTCTGGGCAACCCTCCAGACAATCGTTCTTCTCCTGCCAATCCATTACAAAAGGTGAAAGTCCATGTGCAAATCAGGCTTGATACCGCACCAAAAGGGGCAATCCAGCCCAAGCAGCTTGGTCACATCCCTTCTGCACAAGACCACAAGCATCCCTAAGCATGTTTTGGCTTCATTGGGCTTTATCAGTGCAGAGTAGCTTGGGTTTCTAGTCCCAGGAGGCATGGTACCGATGTCTGGGCATACCCGTGCCACACAAGGTAACTATAGCAAAACAAAAGAGAGTTTCTCTCAAAACTGTAGCAGACCTTCACATTACTCTATACAACCTTGCCCTTAACTTCACTTCAACTACAATACTTTTTTCGATGCTGCAAAACATGTTTCACTGCAGCACCTATCCCAATGTTTCATTAGTGAGTTTAATAGTACTTCTGCTTGCACACTCATTACTACAACTGCTACATAGTATAGCACGGAACACTTGCATAGTTAAACATGCCTCAATTACCAAGTAAGAGTACAAATAATAATTACATCTGTTTTAAAAATCAATGGCCTCTGTCAAAACTATAGCACATCTCCATATGACAACATAGTATACAACCTTCTATTTATCTATACTTCAACTGCAAGTGGTTTTCTATGCTGCAAAATATGCTTCACTGCAACAGGCATTGCTATCGTTTAATAGTGCTTTTAAAATGATGTCTGCTTCCATAGTGAGTGTCAGGTCCTACTACGTATAGCAGTGTGGAATTTTCAGAGTTGGCAACAATCTTTCTTCTACATTTCTAGAAAAAAGAAGATTACAGAAGAAATCTACTCAAGAAAGCAAATTCCTCCGTTTCTACAAATTAAGCATATAAATGTGACATGTCTGCTGGAACAATTTGAATAACATAACTATACAGTGTATTATCCTAAACAATCCACTTGTACGTACTATACTCTATGATATTTCCCACTTCCTGTTTGCATTGCTGCAATCACACTCTTTTCCATTACAACACACAGCTCCTCCTCATCCTATAACACCACCACTAAGCAACCCATAACACTATAAACATGTTATCACATAACCCCCATCTCCTACATATACTTCTTCCACAAACCACTTTCCAATTACAATCCATATAATTTGTTTGTTTGTTTATTTATTTGTATAGCACTCCAGACCCAAGGGTATATGGGTGCTTAAAACATCAAGTTACAGGCAAAAACATCAGGTTACAGGCAAGGATGAGGAACATTTGTACAATTGTGAAGCACATGTATATTTGACCAGAGAGCAGTTAGTGCAGAGATAGGAACAGGCAGACAGAGTAAAGGATACATTCTTACATTAGGTCTATATGCATATATAGTTGGCTATTTGTTCAGTAACCAAGAGATTACCTTAGTTCTGAAAAGTTGGAAGGTGGGGGTGGATTTGATATCCAGTGGAATGGTGTTCCACAGTTGTGAGGCTAGAGCTGGGAAACTGGATCCGCCGGCTCTTTTAAGGGAATATTTGGGCACCGTCAGTTGTAGTGTGTTAGAGGATCTAGTGGTTCTAGTATTCTGTCTTAGTGTGAATGTGTTGGTTATATAGGGCGGGGCTAAGTGGTTAAGAGCTTTGTAGGTGAGGCAGATGGTTTTTAGGTCTATTTTCTGTTGGATAGAGAGCCATTTGCATGAGATTCTTGTGGCCGAGATATGTTCTCTTCTGGGAATATTTAGGGTGGCACGGAGTGCATTATTTTGTAGGACTTGCAATTTATTGATTACCGTTTTGTTGGCCCCTACATAAAGGCTATTACAATAATCCAGTTTGGATTGTATAAGAGCTCTGGCTAACGTGAGGCAGTTGTTGGGGGAGATCAGCGGTCTGCAGGCCCTAATTAGTTTGCCAGTGTAGGCAGTGGCTGAGGCGGTCATATTAATTTGCTTGGCAAGGTTGGTATTCGTGTCTAGGTAGAAACCAAGGGTTTTTACACTTTTGGCGATGGGAATGGTGTTACCGTCAATGGTGAAGCTGGAGTAGTTGGGACTGAATTTCCGGATGGTGTTAGGTGAGCCGACAAGGAGCAGTTCGGTCTTGTCATCATTCAGGCAGAGGCCATGTGTGGCCATCCATGCCTGAATGATGGAGAAGACTTCATTGATCCGGTTGGCGTCCGAGTTGTAATTGCTGGATAAGGTGAGGAGTATCTGGGTGTCATCTGCGTAACCCAGATGGTCCAGTTTGTCGAATAGGGGCTTTGTAAATATATTATACAAAGTGGGAGAGATACAAGATCCCTGTGGGACACCGCAAGTAGTGGGGATAGGGTCGGCCGCTGCTAGAGGTGACAAGACCCGCATGGTCCTGTTGTCCAGGAAGGATTGGATCCATGTGACCGCAGAGTGGGAGAAGTGTGCTGCCGATGACAAGTGGTTGCACAGGATTTTGTGGTCAACCAGGTCAAAGGCAGCGGTAAGGTCGAGGAGAAGAAGGATGGCCGTCTTACCTTTATCTTTGAGTTCGTCTATCTGGCACTTGAGATCAACAAGGGCCGTTTCTGTCCCATGTTGAGGACGAAAACCAGATATTTACACAACACCCCACCGTTCTACAACCTCTTACTTCACAAATCCTTTCTAGCACATCTCCTAACGCCTATACATCTCTCGGCCTAATGTTACTTCCAAATGTGAATGCATATAATTTCAGCAACAGCCTCCTTTCTCATTCCAGTATCCAACATGAATCTAATTGTGCTTACACCACTCTCTATCATGTGACCTCACTTACAGCAATGCATTCATTGCTGTATTTGCTGTATTTCCTCCTTCCTCAGACAATTACTGAAATCACAGTATTTTACATTACTCCCCACCTCCTTATACCTCAGTAACTACACCAGAGGTCTATCACATCTCCCTCTACAAATATGTTAGTCCACAGCTCCCATTATCTATACATTCCTCTACCACATCCAATTATAATCTATAGTATTACTCCAACATCCCTCTTCCTCATCCCTGTACCTAAACGTATTCTATATCATTATGCATACACCACTCTCCCTCATGTGACATCACTAACAACAATGTATCTCTTACTGTATTTCCCCTTCCTCGTACCTTTACCTAAATCACATTATTTTACATTATTCCCATATCCCTCATTAAAATAATCTTACATAATTCACATTATTTTCAATTATCCCCACATCCCTCTTTCGCTCAGCACTACACCATAGGTCTACCTCTTCCTCCACAAATATTTTAGTCCACAACTCCCACTATCAATACATTCATCTTCCACATCCTACCTCCCAAATATAATCTATATTATTAGTACAACACCCCTCTCCCTAATCACATTACCCAACAACTATATATTTATGCTTACACCACTCTCCCCATGTGACTTCACTAACAAAAATGTATTTATTACAGTATTTCCCCATCGTCATACTATTACTCAAATCACACCATTTTACATCCCAGTACCCACATTTAATCCATAACATTATCCATACACCACCCTTCTCATCCCTGCACAAAAACACCCTGAGAACCATTTTACAACATTAAAGTACACCATTTCTTTTCTCCAACAGATAGAAAACAATGGCTACTAGAACTGACCTGGACTAAAAGGACATTCATTAGCCTTCCATCATATACCATTTTTAGCAATACACTATTCTAACCTTGTCCATATATTGTACACTGCTAAGGTCTCGCTATAGAACTACAAAATACTCAATGACAGTCTCCTAAATGGACCAGCCCAAGAAGTGCAAAGACAAAGAGAACACATGTTTGGAACAGAACAAGAATTGTAAAATGCAGTTAACTTCCCAAATATTAACCAACAACTTTCAAACACTAACCTCCTTACAACACATACAAAAAGAAATAGCTAAGTTTAACAAAATGTCTGCTGAAATTCCAGACAAAGTATGTGTCTGTTGTCGCAGAACTTTCTATAAGAAAAGAACACAAATTGTAGATATGTCCTACAAGATAGAAGACTATGGGGAATCACAATTGTTTCTATTGGCCTTGTAACTAACAGCAGCAAATAAATACAACATAACTGATCCCTTAATAGTTTGCATGCACTGTAATAATAAGTGTAATGCTAACCAAATACCATCTCAAGCTATCCATAATAACTTATGAGAGTATCATAATTCAAACAGTACACGCATTCCAAGCTGTAATATGTTTGCAGCACATGACTGCCGAATTACCTTAATCAGAATTACACAATAGTATTTGTGGCAAGTGAGTATACTTACTATTAGACCTTAATGAAATATAGAAACACTAGGAGTAGGATAACCATGACAGCAATCTTTGATTGTACTAGTTAAAGGGTGTGCCAACAAAAGACAAAACAATTTGCCAACAACTAGTTGACTTGAAAAAAGTTAAAGAAGCCCTAGAGCAGCTTAATCAAAACAATGAATACTACAAAGATATAAGCATAGAAGAACACTTAAAAGAAGCAACACAAACATATGAAGATACACCACAAACTGGTCAATTTGAATGTGATAGTCCTATTGCTATGGACAGCATTCTTAACCAGTATACTATTCACCCACTACATTCCAGAGACAACATGGAAGATGCATTAGAAACATATGAAATATGTCACTCCAAAGAGTCTCCAATGAGTATATTGGAAAAGAATTTAGAAGCATGTTGTTTTCTACTACTCTTCCTTACAGTAAAAGGGTGAAGACATCACAAAAGGCTCATAAAAGTCAGCGCATCAGAATATCGATCTCTGTAAATGTTTTCTAAAAATCCAAGATACCGGCAAATTTTTGAATACATTTTCCATCTCTTGTTGGAAAGCAAACTAGCAACTCTATGTTTCAGAGTTGCACACACACTAAAATCAGGCACCCACTTTCTAAACATGTCAGTTACTGAACTCCTTCCAAAGATAAAAGACAAAGATGAAATGTTGGCGTCAAGTATAACAAATCTTTTGACAAATATGCATGGTACAAAAGAATACTGGAAACTAGACACCAACCCACATGGTTGTTACTCTAACTTGTGCAAAATATGCGTGGGCTGACTTACTTAATTTCCTAGGCACTGCAAACCAAAATAAAGATGGGATAGACATAAAACGTTCAGGAGAACTCTGTTATCTCGATCCTGTAAATGTCTCAAGATACTTCTTTTGGAGGAAAGAATATCTGTCCAAAGGAGAAAAACACATGCACATGTTCTTGTGGATTCGAAATTCTCCCAAATTTGGCAAAAACATTGATCATACTGCTGTACAGTTTATTAAAAAGTGCATTACCTGTGACATCTGTTCAGAAGACATACATAATGACCTACAGACAGAAATCTTATTTTTCCAATGACAAAATTGAGAAAATACTGCTGACATTGATTCAAAAGGGAAATACGTCACCAAATGTCATTTTGAATTCCCAAGACCAGTTTGTACCAATAGTCAAGTAAATTGTTGTATGTCTTCTGCTCGGCAAAGTGTGGCAGGCCAAAACACATACAACATTAAACGAGATTAAACATCTAAGGTCATCAATGATTATAATCCTATAATTGCACTCTTATGAATCCTAACATAGACTTCCAATACATTTTAGACAATTCAATTGCAGTTTCAAGATATGTTATGTTATTTTATGTTATGTAAAGTTGACTTATACCACACACCTTTACCATTGGAATGGTCTCCAGGTGCTCACGTTGTTTCATGAGAAAGTGGGTTTAGTAGGTTAGTGAGGGAAGAGGGTATAGGATAGAGGTTGTACTTTTCTATTGGTGATTGTAGAACCAGGAGTAACCGGTATCTTGTGTGAGTCTGCTTCCTAGGTGTGCTTGGATTGTGCACAATGGGGTTATTGTGTCCAGAAGGGCAATGTCCAGTGATTGGGATGTTTTTTTGCAGCAGTTAGTTTCATGGTGGATGTGTGGGTTGTGTTTTTCTGTGAGATTATACTGATCCCTTAGATGATGTGAGGTAAGAGTGGGGTATACTGAGAGGAGTTAGGAGCAGGGAGTGTTAATAATGAATGTGTTGTTTTGATTTTGTTGTTGGATCTGGAGTTTGTACTGTCATTAGATTATCTTGGGTCCCCATTGGTATCACTGGCAGTGCCCATTTAATTCTATGAATTGTGAGTTGAATAGCCAGGTTTTGAGTTGTTTTCTGAAGGTGTGGTGGTCTTCTGTCATTCTTATCTCCTTTGGCATTGTGTTCCATAAATTGTCAATTGGACATGGGAATGTGGTTCCTCCGAATGTCCTCTTTTCATGTTGTTTCACGTCGATTTGGAGGTTGTTGCTTGATCTTAGGTTTCTTCCTGGTTGGTAGCTTTTGATCTTGGCCGGGAACAATTCAGCTCCTTGTCCATTCAGTGATATGTGGGTGATTGATACAGCAGTCTTTAAAAGTTAATGCATTTGTTTACTGGGAGCCAGTGTAGACTTCTCAGGGCTGATGTGATGTGATCTCTTCTGTTTAGTCTCAGGAGTATCCTTGCTGTACTGTTTTGGATGCATCGATGCATTGGATGCATCAATATTTTTAAGTGTGCTGTTCTAGCATTCCAAAGCAGAGGCCAGTTGAATAGTCGATTCTTACACTAGGAAGATGATTGCAAGGGCTCTGTGTGGGCAGGAGAGGTAGGGGAGTATCCCTCTTAGTAGTCTCCGGAGGTGGAAGCTGTTCTTCGCTATAGCATTGACTTGTGGTTCCAGTGAGAGTCCATTGTTCATAATTACACCCAGATTTTTTACTACGGCCGATGATCCCAATTGTGTTCATATGCCAGGTGGCCAGTCCATTTGTATGTCTGTTGAAGTGTCCACTAGTTAGATCTCTCACAGCCTATCTAACCAAAGCTGAGAAAACAGATCAAAAGGACTTCTGGGATGACATATCATCTGAAACAACCCTTTCACAAATATGTTACAGCTTTGATAACACAATAGTGCTACATAGAGGGTGTGGGTACAACAAAGCTGCAGATCATTTAAAGGGTGCAGCCTTGCATGAGAAATCTGAAAACATGTTCTGGCTCAACCTTGGTTTGGTTTATTCACAGAAAAGAGAACTTAAATCCTACTAAGAAATCAAATCTACAGCCACAGAAAACCCCAACAGCCAAGACATCTTAAAAAATATTTTTATTGACACATACTATCCAAACAGAAGTACTGCTTTGGAAAACATGTGCTTGTACTGAATAGCCCAAAACTATACATACAACATTAATGTTATGCCAAATGAGACATCTGGCAAATACTTAGTATTCAACTGTGACGGAAGTCTAATAAGACATTCAAAACCCAATCTTATTAACCATCTGAAATTATCATTTAAATCTGAAGACCATAGAGAACTTTATTTTATGGCCCTACTGCAACTATTTAATTCAAACCTTGGAGAAAAGAGGAATAATTGTTAGGTGACCATGACACATTTGAAGCTGCATTCAAGGCAAATGGAAGCGGTGTAAAAAAAGACAGTTTTAAATGGTACAAAGAAATGTTGACAATGGACGCCACAAGTAGAAGAAATATAAAGACAACTAGATGAAGACAATCCTGAAGGGAATCACCCGTCTCTTACAGGAACCCAACATTCAATTAGAGAACCACTCATACAAAATGAAGCAGAAATAGCGATGAATGAATTTGAAAATACAATGTATCAATCCAATTAATCTAAAGAAGATTTTTCAGTGCTCAAATCACAATTAAATGAACAACAACTCGCCAGTTACCTAGAAAACCTCTGAAGAAATTAAACATGAATTAAAACATGAAAATAATACTTGCAGTTGTAAAATGTATAAACCTCTTCTATTTTATGTACGTTGTGAAGCTGCTTCTGGCAAAACATTCCTATTTAATTCAATCAGGACATTTATAGAAGACAAAACAAATAACGTTTGCGCTGTTGTAACAGTCCCCAAAGATCTAGCTGCTTACAACATAGGAGGTGCAACTTTATACTGAGTACTCCTCCTCCCATAGAATCACCAAAAAATAGAATATTACAAATTGTCAGCAGAAGCTGGGACCAAGTACGCAGAATTCTATTAGTAGAAGAAATAAGCATGGTTTCCAACCTAATACTTGCTCTAATTCATCTAAGAATGCTGGAAGTCCTACAAACTGGATATAAAGAACGGTGTGGAGTGAAAAAGCCACCCATAATTAAAACATGAGGCTGCAAACAATGCTGTAATACACTTGGCAGCATAGGCAATATCAATATGTGGCATAATGTTTGCTACAGAGTACTTGCACAGCATATGCATCAGTTTGCAGATCCAACATATGCTTACATTTTAAAAAGCATTAGGATCGGTGTGCTTACTGAAGATGCAAAGTCATCCTTGAAAGGCAGATTAATAAGTGTGATGCATGGACAAAACACATCTGCCTCAGTTGTAATGGAATCATTAACACAACAAAATTGACAATGCATGTGTTTAATGACAACCCTTGCCAATGCTGAAAAAAGAGATGCAACCTATAGTCCACATCCACTGCACAAATTGGAAGTGCATGGGATGGCAGTCTCTATGTGTCAACAAGCAACAGCATGACTAAATAACCTAGAAAAACCTATCACAAACACAGCTGGATTGGAAAAACGATTAACTTTCTGCCAAAACTGCAAAGTGATTCTAAACACAACCTTGACCTAGAACATGATTTAGTAAATGGAGCAGTTGAAGTGGTTGTTGGCTTTCAAATATATCCAATTGAAAACAATATCCAGTTTGTCATTATTCATTTTGACAAACTTTAACAAACTAAAATAATTCCCTGCATCCAGCACATTGCCTTTTTTTAAAAAATATGTATGTACTCCGAAAACAATTCTCTCTGTCTCTTGCATATGCTGTTACCATTCCCACGATTCACATTGTCTAACCTCCGACCATGCATTTGTATACATTGTCAGCACCGTCTTCAAAGAAGGTTTGAGTTTCGTAGCACTTTAACATCTTTGTATACTCACTTGTCTACTCTTAGAGAACCTTGATGCAAACAAAGTAAACTCTGACATTCCTTGCATTATACAATAGAACAGACTGCTTGCACTGTCCACTCCACATCTGGATATGTACCCTGTACCTCAAAAAAGAAAACTAGTACAAACAGAAACTAGAGCAGATCGCCCCACAAGCCCTGTAAAGAAAGAAAAAACAAATGCAAGACCTGCATACCAAACAGAGAGTGAATTGTCTGGTCCTTTTAAATGCAGCAATCAAACTGTACTAAATTGTTATGCAAATGTAGTAGACAATCTTCTATTCCATTAACCACAAATTGTGGACAATATTTACTTGCATAGCTCAGAACAAATATGTTTACAAACCCTCACCCAGAGCAGAAATGCCACTAACAACCCTTACACTATCTAGTGCCTCAGGCATAAGACAGGAATTGGACGACTGTGCAAGAATTGGTAAATTCACCATAAGCACACAGAAGGATCCACAAGAATTCCTAATGTACTTACCTAAAGTACTAGAAACAGAACACATCTCTACAAATGACATCCTACACATTTCACACATTTGGAAACATGCATGCAGTTTCTGCAACCATGTTTCTCAAGAGCATTTGCCTAATTAACAATTTGTGCATGTATCTATAGCAAATTGTAGTTCAATTCCATTTCAGCAACTTCTCCAAAATGCGAATCCTGCATATTATGCTCATTGTGCAATTTAGACAATCTTGCAAAGATACAAATAGATTTGCATGCCCAATATTTAATATTAATAATGTTAAGATACAATGCAGATGGCGTTGAAAGTAACTCCAAACTCACTAGCTGCACACACGTGAAAGTATCCTTTGGCAAGAAAATATTCCCAAGTAGGCATAATATACCACACTGTTGCCACAACCTCTTAAGGCCACTATGCATATGTGAAAAAATAAGTCATTGGTTTGAATGTAACAACACTTCTTTTACTCAAAAACAAAGATTAACAACAAATCTAATCATTTTTTTCCCATGACCAAATGATTATAATAGGTTAATACAACAACAATGATTCACACACAAACATTGTAGAAAACATAGTACATACAATGTACTACTTATGAGGATTAAAACTGATAATGGTATGAATATAATCTAAAGTATTTATATCTTCATACCATGTTCTACAAATATCAATATTTTCTTTTCTTTTACAGACAAAGAAACACTGATGTTCGCTTGTTACGAGCTCCAACTAAGTGCACTATTCTAGCCATGGCCTGTAGCCAAATTGTTGCCTGCATTAAACCAAAAGTAAACATATTTCCGTGGCCATAGCCACAACAGCATGTATTGTTATTACTAGTACTACTATAACCACACTTCATGCAACATTGTTCCCTTTTTACCATGTCCAACTATGCAACCATTCATTCCATGGCCAGTAGCCACATTGATGCAGGCATTAAACCCCAAGTAAACGCCACTTTTGTGCCCATTCTTATTACTGCTTCTACTATACCAACATTCCATGTGTCCAAAGTTAAAGGGATGTTATTGTTAAGTTACACTGATCAAAACCTATGAAATTCAGTGAAAAAAACATTGTTAAAGGGATGTTGTGGTTGCAAGGCAAAATTTGGCAGTTATAGTAAGCTATGCAACCAAAACTAGCACCACTGCCATACAATGCTAACACTAACACCCGGACATCAAAGATGACATCACAAATGACATCATCAATAACATAATTAATGACATCACATATGACATTACTACTCTGTAACAATGCCAAGTAACACAGATGCCTTGATTCAACTGTTGTTGGAAACAATAGGGCTGCCATTCAACGGGGAATGGAGGGGAACCACGGGACAGTTTGATGTGGCTGGGGCATTTGACAGAGTTGTGTTCTTGCCCCATTCTATTCTGCCTCTACATTAATTCAATAATAGTGAGGCTATTGGAGACGAAAGTGGATCCTCCAAAGATGGGGAGGGGGCATCCTGGTTCTTTTTTTCATGGACGATGCAGTCCTGATGTCAGCATCGCTGATGGGTCTGCGCCGGGCCCTGGCCATTTTTCAAAAGAAATGCACTGAGTTGTCCATGGTTTTCTCACCAAATAAGGCAAAGATAAAACCGCTAAACCTGCAAGTGAAAGGTAGCACCATAGAGCAGGTGGAATGGTATGATTACCTGGGGATCTGGTTTTCAAAGGGGGGGGGGGCTTTGGGAGAACCAGGGAACCAAGATCAACACAGTGCCAAGGAAAGCAAACAGCACAGTAAAACATTTACATGCAAGGCATGGTAGGGGAGTCATAGGACCTGCACTTAATCTCTATCGGGCTCAAACGAAGGCGTCAGCGATGTATAGGACTGAAATATGGGGCTATGCTGACACATCACTATTAAGGACGTCTGAAAATTAATATTTGAAAGCACTTCTTCTGCTCCCCCAAAGTACCATGAGCAGTCCTACTCGCATGGAGTGTGATTTTCCCCATATGGTTGAGGAGTTAGCAATAAGGCCTGTTTGTTACTGTGCCAGGGTGTGGGGAAACCAGGAGTTAAAAAAGTACCGCAAGGCCATGGGCCATGTGTTAGCTTTGAGGGGCTGGCAAAAGATTGCGTGGCTGGTCCATGTTAAAGATTTGGCTAGCCTGTCTGGGTCTCTCGGTATACTGGCATAATCCTGGCCAAATTGATGGTCATGCTAAATGTAGGGTGAAAGATGCCTTTAATAGGTACAAGGTGTTGAGAGCAACAACAGACATTATGGCCTTGGTGATGGGCCTCAGTTATTTGGCCCTAAAACACTCAAAGAGCTTTGAAAGCTACCTGGATACATATCCCGTGCTTTGTATATGCGCCTACACTTTGACTCCCTTCCAGTATGAGATCATACTAAAAGCTGGGCTGGGACAGGGCCTCATTACGAGGTTGGAGGTAAGGGGTTACCGGCACCGGTAAGGATACCGGTGCCGGTAACCCCTAACCTCTATATTCCGAGGTCCCTTAGAGGGTCCCACTAAGGCCGGCTGGTTTTACCAACCGCCCTTAGGGGGAGCCACTAAGGGACCATGGAGCTAATAACGGGCCCTCTGTTTGTGTGCCCGTTATTAGCTCCTTCCCCATTCCCATTGAGCCCTATGGGGGCTCGAATGGGAATGGGGAATGGTTTTCAGAATGGGTACTTACCAAGGTTGTAATGACCCTTCCCTATTCCGACAACCCGGACCCGGAATGCGGTAAGGGGGTAACCATGATGCTAATAGCACCATGGCTACCTCCAACCTCGCAATGAGGCCCAAATGTGTTCCTGGTGTGATAAGGGAGTTGAAATAATGGCTCATTTTCGATTGCTGTGTGAAAAATTGAAAGATTTTAGAGTAACTTATTTGATACCCCTGTTCCGTCTGCACAGTGTTGTAAGTGCCGGGGAAGCTATGCAGCTGTGTAAGTGGTCTACTTTGTATGTAAATACACTCACAGAGCTTGGTTAAGAAGAAATAAGTCTCAATTAATAGCTTAAGGTACTAAAAACTTTATATGATGATTTTAATATTTGAATGTAAATATCTGCAACCAACTTCTGTGGCTTTGTTATGTAAAGTATAATTTGCTGTAATTTAACCGGACTGGCTTACGCTGAATAAAGGTTTTACCAACATATAGGGCCTCATTGCATGGTAGGCGGTAAACCATGGTGCTATAGTACCATGGTTGCCACCAGTACCATACCGGTACCACCATGGATGAAAGGAGAATTACCATCCCATTCCAAGGTTGGCGGGGCGGTAATTCCCCCTTTCTCCATGGCCCTTCCCCATTCCCATTTTTGCCCCATAGGGCATGATGGGAATGGGGAAGGAGCTAATTATGGTACCACAAATTACGGTACCGTAATTAGCACCAAGGTCCCTTTGCGGGTCCCAACTTTAACGGCTGGTCTACACCAGCCGTTAAGGTCGGTTCCCGCAAAGGGACCTCGTAGTAAGGCGGTAAGGGTTAATGGTCAACGGTACCCTTACCGGTGACCGTTAACCCTTACCGCCTTCCGTGTAATGAGGCCCATAGTGATGTCACATAGATGTCTAACATTTCATAAACACTCTTTTAATTAGTTTGTGAATAATATGACATGGTTGCGGACTTAGTAGGGCACTCGAGTGATGTGACATGCTGTGCTGACTATCGAAATCAACAGACATGTCCATGACTACATGATGCGGTTTTAATTAGTTCACAAACATTACTGGTCGATCACGGACTGAGTAGGATGACCCAGTAACTTCACACCCTGCGCAGATGTTCGTGACATGTCTGTAACTTGTGGCGCAGATGTAATCAGTTTGCAAACATCAGTGTTTGGTCGCGAACATCGCATCACAAACGCGTGATGTCACAGGGGTGCATTATACTTCACAAACCTCATGAAGCAGTCGCAGGTGCCTGTGAATGTCATCATGTCAGCGTGCCTATGTGGTATGATGATGAGTCTGCGATCGGTGTCTGGTCTTTGCAGACATCTTGAAATTCAATTTTCTGCCACTATAGCAACTCTGAATTTGAACTTTGCCCTTCCACAGCTGCTAGAAGCATTCTTCGTTGTTCTGTAAACTTTTAATTTTGAATTCAATTTGAATTGGTTATTTATAACTTGCTTAATACCCAGAGGTTTCCAAGCGCGGACCTGGGGATGGAACTTGTGTTGCTCCGTGTCGTCTTGCTTCCAAGGCAAGCATGTTGCCCCTGAGCTATCCTCTCTGCCCTTTTACAACTTTCACAACTTTTAATGGCCTTTTTTCATCTACAAAGTTTCCAATGTCGTGACATGGTTGCCGATGCTCGCGAATGTGATCACGTGACTGTGCCTGTGTGGCGAGATGATGTGTCTGCGATCGGTGTTCGTGCAAAATCCAATTTTCGGCCACTATAACAACTCTGAAGTTGAAACTTCCACAACTTCTGATAAATCTGAACTTTATATAACTTTTCACTGCCTTTTTCTTTTACTTTTTAAGACTTTGAGGCCTGCAGACAGGAGGAAAGACAGTGAACAGATTCCCCAAAGGGGCCCACCTATTTCTTTTACTCATTCTCACTCTGGTTCAGGATAGGAGTGGAGCACATTTTTGGGTGCTGGACAATCTCTAATTGGAGCTGGAAAATGGCATCTGTCATGGCCATTCCTCTACCTCGGAGGCCACCACCACCCGAAGGACCTGGGCTGGGAAACAGGGGCACTGCATCAGATGTGCTGCAGGAGGAAGACAAAGATGGAGACATAGTGGAAGAGGTACATACTACATTGAGTGGTTGTAAGGAGATGTTGGTGTGGAGGTTTCTCACCACTGTGGGAGGAGTGCCAAAGGCTCAGGCTGCCCGTATGCACTGCACTGAGAGTGAAGCAACACTCAGTCGCATCCAGAAGGGGCAGTACTCTTTTGGCACCACCTCCATGCACCACCACACCCAGACTATATACCCGCCTGCCCTGAAGAAGATAGTTCCCTTCACACCACGTAAACTTTTCACAACACGTAGAGGTACCTCTACTACTACACCCTGAACATCCACTGGTGCCACGATTCATTTCACCCCAGTGGGGCACAGGATTCCTCCTGCTGCTTGATAGGCCATACAGGAGGCTGTTGACCTGCACCTTTCGTGGTCAACAATATTATGTGTAGACTATGATGCACTTATCTGCAGGGGAAGCAATTCCACAGCACCTTTGAGGCTACTGTAAAGGGACACGAAAATGATTGCACCCTGCCTTCGTATTTTAAAACAGTTATCTGCATCTTTCCTTGTCCACATGTCGCTCCTCTATGGTGGGTGGCGCGCCTCCCCCACCTCCTCCCAACTTACCCCCATCTGCCTCCCAAAGAAATCTAGGAAAAATAAATGGTTGGGAACCACATTTCAAAGTTTAAAAATAGGATAACAAAAATATGTTTAGTCTTGTAGACAGTATCCACTTTATATTTGTACATGCAGTAGGTAGACTCTATAAAAATCTCCAATATTTTCATTGGCATTACAATCTATGCCAATGCAAATACTGGAGCATTTGTGTAACAGAGTAGAAAAAAAGGTGACAGAACATTTTATGTTGCATCCCTCTTCTCTGCCATACAAAGAATGAAACATAGAGCGTAACGTGATTGGAAGGTGTTTCAGATATACTCAATGCTTTTGTACCTCCCATTCACATTACAACACCAAACACCATGACTTCCTGTGCTTTTCTTCATTCATTTGTTTCAACTTCACTTTACTGCTTCTTTTCTTAATGTAATGCTTGCTCATAAAAGGTGCTTTTATGTTCTTGAAAGACTCCAATCTTAATATGTATATGGACAATGGGCCTCATTCTGAGTTGGGCGGTAAGGGTTTAAGGACGCCAGTAAGAATGCCGGTGCTGGTAAACCCTTACCGCCCAATTCCGAGTTCCCTTAGCGGAACCCGCAAAGGACCAGGGCGCTAAAACGGGCCCGCTATTTGTGGGCCCGTAATTAGCGCCTTCCCCATTCCCATTGAGCCCTATGGGGGCTCAAAAGGGAATGGTGAATGGTCTACAGAATGGGGTCTTACCGGATCCTCCAAGGTCGGAATGACCCGGTAAGTCCCCATTCTGTCAGACCGGACCTGGACCCGGGTTTGGAGGCAGCCATGGCACCATGGCTCCCTCCAAACTCGTAATGACCCACAATATGTACTAATACATGTTTTAATTGCATCCTCTTATTGTTTCTATTACATTTCTTTTCCCAAAAACAGTTTCACTGCATTCCAAATGTTAGAAAGAAAAATGTAATTTTCAATACTTTTCAGATGTACTCCATCTTTTTTAAAAATGTTCACTTCATCATGTCGTATGTTTCCATTTTCAAAAGATTTTATTCCTATTTAGCAGGGGACGTCCGTCAAAAGTAATCGAAGGGAAAAACGAGTAACCAAAAAAGAAGCGCACACCAAGCAAGAAGTAACGCAAATGTATTGGACCCATACAGCTGGGAAGCACGGTTCAGACAGCCCTGTGGTACTGAACTGAATTAAGTGAGCTGCCAATGCCTCCCATTGTGGCTGAACTATTGGTTACATTTTTAGGGCAGGTCACAGGCTCTAATTGGTGGCACTACGTCAATCCCCAAATATAGCCAAATATATGTAAAATTATCCTAATTTATTGCTACAACTTTTGGCCATAATTACATTAACACCCCTCATAACGTCACAACCTTTCCCACACTGCTCCTCAATCATGTGATTTTGCTGAATGGTCAAAAAACATTTGTTTGCCATTGGTTGACAATGTCTAATATATAAAACATCTTGAGATGGCTTGGAGTGAGACATTCACACCAAGTCTGACCAATGATGTGCCCGCACGGACATCAGCGACAACACTGCACAATTCTTGCACCCTAGGAAGACAGAGCCATCTCTTCGCCGACTGGCTCCACGTCCCACGTCCCAGAGCCTCAATCCGAATGCGCTGGCCCGCCAGCTGCTTTCTCACGCCTTGCTGCCAACTGTAGTTTGACCACAGCATAGATGGAGCTTAATTAACAGTATTTAATTTCTATTTCTCTGCCAATTTTCCTTCCAGCACTGAGGTGCCTAGCTCATTGGCATTGAAAGTATCTTTTTGTGGCTGTGTTCTCCTGGGAACCTTCAGCTGTGTAGCATTTCATCACACTGTTTCTACTGAATGTTCAGAAAATACATTCTGCCTGTCACACACAGGCCTGCAGCTCTTTTCTTATGAACTGTCTGAAAGAACTGCTTTCTTAACATGGGTCTATAGCCAAAATGGCATTTCTACTATTCATAGATTGCTCGAACAAAATCCCCATACTATGACCCCCCCCTACAACCTCTTCTACCCCCACCGTGTGCCCGCTCTATGCAACTAACTCATAATGCTCCCAAAGCACCTACCCCTCTGTGAGTTCCACCCTGGGACTTCTCGCACTGCGCCTGCTTCTATGTCATTTTACACAAGCAGCGCTGTGTTTAATGACGTCCTCATCCCTGATGTCACCCGCCATGTTACTTGTGATGTCACCACATTACCTGCACAATTGATACATGCACCCATCTTGGCAGTGTTGGATCCAGACGTTTACAACACCTGCATCTTGCAAGAATGCACATACAGTTTTATTGGCATTCTGCCTTGATTTTTCTATTTGTGGACAAAACAAGTTTGCTCTTTTCCACAATTGTCTTTGAGTAATTTGTGAAAAATTAAGAAATGTTTGTGGAAAAGTTCGATTAGCCCAGTAAAAGTATCTTTCATGGCAAACTGCGGATGTCTGAGGACATCAATGCACAGGGAAACCTTTCTTCCGTTTTTACCCATATCTCTATAACACTCCCTGATTGGCTCCATTCAAACACTCACCCACCCATCCACAAATCACATCCAAAAATGTCACTTCTAGCCCTGTTACCTTAGTTCAGATGTAGCTTTCAAATCTGAGAGTGCATTTGTACTGTGATTCAGGGCCCCCTCTATCACAAACTACTGTGCTAACTTTTACAGATTTCTAATTGCAGATTAAAACATATCTACATTCCACAATCTACATTCAGAAGACACACCACAGGTAGGCTTTCATTTTCAAAAGTAATATGTTGTACCACGTTTTTTTAAATAATATAATAATATCTTTATTGTGATTTAGTTCTATTTGACCTTTACAAAAGAAATAACATAACACAACATGATATAGTTCGTGACAGACCAAGAGCAAACACTTAATCAATTAAACAAGATCAAACAGCAGAATCATTTGATAGGCTTGATAAAACAGGACAAGCAAATTGAAATCTAAAAATGCAACTAACTCAACCGAGCCAAAATCAAGAAAGATAAGAACTAATAAAATGAATAATAATTATAATAGTAGACAAAGTAGTACATTCAATATAGTATAGCATGCCTCTCCCCGATAACTGACATGACTCATAAAACATATGTACGTATAAAATACACTGGGATTCATTCATGTAAAAGGAACCCTCCGTGGTTCTAGCTTTGTAATACATTTAATTCTGACTTCTCCTGAATGGAATATCTGATTACATTTAAAATACGGATACAGGTGAGAGGAGGCCACTCTACAAACAGTCACATGAGTCAGCAGCATGGCTCTCTTAAATGTAGGGTAAGAATGTAGTAACAAGGCATCATAAAGTGTAATAAATTGCTTATATCACCATTACAGACTCCCATGGAACTAACAGTAAGCTACTATGACCTTGACATTTTTTTTTTATTTCCACCTGAGACCAAACTCTATATAGAACTAGTTGGGTTGAGGTAGTATTAACGTTCAAGCAATAGTCCCAAAAGGGTCCGTCTGAATACTCTCATACCTATGGACGTGGGTACCAAGGTTACGCATTTATAATGGTCCAAGTTCTAAACACTGGGTAAATACATGTCTGATGGTTTCACTTTTGCCCATCCTCCCACAATTTCGACAGAACTGTCCACAGTTAAACCCAACTGTGGTCCCAGCACATATAGCACCAGAAGTTGGTTGATGCGGAGCTTCAATATAAATTGTCTGACTGCAGGGTCGGCACACATTGTTAAATAGCGCTGAACTTTTTCGATAATGATGGACCACGTGATCCACAGATTCGTATCCCTTCAATTTCGAGAGGTGGGTGTAATTATTACACCAATCCCACTTATTGAGCTTCCTCTCAAAAGGTTTTTTCAGATGAATATGAGGGGTATCTCGGCTGAGGTCTGTAGCTCAGTTTATCTCTGCAAAGAAAGTCTTGTTTAGTGCCTTAAAGTTGTTGCCCCTGATGGCAGCTTCTGAGTCATAGCCATTGCCCATGATTGATAGTAATTTACAGACCGGGCTAGCTCTAGCTTTTAGGAAGAAGCAGCCTCTAACATGAAGTGACATTTCTCGGAGAAAAGTTAGCCCCAATTCAAAGTGCAAATATTCCATTACGCACGGTGGGCCCAATCCGAAAACAGAACGTCAAAAAATGCGCTCAAGTCTATGTAACCAATGAAAATCTTGCATAGCAAGTACTTACAATCCATATAATATGGCTGGCACAAAGCACTGTTTATACAGCATAATAATACTTATAAGACTGTAAGCGGAGTGACCTTTGGTGAACTTGCATGCTTGAAGGGTAAGCTGTTTTGCTCTGCGACTTTTATTGTAGATTAGATGGATGTAATCAGTAGTGCCGTTAAGCTCTAGTGCCAAGTATGAATAGGAGGCCACGTAGTCAATTATTCCAAACGTAATATCCATCATTGTCCTATACACCTTATTCTTAGAGACCAGCATTATGCTGGTCTCATCTAGGTTAATAGTCAGAGCTTGATGGCTGACGTAGGCTGCAAGTTCATTAAGAATCTGCTTCATGCCAGTATAAGTTAGATCAAACAAGACCAGGTCATCCGCGTACAGCATGCCCACCATTGGTGTATCTCCTATTTTGGGCAGGCAATTGGCTTTGCCAAGTAAACATGCAAGAAGGTCGGCCACGTAAATATTAAACAGTAACAGGGCCACTACACACCCCTGTTTTACTCCCATATTGATTGGGATGGAAGATGAGACTCTCCCATCGTTATTCAGCCTAACTTTAGTACTGTTGTTATTGTGCAGAAGAATCAAAATATGCACTAACCAATCAGGGCCTTTCAGATTCTTTAGCTTAGTCCAGAAAGTATCCCTATTAACCTGGTCGAACGCACTACGAAAGTCGACGAATGCTGTATATAATATTGCATCAGTCTTCCCTCGAGTGGTCTGAATCAGGTAGTCAAGGGTTCAGACGTTACGTGAAGTACATGAACCTGGGCGAAAGCCGGTCTGAGCAAAGTCCAGTATGTTATTTGTTGAGGCCCAATTCTGTAGTTCTTTCAAAATCAGAGGTGCAAAGATGTTACCAGTCACATAGAACATGGACAGCAGTCTGTAGTTGTTGAGGTTAACTCGGTCCCTTTCTTATAGACCGGTATGAGAATAGACTGCTGCACTCTGCAAACCCACGAGAAAAGGTTAAGCAGGATCTGTGACCAATTGACAGGATCTTTTTTTAGCACAGTATTTGCTAAGCCATTAGGGCCGTGGGCGTTACAGTTCTTGAATATTGTAATTGCCTCAGCCAGTATCTTACAATTAAGCATCAATGGCCATGGACCCTCCTTGCCAACCGGCCAGATTGGAACATCAGTGTCAAAATATTATGAAGAGAAAGGCTCTTCTATACTGCTTCAGATATAGGGTTTATGATCTTTAGTAACTTCCCCCCCCCCCCCCCCGACTGGTAGCTAAAATCTTCCAAATGGAGACACTAACACGACTGGTTAATGCACATACAAAATGCTGTAATTCTGTATTCCTGACTGATAAGTGATGATGTTTTAGCCTGGTACCATATTCCCTTTTTACTGTCTTGATTGCACATTGGACCCGAGGCAGGGGGCCTAGATGTGATTTCTATCCTGTTATTGCTCGAACGTCCCTCTGTAGCTTGCGTTTCCTATCCCATATTAAAGATCAAATGCTTTGCCCGAACTGTTTTTACTTGCTAATGATGGTTTAAGGTGACTAATGCCAGTGGTATGTGCCAGATGGGAAAGTCAGTCCTCAATTGCTTTAGCATCCATACACTGGAAAATTCTCCAGTCAAAAGACCTGTGACGGAAAATAGCAGGAAACAGTTCTACTATCTTACTTTGGCTCCATCTAAGTCGATTTCCCGAATTATTTGGCATAATGTCACCACACATGTATTTATCTGTTTGGCCTCCATCTATCCTGAGTGTCAAGGAAAGGATGTCATGATCACTGCACCGGTTGGTAGCAATTTTCAATGAGACCACCCATTCCAACACACAGTGGTTTCCAGCGAAGTAGTCCAATGTAGACTTCCTTTCTCCCGATGCCTAAGTGGGATTACCTGGCCAATTCCCTATGGTGCGACCATTAAGTAGGGTCATAGACCATTCCTTGAGGCAGCCCAGCCACTGCAAACCTCTGAGGTTGGAATTGTGGTGAAACATGTTACAGTTTTCAACTACATTTTCATAGATCGCACTTCCCTCCTTGTCAACACATCTCACATTCCAATCTCCGCAAAAAATCATAGGATTAGTGGTCACAGAGTTGCCCCAGGATAAAATGATTTGATCTAGTTTGCCAAAGGTGGTGTCTAAGGTATGCGTACTTGGGGGATCATAGATATTTAAAATCAGCATTCCCTTTTTTCCCTCATTACTTTTATTTATAGATACCTCCACCACCAAAAGGTTATCATCTGTGTAAATCAGTTTGGGGCTAAGATTGTTTCTCTCTCCAATCAACAGAACACCCGCTGGTCACCCGGCCATACCCTTATGTGCCTTCGTTTGAAATATTACGTAGCCATCAACTGCTATATCAAAGGTAACCCATGTCTCTTGAAAGACAAAGATTTAGTGTACTGTAAGCAGATCTCGTGAGGCACCTGGAAGGAGCAATGGTTGAAGCCCCTTGTATTTCACCAAAGTTCTTGATAATTTCACTGAGTAATTCCCTTACATGGGCTCATCCGTAGGAGCCATTGCCTTCCCTGGGTATCATCAATTCCCCCCCCCCCTCCTTATCACCAATGTTTTTTGGCTCAAGTGGACATGTAGCCACTAACATTGGGTGTAACAGGGAGTGATGTCCTCCTTTTTTTGATTTACAACCAGAAGAAATCCCAGGTGAAGCAGTGAGTCCTGATGGTCCTGAGTCCTGATGGTTTTGGATCAATGCAGCTGTCTCCGGGAGGCAGCAGTGGATCGGTGTTACCTTTGCTGAATGGGGGCGAAGAGGTTCAATAAAATCAAAATCTCCCGAGTTCAGAATCTTTCGGGAGGGAACCTTGTTGAACTGGCTCATAAGGGCTGTACGGTTCAGTTGTAGGGAGCCCTTAGTCATTTGGTCATATGTGATCGTCAGTTTTTTTGGATTCAAGATCGGTGAAGTTTCATGATTAATGCTGGGTCAAACTTCAGGTACTGCAATGGCTTTAATGGAGGGAACTTCATCTTTGTTGGAGGCATTTTTTATTTAGGGGGAGTAAGTAATTCCGCCACTCGATAAAACTTGGTTTTCGATGGGCTTCATTTCATTAGATTAACCAACTGGTTAGAGTTCCCGCTGTCTGAGCAGACCTTCTCATTCAGCGAGCTGCTTTTTTCCTCTCCTTCAGGGCTGGGCATTTGATTGTCCATCGATATTATATTCAGCAATGTTTTTTTTGACTGCTTAGTGGTCTTAATCTGAAGTCTTTTAGCAAGTCTCATTTGCTTCCTGGAGCTATAATATGAAGGAGAGTTTACCTCAATTATGGTATGAATAGGCCGATCGATGTCAGCATTCTGCACTTCATTGTTGATAGGTGGAGGTGTCATGCTCACAGGCATAGTTCCGAGATCAATCAGCGATGATGTAGAAGAGGGTCAATGAGCTGGCAAGGGTTTTTGCATGGTCATTAGCTGATGCAATTGAATAATTGTGACCCCTTCTTTCTTTAGGTCCTCATGGATTCTTCCACATAGTTTTAGAAGGATCTTCACAGCGAATTGTAGTACACCATTGTTTTGCACAGTGCTGGAAGTTTCATGTATGCTTTAAATGTCTGAAAGATCTGATACAGAGTGTTCCCTTCTCGAATCAAATAACAGATTAGGACTAGCCGACAATCTCTGCCGATTTGGAAGGTTGAGGGGGGTGACAGCTGGAGAATTGACTACATTCCTACCCTCTGACTGATGTAAAACAGAGATGTGGGGTACTTCCCCTCCCGGTCCCCCTGCGGATGGTACCAGTGAGGGTATCACCTGATTAGTTTCCACACTAATGGGAGCCAAAGAAGAACTGCCCTGAAGGGCATAACAGATTCTTAGCAGAAAGTTGATTTCGATGCCATGGACTGAACTGCTCATATTACCCTAATGTGAGCTCAGAAAGTACCCTTTCGACAATCCTGCCCCGCCACATTAGCCTCTTACCTCACTTTCTCCTTTTCACTGACAGGTCCAGACACAGTGCAAGATTTTACTGAACGGAGGGCATAGTGCTTTTTGTTCCGTGTGGATAGAGAAGATAGAATAATGTTTAATCTCACAATAATACATGCCAGCAGAAATCTCTGCTGTCACAGAGTGCTCTGACAAAAACAGCATAAGCATTGGGTTTTAAAGATACACAACATCACAAGTGACGTACATGTGATATGATATGATATGGCATTTATATTGCGCCTATACACAAGTGTTTCAAGGCGCGACGAGGCAAGGGAGGGGAAACAGAGGGAAGACAGAGACAACGACCTACTAGGCCAGGCGATATTGAGATCACGCAAGTGCAGGGGAAGGAGGAGGGGGAAACGTGCAGGGTGAAGGAGAGTGGGCAGTGCAGTACGTAGGATAGCAGTAAAATAATAAATACAATAAATAAAAGTGCAGCCAGCTGGCGGCAAGTGCAAAGGTAAGTGCAGACATCAGGTGTCTAGTGCTAGCAGGGGCTGTAGGGATACAGAAACAGACGCTCAGTGTAAGGGTTGCCAGGGAGGCAGTGCAGGTGTGCAACTGGAAGGGGCGGGGAGGCCTGTCCCGATATCAGAGGGTAGCCAGGTAACCAGTGCAGTTTCATATTGAGCCAGGCGATCAGCAGGGGAGAGGAGGAGAGAAAGCTGAAGCAAAGAGGAAGGTCTTGAGGTGCTTCCGGAACCGGAGATGTTTCTCCTCAAGTTTCAGAGAGGCAGGGAGGATATTCCAGAGGGAGGCCCCAGCAGAAGAAAGAGATCTACGACCAACTTGCTGCTTGGAGAAGCGACTAACCCTAAGGGAGTTGGAGGCAGATGAGCTAAAAGCTTGAGAAGGAAAATATTTAGGAAGAGAGAGATGGAGGTATTGAGGTCCCAGGCCCCAGAAGGCCTTTTGGACAATGCAGAGGATTTTGAACTTAATCCACGCCGCCACTGAGAGCCAGTGCAGAGATTTCAGTCCTGGAGGGATACAATCCCTGGGCTCGAGGCCAATGAAAAGTCTTGCAGTTCTATTTTGGATGAGTTGCACAGGGCGGAGAGTAGAGGAAGGCAGATTTAGAAAGAGGCTGTTGCAGTAGTCCAGCCTAGAGAGAACCAGAGCTCCGGAGACAGTGAGCTTCTGGGGGAAGGAGAGGAAAGGAAGAATACCTCTGAGAAGGTGCAGCTGGTAGTGTGACTTCTTAGAGACGTCAGATATGTGAGGAGAGAAGGAAAGTGTGGAGTTGAAGGTGACACAAAGGTTTTTAGCCTCACAGGTGGGAGCAGGACGGGGGCCAATAGAGGCTGGCCAAAGAGTGACAGCAAAGGAGGAAGCAGGTGTGCCGATGAGGAGAATCTCGGTCTTACTAGCATTAAGGCAGAGATCATTCATGGCACACCACTCCTGGATGGCGGACAGACAGTCGGAGATGAGAGAAGGAAAAGAGGTGGCTGAAGGGAGCCTGAAAATGAGCTGAGTGTCATCCGCATAGCACTGAAAGTTGGGGCAGAGAACGGCAATGTGGTGGGCAAGAAGTGCCAGGTATTGGTTGAACAGCCAGGGAGAGAGGTTAGACCCCTTGGGAACACCACAGGCAGAGATGGAGATGGTTACAAATCCATGTAGCTGGTTGCTGCGACCCTATATACATATAGCCTGCTCCATACGGCATACGTGGGGATCTTCCTCTTTCATCCTCATTTGCAAATGCTCTAATTGGTAATTTAGTTAGAGAATTCATTATTTCCTAGTTCTACAGTGCACCTGGTACCAGGAACATGAGCAAGGCAGATACTTTTGAGGTTGTGATAACTTCTCAGAACTATGTGAACCCCTGCTCCATCCCAGATATGCCGGTGCCTCCACAACTTTCCCACCCACAGCTTAAATGTGTTACCTTGTCCCCTGGCACCTCACAGGACAAACCACATGAACCGATGGTGGCGGCACGCCATTAGCGTTCTCTGATCTTCCTGATCGATTGGCTAATGTGCAATTTTATGACCGGGGGTCTTTTACTGGTCAGTTTACTCAAATGCTTGTATTCTGGACTCTGGGGTACCTGGCCGCTATAACTTAAAGATCTGGACTGGCCAAGGCCTAAAGACCTCACCCCCTTCTCATGGGATGGCTCTTCAAAGATCAATTCTAGCCCTTTCTTGACCTTGCAGGGCCATTCCTTCTGGGTTAAATGCACTAATGATAAGACCCAATGCAGAACTGTGTATCTGCAATGAATTAACCTTCTGTGCGTTGGCCATGGCTGTGAGCAGAAGATGCAAGCACACCCTTCTAACCCTCAGGACAGGATTAAGCGTACTGGCATAGCTGTTGCACTAGGCCTCGATTTCAAGATGGTGTCTCACTTCTAAAATGCAGTTTCATTCCACATGTAATATTAGTGCCAGAATTGACTAGCTTTCCATTATAATCCAGCTTCTCTGGGTGACCCGGATGCCCTCTACATTCTCCGAGCTCCACTACAACATCTCCTTCTACAATCTCCTAAAATACTGAGGGGCCTGGGACTTCTGCCCCTGCTCCCCAACATTCCCCCCTTTTGTCAATTCTATATTAATGAACTCCCTTGGCATTCTCGTCATACCTCCCGGTTCCTTTCTTGGGCGCCCACACTCTACATACTGACTGCAAACTTTCTGCCACTTGAGCGTACTGCTCTGGGGTGCAAGTAAGATACATACAACCCGCATTTCCTTCTAAGCCAACCCAGTGAGACTCATAGTTTTCGGGATCTGGTGGAGCCATGGTAACTGTTCCAGGGGGATCAATTATTTGCTCTATTCTCACCATAGGGGCATATGTAGGTCATCTGTTTGTACCTGCCCATCTTTTGGACTGTGAGGTTCACTGCTTATCCCAATTGAAACCATCATCTTCGCACTATTTGGGATCGCTTTTGCACAGCATCGAAGTCCCAACTGGCAAGTGTAGAAGATCACCAGCATGAATACCACCGCTGGCACCAGTATCTTCACGACTGCTCCCATCCATGACGGTACCCACGAGAAGAGATCATCTAACTAGTCACTCTTATGAATCCCTGCTTTCGTCTGCATGTGTTCTCTGAGGGTGTACATGGCCTCTGCTATCTGTGTAAGAGACCAATTTGCAGCATTGTTTAGGGGTACGTAAGTACAGCAGGATTCTCCTAATTTTTTACAGTTGCCCACTCGCATGGCTGTGAGCAGATTGAGCACATATTGGTACTGCAATGTCATTAACCAGGTGGCTCTCAGTTCAACCTTTAATCCTTCTTTAGTGTCATTCGCCAGCTCTACCAGTTACAATCCAGGGATTTGCAGCAATTTGGCATTGGCCGCTTGTTGTATCCCTGTCACTAGAAGAGAAGCAAAAAATGTCTCTTCTTTATTGTACAGTCTATATTGATCAGGTATTTCTGAAACCAACTGAGCTGAGTTTTTAGATCTCTTTATCCTTTTTAAGAGTATGTTTTTCTTTTTCAGTGGCAAAATCTGAAAGACAAAAGGCTGCAGTGGTGATAGAGAGGTGGTTGGTCCCGGTGGTACCATGGGGTAACCAAGCTCCCTGGCCTCATAGAGGAGAGCTGAGTGCAGTGTGGTCAACAAACATATGCCACTCCATGATGGTGGCAGGTGCAAGAATGCCTGCTGCCCACAGACCCAATACATATCCATCACTGCTGCCATTCCTTTCCTTGAGGTCTGGAATGTTTATTGTCACATTGCACTTTTCATTGGTACCCACAGGGACATCTCCTGCATTATAGAAGAACAGTTAATATTCTTCTTGTTTCTGCATCTTCACTGGCTTCTCCTTTGCTTCAATCCATGTTAGCTTTGCCACGTGCTACTCCCAGTACTCTTGACATGCTTCATGTACACTCTGAATCACTTATTTTCTATATCCTATGAGCCCTCCTGCCATACAGCTAATTACAGTCTCTTCCCACTGATTGGCCATGAAATTCTCTCCTTCAAGCTGCATGTATGGTCTTTGTAAGCACTGTGCCTTTGGCCATTGCGAGCACACTGCTATTCATCTGGGTCCATCATCACAAGGTGTATGCTGTGCACTTGGAACGTGCTTCACAACATACATAGTGCTAGATGGACAATACATTGAGCATCCAAGAGAGTAACCTCATGCAGTATTAGTACATTGGGGGCTCCCGACATGTGTAGTTCTAAGGAGAAAATATAACAACCACCATTAACCCTCTGTTTCCCCACAAAGCTCATGTCCACATGCCAACTGTTACTCATCTCTGGGTGGTGCTCTATCATGTCAAAACCTAATCCTCTGTATTCATAATACATTGTATTCCCGGTCTGCCTTCTAAAAGGTTTTAATATACTTATGGTACATATACATTTGTATCTGATAATGTATTCATATTCATTATTTGTGTCATCCCATTCCCATTTATTGGTGTATCAGTTCAATTCCCAGTATTGTGCTATTGTCCCCATTCTGATATGTACACCCACCCCTGGTATCTCCCTTGGATATCCCCCTTTTAAATGTTCTAAGCATGTAAAATGACATGCTATCACCCTAAACCAAAAATACAAATACACAATATTTTAAATGTAAATTGCATCACACACCTATATATATCAGTGAAAAAACGTTGTTAAAGGGACTTTATGGTTAAGTTGCACTAGTAAAAACCTATGAAATTCAATGGACATACGTTGTTATAGGGACGCTTTGGTTACAGGTAAAACTGAAAAACCCCAGAAATTTGCCAGTTATGGTAAACAAAGCAACCATAACTCGTGCCACCACTGTGCACTGCAAGGACTAGCACCCATGACATCAAAGATGACATCACAAATGTCATTGACCCTCGGACAGCGGCAAAGTGCAATGTCCTGCAATCTACAGAGTGTTAACGGGAGAGGACACACTTACAAACACCCCACAATGTGGTGCCATGGCACGTGTATGTATTTGGTTGAGCGATGTAGGCCTCTTTTCCGGTTGCAAGGGCTCCACAGCAGTCCTACAAAAGGCCACACCCCAGAGCTGCTCTGCATTCTGTTTGTAGCTTTTTAGAACATAGTAGCGGGCCACATAGCTTTGAGCTGTAATTGATTTTGGACCAATGTTGCTATGATACATTACCTTTTCCAGTAATGACAACCATGTCAGGCTGGCTCACTATGCACAGTAATGGAGAAAAGTATTAACGCCCCTTCCTGTGAACCACACCCTTAGTACCGATAATTCCCAATGTCCCATTCCCATGGGCAGCATGCTGAAAACGGTAGTATGTGGCACATGCGCTTCCTCAAGTTCCACGAGGGCCGTGCTGCAGTAAAGCAGGAACAGTCCTTCTTCCCTT
Source organism: Ambystoma mexicanum (assembly GCF_040938575.1). NCBI lineage: Eukaryota > Metazoa > Chordata > Amphibia > Caudata > Ambystomatidae > Ambystoma > Ambystoma mexicanum. The sequence goes on from NC_090928.1 coordinate 155,582,295, forward strand.
TCCACTATCTTCATTCAAGCACACCCTCATTGGGTACTGTTAAATAGTCACACAAGCATCCACCAATCACATTAAAGTTCTGTACAACATTCCTCTGCATAGACACCACACCCAGAAATGTTATTGCACAATCCCATAGCCTCCACAGTCCCATTAGCATGACTGCCATCTCCAAAAGCCCCAGATGTGGCTTTTGTGCTGTGTGTGTGGGCACAAGGGAGTAAATTGGAACCAGGGGAGGGGATTTCGTCATTAGTGGTGGCTCTGAAAAGAGCCTTTTTTAAGATGCTTCTAGAGAAACACCTTTATTTTCAGTTTTTATAGGTTATTCTGTTGTCTTCTGCTCCTCACGTTCTTACAGTAAACTTTTCAACAGTAAACTTTTCAACGCCTCCTCTAGATGGGCAAACAAAAGAGCATCAGCAATGCTGGATAAAGAAATGCCATTTGCATGGAAAAACTCTGTATTTCGAGAATTGCTGCAGAAGAACATCCCACGAGCGGACAAAAAAATCACACATGCTTCTGTTGATGAGTCCCCTTCCAGCCTGTGGCTGGGAACAACATACATTAGGAAAGTTCCATACTCTTCTTGGTGGTATGGATGGGCAGTGGGAAAAAGCCTCTTCAATGCATTCATTAACCTCTGCAGTTGATGGAACAAACGAGAACAAGCCATGTAACCCAAATGCATGCCGCCATAATGCACAACGACTACATGAACAGTAGCAAAACTGGCCACTTGTCTGCAAAGTTCAAGCATATTGCCTAAACTGCGGACATGGACAGCACACCACAATGCGTCCACGCCTTCCAAACCAAAATCACCATCAAAGTGTCTTTCCTGGGTATACTTGTCCAAAACCAACACAATGTGTTTCTCCATGTCAGACCGCCTCACTATGTAGAGTAATGAAAAACAGTATTATCGCCCCTTCCTGTGAACAACACCCTCAGTACCTGATTGGACAATCCTGCAGTCCTATTTCCTTTGGCCAGCATGGTGAGAAGCACAAAATGTGGCATGTGTGATTCCCCAGGTACCGCAAGGGCTGTGCCCAGTAAAGCAGGAGCGGTCCTTCTTCCCTTTCCACTATTTTTTGATCAGCACTACCTCATTGGGTACTGTTAAATAGTCACACATGTATCAACCAATACCACGCAGGACGTGAGCATTTAACACTGTCAGTTCTGTACAACACTTCTATGTACCATTACATATTTAGAATGCAAGCGTCATGTCATTCGAAAGCACACTAACCCATCTCCTACATAAATCGTAAAAATATTGCACCAAAACTAGCACTGAATGTATTTTACCAACCTAAACCAAGTTTCTAGAAGCTCACTGTCTCCACAGCTGTGGCTCTCTGTAGGCTGGACTATTGCAACAGCCTCTTTCTAAATCTGCCTGCTTCTACTCTCTGCCCTCTGCAACTCATCCAGAACAGGACTTGTGCAAATTGTCCTTGGCCTCAAGCCCAGGGATCGTATCTCTCTGGGACTGAAATGTCTGCACTGGCTGCCAGTGGCTGCGAGGACTAAGGTCAAAACCCTCCGCATTATCCACAAGGTCTTCTGGGCTCTGGGGTCTCAATCCCTTTAACTCTCACTTCCTAAATATCCCCCTGCTCAAGCTCTTCACTCATCCGCCTCCAACTCCCTCAGTGTCAGTCGCTTCTCCAAACTACCAGTTGGTGGTAGATCTCTTTCTTCAGCTGGGGCCTCCCTCTGAAACAGCCTCTCTGCCTCCCTGAAACTTGAGGAGAACCATCTCCGGTTCCAGAAGTACCTCAAAACCTTTCTCTTTGCTTCTGCTTTTTCTCCTCCTCTACCCTGTTGACTTTGTGGCTAAAAATGCTTCTGCACTAGTTACCTGGCCGCCCTCTGATCTGAGGCCCATGCCACCTCTCCCTGCCAGCTGCACCCCTGTGCTGCCTTTCTGGCAACACCCACAATTGGGGACTGTTTTCTGTATCCCTAACAGTCCCACCATCACCTGACGTCTGCACTTATCCTTGCACTTGCCACCAGCAGGCCGTATATTACCTATTGTTATTAATTATTCTTCCCATGTACTGCCCTTTCCCCTCCCCCTACCCATGCACTTGCGTGATCTGAGTGACACCTGGCCTAGTAGGATCATTGGGCCTCATTGCAAGTTTGGCGGTAGCATGCTGCTATTGGCGGCATGGCTGCCGCCAAACCATGCTCCTTTACCGGGTTTCCTGAATGGGGAACTACCGGGCCATTCCGAGTTCGGAGGGCCCGGTAATTCCTCCCTCAGGGAACCCGGGCCCGGACCTTCCCCATTCCCATTTGAGCCCCCATAGTGCTCAATGGGAATGGGAGTGGGAGCTAACAATGGGCCGATTACGACCGGACCGTTGTTAGCTCCCTCTTCCCTTCGCAGGACCCAGTAACAATGCCTGGTTTTACCAGGCGTCCTTACCGGGTCTCGCGAGGGGACCTCGTAATCGTGCAGAATGGTGTTAACGGGTCCGCATCCATTAGCGGAACCCGTTAACCCATTCCGCACGAGTCGTAATGAGGCCCCTTATCTCTGTCTCCCCTATGTTCCCCCTCCCTTACCTCGTCACGCTTTGACACCCTTGTGTATAGGCTCATTATAAATGCCACATCAAACCATGTCATAGACACATTTTTTTCATGTTTTTACATGCTTGCAAACAACCTTTGTTTTTTCTCTTTATATGAATTTCTGTTTGCTTCTCCTCCTTACATTTTTGCACAGTGTAAAAGAAAATAGCATTGCCAATGGTGTTCCAAGAAATGCCATTTGCATGGACCCAGTGCATATTTTCCGACTTCATGATCTCATAGTGGGTGGAGAACATCTCATCAGTGCACATAAATTAACGCATGTGTCTGTTGATAAGGCACCTTCCAAGCTCTAGCTGGGGACAAATTACACCGGTAAGGTCCCATACTCCTTGGTATGAATGAGAAAATGACCTTGGCAGTGGGAAAAATCTGCATCACTGCATTCATCAACTTCTTCAGGTGACGGAGAAAACATCTACACAACATGTAACCCAAATGTAGACTTCCATAATGCACCACAAAAACATTAACAGTTGCGACAGAGGCCACATATCTGTAAAGGTGAACCATCCTGCCGAAACTGCCCTCATAGAGACTGCCCCACAAAGCGTCCACTTCTTTCATCCCGAAATTAGCAGCAACGCCTCTTTGTGCAAGATCTGCACAGGTATGCCATGCAAAGGTATCACCCACGATCAGCACTGTGAATCTCTCCATCTATAAGAACCGCATTACACAGAGTATAGGGAAAAATAGTACTGCCCCTTCCTGTGAACCACACCCTAAACACCTCATTGGATAATCCCCACAGTTCTCTTCCCATGCCCAGTATGGCAGGATGTGGCACGTGCGCTTTCCCAGCTACAGCGAGCGCCGTGCCCCAGTAAAGCACGGACAGTTCTTCTTCCCTTTCCACTGTTCTTTTACCAGCACTACCTCATTGGGTACTGTGAAATATTCACACACACATGCACCAATCACATCCAGGACTTGTGCATCCAACACTATCATTTCTGTACAGCACTCCGTAGTTACTGTTAAACACTCCAGTGCACGTAGCGTGTGCTTCCAAAGCATCTCCAGCAGAAAGTTCTGCGAACTAATCCATGATTTCAGCATCCAAAATCATCCAGAGCGGCACCCATTTCAACTTTGGCCATGCACACAATGGTCTAGGCCTTGCCCACACCCAGCACAACATAATGGGGCCATGCGTGCGAACATGTGGCCAGATACCACAATCCACAAATGTAACATAGCCAGCAGCACTTCTACCCAACTCCCGCACCATAGCACAGCGATGCATGGAAACATGTAACAGTTACAAGAATTTACAAACATACTTCAGCCTCCGGCACCCATACCCACTTCCATTCACAAAGTATTGTGTCACTGCCAACCAAACCAAAAATCTTCACAACATTGGGCCTACTCCCAGCAATCTGCACAAAGCAAAGTATCCAAGCACATAGAAGATCCACTTCAACCCTACCCTTTTCTATACAAACACTGCACCTAGTGGGAACACTGCAGGACTTGTCACTGCACCATCTCCAGCCATACACCGAAAACTGTTGGATGTTCTAACAATGACCAAACCCATGCAACCAACAATATACACATTGTAGCTCACTTCTGGTGCTCTATGAAGTCTAAAATGTGCTCCACAACCATTCTTTAAAGGTCACACCCCTCTGAGAGATGCAGAGTCAAAACTGCATTGCTGTGGTAGGTGTGGTCAAGGACTTGGCTCTTGGGTGAATGGGCTATGGGCTACGGCCTTGGGCCATGCACCCAATAGTCTAGGCCTTGGCCACACCCACTGCAATTTATTGCAGCCATGCATGCCAATATGTTACCAAGTACCACAATCCACACACGTACCACAGCCACCGGCACTCCTACCCAACCTCCACACCATAATACAGCTATGCATGAACACATGCAACAGTTAGCAGGATCTACAAACATAACACAGCCTCCGGCACCCCTACCCACTTTCATTCACATAATATGGGGTTACTGCCAACCAACCAAAACAATTGTTCACAGCAGTGGCCCTGTTCCCAGCACTCTATTCAGTGCACAAAACCAATACTTCATAGTGCAGTACAGTAGTCAGCAATCCGCGCAATGGACACTGTAAAAGCTTATAAAATATGTAGTTCAACTCTATCCCATTCTATGTACACACTATTTAAACAATTCACCCACATGACACACTGCAAGAGGGTTCACTCCATCAGCTCCAGGCATGGACTAAACACTGTAGAATGTGCTAACAATCACCTCACCCATGGAACCAACAATGTATGCAATGCTGACAAACCACACACACAAGGCAACAATGTCAAACCTACTTGCAACCAGGGCACATAGTTGTCGGTGAAAGGTCTCCAGCCATGCATGGAAGGGGCTATGGCCTTACCACACACAACACAACATATTACATGCTATGTTATAATGTTTATGTCATGTGCAATGCACTCCCCTTCTGCAATTAACCTGCCACCAGTCACCACGGAAAGAGGTTGCCGCATGAGCTATTGTGCCCTAACGAAGACTGCCTGCATTCACCACACTAGGTAGTCGCCTCCTGAGGTACACGCGAATTGGTGCAGTACGCACAGATACTGCAGGCACACCACTGTCTTCTTCTACCTAATGAGATGTATCCCATGAATCACTTCTCACTCCCCCGCCTTTCCATCCCTTCTTCCCACCACCACATGGCGTAAAATAGGTTTGCCGTGCCATTTCGGTGCTGCACTGTCCTCGATACACCATGGCAGCGTTTCCCAAAAAAGTTGACACACAGTACACTTCACTCCAGCCAAACACCAGCTGCGTCCAATGTTCGCCGACATCATGGCATACTGCAAGCCAATGAGCGAACAGGGAAAAGGGTCCGCAGAGCGAAGCCAGATATCACTAATTTTTTTAGATGTCCATTTCAGTTCTTTGCAACAAAAGTACTGATCGGATTTCCACCAAACACACAAACTCACGCTTTCGAACAAAGCCCCCGCTCCTGCTGCAAATTCGGTTAAAATCCATCCAGCCATTTGGCCTGTAGCCGTGCACAAAGTTTTTGCCCATTCAGTCTATGGGAAAAAATATTCAGCAGGCCCCATATACTTTTTTGGCAAAGTTTTATCCGAATTCGTCCACGGCAAGCAAAGTTATAAGCCACCGAAAAAGTGGTCTTCCTATGGGTTGAGCAACTTAACCAGAACCACTGCGGGCCGTGTAATATAGAAATACACAGGGCCTCATTACGAGTCCGGCGGTAACCGAGGCGGTAAAACCGCCTGGTTACCGCCGGACTCGTATTACCCTTCCGCCTCCGTGACTCCCGGAATTACTGGGGCATTACAACCCCGGTGTCCCGGGAATTCCGGAGGCGGAATGGTGTTAATCCCCATTCCCATTGAGTCCCATAGGACTCAATGGGGATGGGGATCATGGAAACACTGCCACCATCTCGTGATGGTGCCGGTGTTTCCTCGTCCGCCTGCAGGCGGGCGATTATAAACCCGCCAGGTCAGACCTGGCGGGTTTGACGCCTCCGCCTGCAGGAGTTGTGATCGCCCGGCATGGAAACAACGGTGGCGGCGGGTTTACCGCCACCGTTGTATCCATACCGGGCGAGTTATAATGAGGCCCACAGTATTATTAGATCTCTTTTTAGCTTCATATCACACATTGGTAATGGGTGCATTGATTAGTAAGTGTACTTTCATTATTAAATAAATCAAAGAAAGAATAATTTGTCCAAAACAATGAAAATATGCTAGCTAGTGCATAAAGTAAAACTGTAAATCAACACTGCATTCAGTTAGAATAGACTATTTGTGAAACTCTGTAAATGAGTTCATATACATATGTACATATGATGAATTTCTCTGTAAATGTATACTCACTCTTGGTAAACACTACTCATGTATTACGGTCAGGCTCGTTAGTGGGGGGTGCAGCATTCAGAGCCACTCAGATATCAGAAAGGTGTTCCCAATATCCCGGTCCTTCACTCCAAATGGAGTGGCATACACAACGTTGAAAGGCCTTTTATATTTTGGTTCACTACACCTTCAGATGAAGTTCCTAATGAACACAAGATCACCAGGGAGCCATTGAAGAGACTGTGATGTCGCTGAAGCAGATGCACTGCTGGTGTCACGCCCTCTCACACAACCCATCTCTCACTTCCCCCCTCACACCTGTCTCCCTCATCAGGTGCTTCTCGCCGTCGTATTTCCCATTCACACCAGCAGGGGAAGCACGGCAGGCGGAATACCAAGTTGGGCGGACCCGCCTCTTTTCGCCCTTTTCCGCGTTGGCGGTTGCCATGGCGCCTCCTGCACAGCCGGCAACGCCAGGATACCAGGACGTACCGGCAGCCCCAATCGCTGGCCGCGTTGCGCTCCACGCAACGTGCGCGAGCAGTCACGTGATACCGCTCACCGCTTCAAAAGAAGCCGGCAAACAAGACTCTTTGCTTCACAGCTACTTCTACGGAAGACTGCCAGGCATTACCTTTGCTTCTTGTTTTCTCTCCTTGCTTCGACCTTGGAACGCTTCTTGGAACTGCTCTTGGATTACCCTTGGACTCTGGCGTGCTCTCTGATTTCCCGGACATCTGACACCTATTTGTACTCTGGACTTGCTTTTGGATTGCCCTTCTGTTTTTGCAACCCTCGGATTGCTTCACGTTTTGCCACGGATCCAGTCTTGCTCCACCAGGTGCTTTCAGGAGTGCCAACTACATCATCCCAGCCTGCTGTGGGTTCCCCTGCATAGGTTTCTTACCTACACTCCACCCCTTTTAGGTAAGCTGGTGTCACTGCATCTTGTTTACTCCTTCTGCCAATTGCCAATTGCCTTTTTGAGTGTTTCCTTGATTATAACCCTTTGCCTTACAGCACTCAGGGGTCCTTCCGGCGTTCCCCGATACCAGGCTGACGACGACACTCCCACCTGTGGCCTCAAAGATTGCTAGGGCAGTATTTTGCATTCTGCTCGAGCGGTACTTGGGGACGGAGGCATTACATAACTGCACGACCATCAAGTCGGACCCATCAAGTTAGAACAGACTGTGAAGCCTTATGGTCGTCCAGTTATGGATGTTTCAGCCGGGGACCTTGTGACTGCTTTATGCAAGCAGTGACATCGCTTAGGACAGATATGGCAGCTGCTACCACTGCCCTCCGCACTGATCTGGCCTCTGCCACCACTGCACTGAACCACCGTCTTGATGCCATGCAAAGCACACGACATCCCTTACCTGTTGACGCTGAGTTCGGCGATGCTGCCCCATCCCAAAACACGATTCCTGTCACACCACCCACTCTGCCAGCCCCGTCTGTGGTGGTTCAGACCCCATTTCCTCTAGCAGCCCCTGAGAGTATCAGGGGGATCCCTTGAAATATCGCACCTTCATAAATCAGTGCAAACTGCATTTCTTATGCCGACCCCAGGCTTTCTCTGATCCGGTCTCTAAGGCGGCTTTTCTTCTCTCCCATTTGTCGGGTGTGGCAGCCACATGGGCTAACCCATTGTTGGAGGGCAACCTTCCTGCTCTGTACGATTTCGAGTTATTGACCCAAGAAATGGCCAAGGTTTTTGACACTAGATATAAAGCCCAATCCAGAGACATGGAACTCTTAGATCTTACTCAAGGCCGATCCACTCTCATTGAATATATTACCAAGTTCAACCAACTCGCTACTGAGACTTCCTGGCCAGAGAACAAGAAAGCAGTGATCTATTATCGGGGCTTGTGTGGTTCCATGAAGGATGCTTTATCTGTGGTGCCTTCTCTTCCCTCACTCTATATTGACCTAGTTGATTTGACCTTGCAAATCGACGCCAGGCGGGCAGAACATAAGGGGGAAGCAGGGTTATCCCATACCTCACCTTCAACCTCATCTGGCACCTTACCTGAACCCATGCAGATCGGCGGGGTACGCAGTCCTATTACTCATGCCGAACGAGAGCGCAGAAGGGCGGACAACGCTTGCTTCTACTGCGGTCTCAACGGGCATTTTATAAAGGAGTGTCCCCGCCGGCCAAGGAACAAAGTTCCGGGTTTTCCGAAGACTCGCCCTTGAGATCAGGGGTTGGGGCGAGTCCTATACAAAATACCTCTGATCCAGCTTTTGGTCCCGTCCGACCTGTGGTGGTACAAGCTTCCTTAAACCCAGCTGCAGGAGTCTCCCATGCAGTACAAATAGTGATCGACTCTGGAGCTACAGGCTGCTTTATAGATATAGCGCTAGCCAGTTCGCTAAACTTACCTCTGATCAAAAAGAAACACCCCGAACCGGTTCATGCAGTAGACGGGACGTCCCTAGCCTCTGGACCAATCTTACAACAGACAGCCCCTTTGGAATTAGTCATACAGGAAGTCCATAGAGAGACCATGTCATTTGATCTCATAGCCACGCCTCAGTTTGGTGTTATCCTGGGCATTCCTTGGCTAAAGAGGCACAATCCTCTGATTAACTGGGGCACGGGTCAGGTCTCCTTTGAATCAGAAACGTGTCAATACTACTGCCTGCTCGAGACACCTCGGGTTTCCAGTCCCGCAGACATCCTAGGGGTAGTCGCTTCTTTAGCCATAGAAGACATATCCGACTCCCAGGACACTCACATGATAGGGGCGGTCACGAACAACATACCTCCTGAGTATTATGAATTTCGGGCTGTGTTTGACAAAGGCTCTGCGGAAGGTCTTCCTCCGCATCGATCCTACGACTGCCCCATTGATTTAGTCCCGGACGCCCCATCCCAAAGGGGCGGATCTACTCCCTAACCCAGACAGAAGAGCGAGTCCTGCAAGAATACATACAGCAGGCCCTGCGTCTGGGTCACATTCACCCATCAACATCCCCAGCTGCAAGTCCTATCTTCTTTGTGCCAAAGAAGGAAGGGGATCTCCGTCCTTGCATTGATTACAGGCGTTTGAACGCCATCACGGTAAAAAACCGCTATCCTATACCTCTCATTACCTCATTGTTAGACAAACTCACTCATGCCACGATCTACACCAAACTGGATCTGCGGGGAGCGTACAATCTCATACGCATGCGGGAGGGAGATGAATGGAAGACGGCCTTCTGCTCACGACAAGGGTTGTTTGAGTACACAGTTATGCTGTTTGGCCTCTGTAATGCTCCTGCTACGTTTCAGCGCTTCATGGATGACATATTTGGCGATATCCTGAACGCTTACGTGGTAGTGTACTTGGATGACATATTGGTTTTCTCTTCCTCCCTCGATGAACACATCACGCAGGTCAAGGAAGTGTTGTTGCGTCTTCAAGCCAACGCACTATTTGCTAAACCAGAGAAGTGCATTTTCCACACCAGTCAGGTTGAGTTCTTGGGGTTCCATATCTCTCCCGGGTGTCTCTCTATGAATCAGTCCAAAATCCGGGCAATTAACGAATGGCCAATTCCGACCACACTCAAGCAACTGCAGTCATTTTTGGGTTTTGCCAACTTTTACCGACGATTCATAGCTGGGTTCTCCTCTATTGTAGCACCACTCACTGCGCTCACTAGCCCTTCAGTCCCCTATGTTTGGTCCGTGACACAACAAAATGCCTTTGACTCTCTGAAAACTATGTTCACCACTGCTCCGGTGTTACAACACCCTGACCCTGAACTCCCATTTGTCCTCGAGGCAGATGCATCCTCTTATGCACTAGGAGCTGTACTGTCCCAACCATGTCCTGCCACTGGTCGTTTGCATCTGGTTGCATTTCACTCTCGTAAGTTCACGGCAAGCGAATTGCACTACACAGTCACAGAAAAAGAACTATTGGCCATTAAGGACGCCCTACAGACCTGGAGACACCACCTCCTGGGCGCAAAACACCAGACGGTGGTGTTCTCCGATCATAAGAATCTCCAAGACCTTGCCTCCCTGAAATGTACAAACAGCCGACAAGTACGTTGGCATCTCTTCTTTGCCGCGTTCGACTTCGTGGTCAAACATAGACCTGGTGTCGGGCATGGGAAAGCAGACGCTCTGTTTCGTTCCCCTGGGGTGGGGGGGTTCTCCCATCCTTCCCTGAAACCTTGTTGAGTGAGACTCATGTAGTTTGTGTCTGCACACCATCACCTTCATTACAGTCCACCATACGACAGTGGGTCTCCCGCTATCCACAGTCACTAACAGAATGGGATCCGGTTATGCAGGATGGGCTGCCCTTTGTACACAGGAAGCTTTTTCTTCCCACAAGTGAAACCAGGAACCTGGCGTTGGAGTGGTCTCATGATGCTGCCATTAATGGTCACCCCGGGCAGCATCGTACTCTGGAACTACTCAAACGCTGGTGTTGGTGGCCGACTATGAAACGCGACGTACAGAATTACGTCAATACCTGCTCAGTCTGTGCCCAGGGCAAGTCACGCAGGGGCCGACCTTTGGGTCTTCTTCTTCCTCTCCCGGTTCCTCCACGTCCCTGGCACACGGTCTCAATGGACCTGATTACCGACCTGCCACGTACACAGGGTTTCGATACTATTTGGGTCGTTGTCGACTCCTATACCAAACTGGCCTGTTTCGTACCATGCAAGGGGGTACCCTCAGCCCCGGTGTTAGCCAAGCATTTCTTTAGGTCTGTCTTCTGTCTCTTTGGCCTGCCCCATGTTTTGGTGTCCGATCGAGGCACACAGTTCACCTCCCGATTCTGGCGGGCCCTCACCTCTCTGTTGGGTATTGATGCTCATTATTCCTCTGCTTACCATCCAGAGAGCGACGGGCAAACCAAGAGGGTCAATCAGTCATTGGAGCAGTATCTACGCTGCCTAACGTTACAGTATCAGGACACTTGGCTTAACCTCTTGCATCTCGCCGAGTTTGCTTATAACAATACATTGCACTCTGCTACTGGGTTCTCACCTTTCTCTGCCCTCTATGGCCAACATCCCCGTACTCTTCCCATTCCGGACTTCTCCTCTTCTGATACCCCCGCCGCTTCGGCCTGCGCTCGGGATTTGGTCTCAGTCCATGCCCAAACATTGGTCCACCTGCGTGAGGCCCAATCCTCCATGAAAACCGCTGCTGACAGGAGGAGGCCGGATGCGCCTGCATACAAGGTGGGGGACCGGGTTTGGCTCTCTACCCGCCATTTACACATCCCTGGCTGTCGCAAACTTCTCCCTCGCTTTGTGGGCCCATATGAGGTGATCAAAGTCCTGAACCCGGTGGCTATGCGTCTGGCAGTGCCCCCCGCCTGGCGGATCCACCCGGTTTTTTACGTCTCCCTGCTTAAACCATGCCCTGGCCCTACTCGATTGGCTGCCCCTCCTGCCCCGGTCTCTGTCTCGTCCCCCGATGTATTTTAGGTGCGGGCTATTCTGGGTTCCCGTATACACAGGGGCGGGTTGCAGTATCTAGTGGACTGGCGGGGGTACGGCCCTGAGGACCGCTCCTGGGTTGCTTCCCGGGATGTTCACGCTCCTCGCCTGGTGGCCCGGTTTCACCGGGAGCATCCTTTCAGCCCACTCGGTCGTGGGCCTTTGAGGGGGGGCTCTGTCACGCCCTCTCACACAACCCATCTCTCACTTCCCCTCTCACACCTGTCTCCCTCATCAGGCGCTTCTCGCCGTCGTATTTCCCATTCACACCAGCAGGGGAAGCACGGCAGGCGAAATACCATGTTGGGCGGACCCGCCTCTTTTCGCCCTTTTCCGCGTTGGCGGTTGCCATGGTGCCTCCTGCACAGCCGGCAACGCCAGGATACCAGGACGTACCGGCAGCCCCAATCGCTGGCCGCGTTGCGCTCCACGCAACGTGCACGAGCAGTCACGTGATGCGTCACGTGATACCGCTCGCCGCTTCAAAAGAAGCCGGCAAACAAGACTCTTTGCTTCACAGCTACTTCTACGGAGGACTGCCAGGCGTTACCTTTGCTTCTTGTTTTCTCTCCTTGCTTCGACCTTGGAACGCTTCTTGGAACTGCTCTTGGATTACCCTTGGACTCTGGCGTGCTCTCTGATTTCCCGGACATCTGACACCTATTTGTACTCTGGACTTGCTTTTGGATTGCTCTTCTGTTTTTGCAACCCTCGGATTGCTTCACGTTTTGCCACGGATCCAGTCTTGCTCCACCAGGTGCTTTCAGGAGTGCCAACTACATCATCCCAGCCTGCTGTGGGTTCCCCTGCATAGGTTTCTTACCTACACTCCACCCCTTTTAGGTAAGCTGGTGTCACTGCATCTTGTTTACTCCTTCTGCCAATTGCCTTTTTGAGTGTTTCCTTGATTATAACCCTTTGCCTTACAGCACTCAGGGGTCCTTCCGGCGTTCCCGATACCAGGCTGACGACGACACTCCCACCTGTGGCCTCAAAGATTGCTAGGGCAGTATTTTGCATTCTGCTCGAGCGGTACTTGGGGACGGAGGCTTTACATAACTGCACCACCATCAAGTCGGACCCATCAAGTTAGAACAGCTGGTTGTTTCTTCAAATCGTTGTGTTGCTGTCTGTTGAGAAATACATTTGATTGATCTAGTCAAAACAGTCAAATAATCCCTAAATTCCTCACCCAGAACAGATACTGCTCTGTGAGCATCAGAGGCCTTCCTTACTGGAGATAGAGGTGTGTGCATTCGCCGGCCTGTTACCACCTCATGTGGTGATAATTGATGATCCTTTCAGGGCTGCATACACAAACTGAATAGAGCAAGGGGAGGACAGTGCACCCAGTTTCTCTTACGGGTGGCACAAAACTTAGATAATTTAGCCATTAACAATCCATTGATCTTCTCCATAACCCTGTTGGCCTGAGGGGTGGTAAATTGTACACATCCAATGCTTGATGCCCAATAATGCGGTCACTTCTTTAAAGAGTTCATTAAAGAAATGAGTGCTATTGTCTGACCGTGACACATCACAAACATGACAGCAAAGAAATACCTCTCTTACTAAGAATCTGTCAGCGCATTTAGCGACTGGATATGGTCAGTGACCTGCTTCAATCCACCGGGTGAAGGGACACACTATGACGATCATATAAACACACCCATTGCACTGCTCTCCCATGTCAGTGTAATCTATATGGGGCTCCCGGATCAGCACAGTAGGGTGAGATAATGCACCTTGTATCGTTCAAGCGGGCTATCTTTTGCTTTTGGTATGTCTTCCTCTTCCCCCACACAATCATGCTTAGTGCATCCTTCCTCGGTACATAGTTCTGTCAGGAAAGTAGCATGGTTTACTTTCTTGCACCGCACTATGAGAATGTTTGGGCTGGATAAAATGTCCTCATATGCCGATGCCTGTTGTGTGGTTAACTTTGATTTAGATCATTCTAGTATAGCCAATACTGCATGCTCCACGTACAATGTTGCGGAACATCCCATGGTGATTGTGGAGCTTTTTTCTATTGCAAATGTGGCAATGGCAAGCACCTTCTTGAAAGGGAACTGCCCATGCATTACTAAGTCTAAAAGACCACTGTAATGGGCCAATGGCTTGTAGCCCATAGTTCTCTTTTGAGTGAGTACTGCAGTCATCATCTGACCATCAGAATGGGAGAACAAGTAAAACTCTCAAGTGTAGTCAGGGGTTGCCAACACAGGGGCAGTGGAAATAACTGCTTTTAGTTTGTTAAAGCTTGTGAGCATGTCCTCTGTCCATGTTATCTTATTGTCTGTCTTTTTTGCTTCTTTAAGACTTTGCAACAAGGGCCTATTGTATGCAGCATAATCGAGGATCCACACTCTGCAGTAATTACACAGCCCAAGGAACGTCTGCATTTCTCTTTTTGGCTGGGGATCACTGCACACTAATGTAGCACTTCGTGGTGTAACTATCTTTCCATGGATGGATATCAACTGACCCAAATAAAGAACTCCCTGCAGGCAGTATTGTAACTTTGCCTTATCTAATGTGTATCCTTTATGTGCTAACATCTGTAAGAGCATGACAGAGTCCCTTTGGAACTGTTGTTTTGTTATCATTGCATACTAACAAGTCGTCCACATATTGAATGACAGTGTGGGTACCTGTATGTTTCCCAAATCTGCATGTAATATTCTGTTAAAGATACTAGGGGATTCACAATACCCCTGTGGTAATCTTGTGTGCTCGTGCCGCTTTACCCCATGCATAAAAGCAGTACAATATTTAGAATCTGAGAGTAGGCGTATGGAAAAGAAGGCATTCTTTAGGTCTACAATGGTGAAATGTGTTGCTTGCTTTGGGATGCTGCACAAAATGGTTGCAGGGTTGGGAACTACTGGAAATTCCGCCTGCACAATGTCATTCAAGGGGTAGAGATCTTGTATCATTCCCCAACTTGACCCCTTTGCCTTCTTTATCGGGTATATATCCGTGTTGAATGGGGAGCAGAAGGGCACAATGATCCCTTGATTTAGATGTGCGGAAAATGGTGTCTCTTATCCTCTCTTCTGCTTCTTTGGACAGTGAATATTGTCTCACCCGGGGTAACACTGTACCTTGTTTGAGTGTGATTCGAATGGGTGCCAATCCCTGTAAGAGGCCTACATTGTGGGCACTAGTTGTCCATAACCTCTCAGGGACCTGTGCTAGGTCATTTTCAGTGAAAGGGGATGCTATTAAAAGGGCCATCATGGGGCACTGTACTCTGTGATATTGCACCATTATCTCACAGAGTTTGCAAATAGACAGCACTAGTTTTCAATCGTCAACCCTGTACTCAAACAATTCTGCATCTGTTACTTCTTTCAAGAGTACAGTTGGCACAATGCACAAAGTGGTGCGCTACTCAATCGGTCCTAATCACCAGAACCCTCCTCTCTGACCTCACCAGTCTTTCCAATTCTAGTGAAATTACTGTCCCTGCCACAAGCTCCGGAGTCACAACGGGTCTAAAAATATAATCAGGTGGTATCCCCCAAAACACTTCTCTCACCTGGGGCACTGCATTACGTAAAACTGTAATCCACCACAAACATATTGGGGTGAATAGGAATTCTGTGTACCACCACCTCCTCTCCTATAGCATGCATTATCATCATGGCTCTCACAGCACACATTCCTGGGGTAGCATATACTATTCCTCGATCTGTAAAATAAATGCTCATATTATGTTTGCTTAAGATGTCACGCCCTAACAAGTTTACTGGGGAGGATTCCGAATATAGTAAAGGTGCACACACTCCTTTGTCTCCTATTTTTATGGATGCATCTTCTGTAAAAGGAACCATTGCAACAGCCCCAGACAAGCCTTGTGTGTCGAGAGTTTCACCTGATTACGGGAGGTTTCCTTCACTAATGCATGATTTAATGGCACCCGTGTGGACCATAAAGATTCATTGTTTATTTCCTATCTTAGTGCTCACCAAGAATTCCTCGTCTGGGTGGGTAGTCATGGACAGGACTGGGCATGCAATAGCTTTCTGTGGGCTGTCCTAATGAGGATATATATTTTTACCTGGGAAAATGAAAGGGTTGTCTCACATGACAATTGCTCCTCGATAATGCGTCACTGTCCCATTAGGAACAGCATTGCTACTGGTTATTTGGGCACCATATGATTGGCCTGGTGGTGCAGCTTGTGTTGGGATGCCGGGCAGGCAACTTTGCTGAGGGGGTCATGATGGCAACTGTGGATATGCTTGGGGTATCTCATATGGTATTGAAGTGGGCATCAGGGTGCCAGAAAGTGTTGCTGCTGTGGCATTGGGAATGCGGTAGTGTATGGATTGTATCTCACTCCCATCCTGCTTCTACACTCTCTCACAAAATGGCCAATCATTCGATTGCCCTTTGCTTGGCCAGAACACTGCTATTCTTGCATATATTCGTGCCACTCCTTGCTCTCCTGAGTCCATATCAGTAACTGCCACAACTGCCCTTTCAACTGCTATCCTTGCTAATTTCTTCTGTACTGGCTTCGCTTCCTCAGCCTGCAAGCTTTGTGCCATTTCCTTCTCTCTTTTTTTGATCCACTTACTGTGGTGTATAGTTATAGTCTCGACTTGACTAGTCTTGACTTTAATTCTCCCTCTGTCCTAATCCTCCTTGATCTTTCTTATCCCTTTGACATGCTGAACCACAACATCCTGATCACCCGTCTCCGAGATACCCCGGACATCACTGATCAGGCTCTAGCAAAGCTATCCTCTTTCATCTTGGACCACCTTCCCAGGTTGAACTTTGATCCTTCCTCTCCTTCATCAAACTTTCTACATGTGGTGTTCCCCACAGATCTATGCTCTCGTCATGATGGCAACTGTGGATATGCTTGGGGTATCTCATATGGTATTGAAGTGGGCATCAGGGTGCCAGAAAGTGTTGCTGCTGTGGCATTGGGAATGCGGTAGTGTATGGATTGTATCTCACTCCCATCCTGCTTCTACACTCTCTCACAAAATGGCCAATTGTTCCAAATTCCCAATACTGAACTGGCCCTGCCCCCATCTCTGCCCCATTACTCCAAATCCACCCTTGCCCCCTTCCTCCTTGAAACCCTCCTCTTCCTTGCTGCTAACCTCCTTGGTACCACTCAGGATATTGTGACTGAGAGCCATCATTCGATTGCCCTTTGCTTGGCCAGAACACTGCTATTCTTGCATATATTCGTGCCACTCCTTGCTCTCCTGAGTCCATATCAGTAACTGCCACAACTGCCCTTTCAACTGCTATCCTTGCTAATTTCTTCTGTACTGGCTTCGCTTCCTCAGCCTGCAAGCTTTGTGCCATTTCCTTCTCTCTTTTTTTGATCCACTTACTGTGGTGTATAGTTATAGTCTCTATTTCAGCCTCCCCTTTCACCTCAATATCCACTATCTAATTGAGAGCTTTTTGTAATTTCTGGGTCAATCCCCTTTTGATAACGAAGTAGAAAAGCAGAACTCAGCGGTACTACTGTTAACCTGTCTCTGCCATCCACATCTCCTGTACTTTCTAATGATCATCCCCCATTGTGTACTGCATTGTAAATTGTAAATCCGGTGTATCGGGGTATGCCCACTGAAGTGTGGCCCACACCTGCACTCTAATGTTGTTGAAGTGCGCCCCATCATATACGTCATCATCTATCTTACCTCCCGATCATCCAAGCTTAACCCAAACATCCCCTGCCTGATCCCCCACAATTCCTACAAGCAAAGTCTTGATATCTCTGTCAAATTCTTTACTGTCAGGAGGATAGCTGAGGGGCAATGCGCTTGCCTTGGAAGTACGATGATGCGAAGCAGGTTTGATCCCAGGTTTGATCCGTGCTTGGAAACCTCTTGGTATTAAGCGTGTTATAAACAACCAATTATATGTATCTCCCACAGCCAAAGGAATCTCAGCTGTTTGTTTTTCAAAAGCACATATCCTCACTCCAGCCCTGACCGATATTTGCATCCACTGCTTTGTCACTGAAGTTTTCCCCTCTTCTCTCAAGCACTCCCTTGAGCACCCCCTGCTCAAAAATCTTTCTGGTGATCCCTCCATCCCGGCAAACTAATGCCCAATTTCTACTACTCCTTTCCTGGGCAAACTCCTAGAGAACAACTAACTCTCCACTCTGAATCTGTTGGTAGTCTCCATGACCATCTGTCAGGCTTCAGAGCATCCAGAGGCATGGAAAGTGCTCTCCTGAACACCCTTGAAACTTGCTCTCTAACCTTGACTTTAATTCTCCCTCTGTCCTAATCCTCCTTGATCTTTCTTATCCCTTTGACATGCTGAACCACAACATCCTGATCACCCGTCTCCGAGATACCCCGGACATCACTGATCAGGCTCTAGCAAAGCTATCCTCTTTCATCTTGGACCACCTTCCCAGGTTGAACTTTGATCCTTCCTCTCCTTCATCAAACTTTCTACATGTGGTGTTCCCCACAGATCTATGCTCTCGTCCTGGTTCTTCAATTCTGTCTGGCTCCCTTGGCCCGACTGATATCTACCTTTTCCTCTAACTTTCAGTGATATGTGGATGACATGCAGCTCTCATTCAGGCTACACTAAGCCACTTTTACTCCTCCTCGCTCATCCCTGACTGTATTTCCGCTATTCGGGCATGGCGCGCCTCTACTGACCTCTGCCTTAATGCCAGTAAAACAGAGATCCTTCTCATTGGGACCCCTGCTCCTGCTTTTCCGCTTTCATCCTGGCTGGCCTCCATTTGACCAGTACCCTCACCCTATTGTGAGGCAAAAAACCTTGGGGTCATCTTTGACTCCACTCTCTCCTTCTCTACACACATCACAGATGATATAAATGATACTAGGCCTAGTAGGATTGTTTGTCTTGTTCTACCATGTTTTCCCCATCCTTGCCTGATTGTGCATTGAAACACATGTGTAGGCGCATTATAAATAACCTATTAATCAATCAATACATTTACCAGCCCCTGCAGTGAGGGGTTGGAGAGCTTTAACGAGATTGTACCTTGGGCCCAGATGGACAAAAACATACTGCACCCTCTTGGGGCTTTTATGTAATAATTGCAACTGTGTGCCCACTCTGCTTCTGCCCTTCTTGCTGTCATTAGCCTTCTTCCTTGCCACTACTGTCCACCCACAACTATCCCTGAACTGCAGACCCCACAAGGTCTCTACCCTAGGGGTAATTATTGATATCTCCCCTTCATGCTGTAATTCATCCATTGTTTCCCACTCTTCACCTGCAACTCCCTGTTTGTATCTCTATCCAACCTCACTGTCCCAAAGTCTACACTCCCACCCTTTGTCCATCTGGGCCCAAGGTACATACTGCACCCTCTTGGGGCTTTTATGCAATAATTGCAACTGTGTGCCCACTCCGTTTCTGCCCTTCTTGCTGTCATTAGCCTTCTTCCTTGCCACTACTGTCCACCCACAACTATCCCAAACTGCAGACCACACAAGCTCTCTACCCTAGGGCTAATTACTGGCATCTCCTCTTCATGCTGTAATTCAACCATTGTTTCCCACTCTTCCCCTGCAAGTCCCCGTTTGTATTTCTATCCAACCTCACTGTCCCATAGTCTACACTCCCACCCTTTATTCATCACACTTCCCCTTTCTTCTTCTCAATGTGAACATCCTTGATTGCGGTACTATGTAGTCTAAACCAAATGTCTCCTTACCTCAATGTGTCTAATCCACACCCGATTTGCCTCCTTCTTCCCGAGGGCCGTCAACCACGCCAAAATTCCATCTGCACTGCCTTTAATGCCTCTTCTAACTCCTTCGGTGGTGTCCTATCCATCGGGAAAGCGGTGTTAGTATTCTTTTCGTATGGGGGTGGTAACATAGATGTGGGTGTTGCTGAGGCTGACGGGGCACATACATAGGATTGGTATATTCGGTGGCGGGAAGGGTTGGGTAACATCCTACTGGGGCAGAGGTAACAGTTTTTGCCCAGATACTGCTGCTTTAACGACACTTGGGGTTGGGTCATTGTCACATGGCACTTACACTGACTGAACTGCACTGCTCACCTGGCTACCCTCTGATCTCGGGCGCAGGACCCCTCTCCCACCAGCTGCACACCTGCCTCCTGGGCAACCCCTGCACTTGGGGGATGTTTCTGTATCCCTACAGTCCCCACCAGTTCTTGACACTTGATGTCAGCACTTACCCCTGCACTTGACACTAGCTGGCCGCACTTTTACCTACTGTTTTTATTTATTCTATTTATTTTTTACTGTTGATCCTATGTATTGCATTGCCCCCTCTCCCTACCCGCACTTTCCCCTTCCCCCTCCCCTGCACTTTCGCGATCTCAATGATCTGCCCTAGTAAGATCATTGTCTCTGTCTTCCCTCTGTTCCCCTTTCCTTACCTCGTCACACTTTGAAGCACTTGTGTATAGGCACGTTATAAATGCCATATATCACTTATCATTGTCCTCTATGTCGCCCACCATTTTCCATAATTCTAAAATCTCTTTTCTCCTGTGGAGCTTTTTACCTTTATATTTAGAGGCCAAAAATGTGAACATGTTTTCCAGGATACCTCTATTGTTCGTAGCCTGCTCTGGTCATGGCCGGAACATCCCCCCTTGAGTCTCTGCCACCCACTGCTTATGGTATTTTTCAATGTTATCTTTATACAATGGCAATTCACTGCACATGTACTCTAACAGTGTAACTACCCCCATGTTAAATACTGTATATATGAAAATATCACACCATATGCAAAATATAGTTTGTCTTAAGCGTTCCTACCAGTCGTCCACTCCCTGTCCCCTGTCACCCCCTACCCACAGCCTCTTCTTTGTCACTCACTTCACATACACTCTGCCCACATACAACAATACAACACCTACAATGCTTCTCCCACATGCCCTCTTCTCACTGCACAATATAAGTTAAAACACTAAAACAATAAGCTAAAACAATAAACCAAAATAACAACCACTATTTCATCATATTCCCCCACCCAAGAAATATTGGTCACAGGAATTCAAGCACTCTAATTATACAGAGCCCCTACTTATGTATTCTCTTATCATTTTTCAAAATATGGCACCATCTGTTTCCCTACTTCGGAAAGGATTCCACTTGTCCATTTCTCTTCTCATACACTAATAATAATAATAAATATATATATATATATATATATATATATATATATATATATATATATATATATATATATATATATATATATATATATCTGCCACGTGGCCTGTACACACTATTTAACTCTGTCACACACCATTACAACAAACACTCTCACGCTCTCTTCTTCAACACTTGCAAACCTAAACACCTTTCCCCCAATTCCTCCAACTTCCCTCTCAACGTCCTCCCCTGTTGTGTCCCATTAACAGCCTGCACAATCCTAGGAGCTGTGCCCCGCTCCAAGAAGCAGACAGGAATTCTGTCAAAATATCTTCTGTACACATGATTTTAAAGATACACAACATCACAAGTGACATACATTACATAGGTTACAAATCCACTGGTTGGTGCGACCCTATACACGTATAGCCTGCTCCATACAGGATGCCAGGCAATTGGTCCCAGCATCTTCTGTCCTTCTCGCTCCATCCCAGACATGCCAGCGTCTCCACTACTATCCCACCCACTCACAGCTTAAAGTTGTTTCCTTCTCCCCTGGCACCTCGCAGCACAAATCACATGAACCGATGGTGCGGGCAGCCCATCAACATTCTCTGATCTTCTTGATTGATTGGCTAAGGTACAGTTTTATGACGCGGGGTCTTGAACTGGTCAGTGTACTCATTTGCCCGTGTTGTGGCTCATGGGTCCCTGGCTGCCATAACTTAAAGATCTGGACTGGCGAAGGCCTAAAGCTCTTACCCCCCTTCTCGTGGGATAGCACTTCAAATTGGCCTTGCTTGGCGCATTATTTCTGGGTTACATGCACTAATGATAGGACACAATGGAGACCTATGTATCGGCAATGAGTTAACCATCTGGGGGGCTGCCAGGGCTGTGAGCAGAAGATGCACGCACACCCTTATAACCCTTGGGACGTGATTAAGAATACTGGCATAGCTATGGCACTAGGCCTCGAGTTCAAGATGTGCCTAACTGCTCAAATGGAGTCTCATTCCACATGTAATATTAGAACCAAAATTCACTACATTTCTACTACAATCTGGCTTCTCTTGGTGACACCTTACCCCATACATTCTGCCAGCTCCCCTACAACATCTCCTTCCATAATCTCCTCATCTTAAATCACAGAGGGGCCTGGGACTTCCACCCCTGCTCCCCAACAAACATCAACAAGTAATGTCCTGTGCTGCAATAAAATACCTCACTACAGCCCCTGTGAAAATACCTAATTAGTGATTTTAAAACTATTTCTCCATACATAGTGATTCATGTGTGCTGCTACTTAGATCACTCCACAATTCAATAGTTGCCACTGCAACATCCGCCCCAATAACTCATTATTACTTTTTTTTTATTTGTGTTTAATCTAAGAGATTTTTACAAAAGAGCAGCACTGAAAAGTTGTAAAGAAAATTCACATTTTTAACAGAATGACAATTTCATCTCAATTCTGAATGATAGGGGCCGTTTTGTCTTTTGGCTGTTTGCCCGGTAAGTCAATGTGGTACAGTATTTTGTAAGTTGCTAACAGCCACTTCATTTTGTCCCCGCTGATCAATTTAGCTCAGCATGTAGGTTCATCCATTCATTCGAAATTCGACAAAATCGGCCACAGATATCGAGCTCTGATCTGTTGAGTGCCTGGACAATGAAGCAGAAGATGACGAATGGTTTCTTTTTCGTTGGTAGAATTACAGAATCGACAGCTGTTGATATTTGAAAGTCCTCTCACTGCCAAGATTTCATTTGTTGGCAGCAAATTTAAGTGGGCTCTTAGTAGAAAGTCAGTTCCTTGTCTACTCAGAAATGTTTTGATATATGGTTGCAGTTCGTTTAATTTCCTTGTGTTTGTTGGAAGGTGAATGGTCAATTTCTTGCCTGCTGCTGCTTCTAAAGTCTCTATCCAATCTAGCTCTTTCAGTTTTTTTCAGAATTCTTACTGGGTTGTTTAACAGCGTGTCAACGTCACATTCAATAGACTTGAGAGACTTGATGTTGTTCTGTTTCCCAAAGGACAGTGACTTGCTGTTGGAGGTCTTCAGTTCTTGTTTTATTAGGTTGTAGATAGAAGGAACTTCTGCCAATTGATACTTTCTGTAAAGCATAAGGGTCGCGTATCTAACTGTACCCTGAAGGGAAAGTAATCTGAGTTTGCAACGGATGGAGCCAACCGGTGTTGAAGTCGGCAACGACAGGACCTTTCTCCAAAATAGAGCTTCCAGCTTGGGCCAGATATTCGGTGGAATATTTGGAAATGCCTCAGCTCCATAGATTAGTGACGGTACCACTTTTCTTTTATAAAATTCAAGTACAGGGACAGCCGAGTATCATCCATATTTTCGATCTATAGCCTTTCCTTGCATTGCTAGTTGTTTTGCTTTTTCCTTAAGGGTCTCTTGCATTGATTTGTCTGTTTTTGAACTATCTAACATTACACCCAGGTATTTGATGTTTTGAAATTTTTCAATGGGGTTTCCATTCAAAGTTAGGTGAATTTTCTCTTTGCTCTCTGTTAGATTTTTCCAGGATCATAAACTTTGTTTATTGTTCATTAATTTCAAGGTTATTTTTCTGTGTGTATTGAAGTTAATTGTTCAGCTGGTGTTGCAAGCCAACTGGGGTGTAGTCAAGCAGTATCAGGTCATCTGCATACAGTAAATTTGTAATCGTAGTTTTGTTCAGCTTAGGCGGGAATGATTATACTTCTATGTCTGATTCTTGTAGATCGCCAGTATAGGCCAGGAACAAAGCCGGAGCCAATGGGCACCCCTGTTTCACTCCTCTACACGTTGGAATAGCAGAGGAAAAAACACTGTTCTTGTCTAGGCGGACTCTTATGCTGGTGTCCGAGTATAGCGCCTTGATCGGTTCAAGAAGACTAGGTGGACAAATTCCAAGCTTTTAATTTGGACCATAATTTGGGTCTGTCCACTATCAAAAGCTTGGGTCAGATCTATAAAGATCAAAAAGATGTGAGGACCTCCTTCCAGAACTAGTATGTTTGTTAAGAAGATGTTTGCCGTTGTTCCTTGGTTCTTTTTAAAGCCTGTCTGTAGCAAGTCATCGCAGGGAGCCTGTTTGGCCCATTTCTTGAATTTATCTAGTAGGAGAGTGCCAAAGACTTTTCCTATGACGTCCATCAGTGCTATAGGGCGGTAGTTTGCCAGATCACGCCTGTTTCCCTTTTTGAAAATCGGGACGACTATAGAGGTTTTCCATGAAGGCGGGATGGTTTTCAGATCGGCAAATCTTTGAAAGATTTTACTTAGTAGTCTGGCCCATTCCATCGGACTGGTTTTTAAGTCCACATTGTTTACACCATCAGGACCTGGAGCTCGTGAGTTCTTTAATTTTTTTATACAGTCGATGATGGCTGCTTGGTTGTCCAGTTTTATCCATGGCTGAGAGTTCTTCTTTATGTCTGGAGCCTAAAATTCCTGTGAGGTCTTGAAGTGATCTGCAAAATGTAGTATCCATGTTTTTTCTCCGATACTGTTATTCATGGTGTTTTCTGGAATCTAAGTTGCTGATTTGATAAGTGACCAAAATTCTCAACACTTGTTGCCGCTTATAGCTTTTAAGATGTTTTCCGCATCCTGCTGGTAAAGGTTAGATCAATGCGCTCTTACCCATGCTTTGTGTCACTTCATTGCTTTCGCTGTCCCATTGACTCGTTCCGCTTCGCCTAACTGCCTTATGCTCCATTTCAATTTCCTCAATTCACGTTTCTTATCCGCCAGTAGTTTATCGTACACGTGTCTTTGGGTTTCAGTCGAGTGTTGCTTGCAAGACTTTGCTTTCTTGTAGACTGTTAGGAGTGGCAAGTAGTCAATTAGATTTATGTGATCACCATGTGACATACCAGTATATTGAGTCTCTAGATCTTTTATTGAATTAGCAGTTAGTCTTAGGCGAGTTCCTGGAGTGTTGATTTCCAGCTGCGCTCGTGATTTGTAAACCGTAGAGACAGTAATAGCCCAAGATGTTGACAGTAGATTGTGATCACTTGCCTTGGATCTTTTGACCTCAAATGATCGTGTAATTTGGAGTAAGGCTGTTGTGACGAATATATGGTCAATTGTACCTTTGGATTCTTCACGTTCCCACGTCAGGATTCTGTTGATGTCTGGAAATGATTGTTTAGGTTGTGCAGATCTCTTGATCTCATCAAATGTGCTACTGCAGTGCCTCTGTGTTCAGCCGCAGATGATTTAGTGGGTCCATGGAAGTTTTCTTTTTTTCCCGGAGCATATTGCGTTGAAGTCTCAGCAAAAAAGAAAATAGGGAATAAGATGAACTGCCAAAGCTTCGTCGATTGCTGTCTCTAGTATATCCAGGTAATTTGGAATGTCCATAGAGGCCAGTTTCCAGTAGGTATTTGCAATTATTATTGATGATTTTTTGGTGACGTACTTCAAGGGATCCAAACTAGTCCATTCTGCCTTGATCATCAAAATTGCTTGAGTGCTAAGTAGTGTTTTTCCCAGTTTAATTCCACATCTTTTTCTACACGCAATCAGTAGTCCCAAAGATGGCCTACCTAAGGGGCCTTTTTTGGCCGGTGCTAAAACAATGTCAAAGCCCTCCAGTGTTGGACATTCTGTCAGCCAGGTCTCCTGGAAGCATAGCCATTCGTAGTCACAGAATTCTATGTCCCCTGGAGCTTGGAGATGGGCATGACCATGAGTGTTCCATGAGCACAATTTCGTAGTGTTAGAAGTCGACGTTGATAGGTGGATCTCATTCCCTATCTCTCTCATATTGGCGAATTGCTATTTGTTTCGTTGGGTCTTCAAGACTTTCGGGAGCCAAGACCACATTCTTTGCGGCAGTGTTTCTCTGTCTATGAGGTCATCAGTAGTCTGGTTCAAAGATGTTAAGTATTTATTTGATCTTGTTCTATTGGCATTTTTGATTGTCACACTTTTTTTTCCTGTCTCAAGATTTGTTGCATAGGTCCTATGCCTTAGTTCTGACAAGCTATGGGAACCTTGCTTTTCCTTTCCTTGACGTTCCTTGGAATTTTTGTCTGTAGGCCGTGGCGACCTTTGGGTCTGGTGACTCATGCTCTTTGTCCTCTTTGCACGCTTGTGTGACGTTGTTCTAGAGTAAGAGCCACCTAGACGCGTAGGTCTTTCAGTCGTTTGTTCAACTATGGCGGAAACCGTTAGGTCGAATCCCATTTTTAAAAAGTCCTCTTTACTGACGCTTAATGCGGACTTTACTCTTGATGATGTGACGTAGAGGTAGGCTCTCGCTTTCTGGTGCTTGTGGCTAGGCTCCACTATTAAGAGGTCCTCTGATTTCAAATGTCAAGTTGTGGGATATATTTAAAAAGTCTTAGCACAGAACTCCGGTTTAGAATAATGTCATCTTCATTTTGCTCAATTTGTTCCAAATGTAGTCTCCATTTTGCAGATTCCCACTTTCTGGGATTCTCGTTGTAGCTTTGGGTTTTGGATTGGTAGTGGATCATCGCGGGCTTCGTGTCTTTTGATTGATGTCTTTTGAGTGGAGTAGAATTTCGGGTGAACAAATGTCTTCTTACTCTATCATCGTACTTTCTTTGTCGATTTGTGTGTCTACTGCTTGTCTTAACACTTCTTTCCAGGGCCTTAAAAGATTTTTCGGATGCTTGCACTTCCATTTTTCTTCTAGAGGTAATAGGGGTGTGGGACTTCTACCTGACCTTGTAGGTTAGTTTAGAGGCTGAACTGGTGCTGGCCATCTTATGTCATCTTGAATCTTTGTTGGTTGTCTTCTTAACAGGATTTGTGGTAATCCTCTTTTTTGTAGGCTTATTTGTCAGATTTATGATTTCACTCAGTTCGTCATCTTTCCCCTTTATCTCATGGAATGGATTGCTGGCTGGCTTGTTTGCAGAGCATGTGCTCGGCATAGTGTCACTGAATCCGTCTTGCTTCCCGAAATGGGTTCTTCCGTGCCAAATTTGGTGTTTCTTCTTCTTTCATCTCATGGGGTGTCTGCTCTGTCATATGTATACTGAGGTTCATTAGAGTGTCAGTGTTCAGAAACTTGTCTACTGTACAGGGGGAGTTTCGATCAGAAATGGTTTTCTTAATCGTTGGTTTGAATAAGACTAAGTTTGAGTTTTCACATGTATTCTCTTTTTTTTTGTTATACGACCTTGACCTCGCAGGGTTTTACCTGCCGCTTTTGTTTTACTCCCTTAGAATTGATTCCATTGTCTGACTCTTACTGGTACTAGACTTTGTAGTTGAGTGATTGCTAGTAGTCCTTTGTGATTCGATGATTCTCTCTGAGTTGGTAGGTTTGGGCCTTTCTGAGTTAGTTGAAGATGGAAGATTTCCTCTGCCCTCCTCTATGCTTTGTGAGGAGGTCAAGTGGTCATTAGCGCTTTTTGTCCTGGATGGACATAATGTTTTTGTTGTGATCAGTGTCTCACTTTGGGACGTTTGGTTTTGTTTGCGTACTGACATCAGTGTGGGTTGTTTGAGTTGATGCATAGCGATGGTCTGTCGCCGTTGTTGGATATTTGGTTTTGGCTTCTAGAGCCATGATGTAAGCTGCTAGAAAGATTAGTTTACTGTAGGTCATCGCTTGTATGGAAGTGTGCTCTTGTAAAGTATCTGCTACTGCTTCATAGAGTTTAGTAAAGGGTGCTAAGGCTATTGTCATTGCTGACATGGTGGAAAGTAAGTCTGCTTTCTTTGTGGGAGTCTCTGTTGCAGTAGTCGGATGAGCTTTTGGATATAAGTTTGAAGACAGTCTTCTAGGTGTCGACTCTGGGTCGTAGACCGTAAACGGTGACCGATTTGAATTTGGCCCGTACATATCAACTAGTATCGCCTTGTCGCTTTTGCTTGGGCAGTTGATGGAAACTGAATTTAATTTTGTTTTATTTGGCTTGCATTCTGATTTGTAGACAGACTTTTATCCATCTGGGGTTCATTCCCACCAGAGACCACCGAGGCTATGTCGATGTTCAGGGTGGGCTGGTATCTGTTGATGCCTCAATTAATCGCAGCTCTTCTTCATTTTCGCAAGTTCGTTGGGGTGGAGGATCTTTGGGATGTTGCTCTTGCTTTTTCCCAGATGTTGCAGTCTGGTCGTGAGTCATTTCTTCTTTTTCTTGTTATTTTTGTGAGTTTGGTGTAGCCTCTTCTATGCTCTTGTCGAGCAGTGACGGAGTCTGGGTTGGAGCACATTCTATTTAACACTGTTTGGCAAAGGGAATGCATTTGTTAAGAGCTTCTAGATCATCCCTGATATGCAAACGCGTATGCGAACGCATTTTGGAGAAGTTCGTCAACGGATTTTTTCATGTCTTTTGCATCGTTGTTTTTACTGCCCCTTGGTGGCAGATTTTTTTTTCTTAGCTTGGGCCGCTGGTCTCGTGTTTTATTTAGGTCATCTAGCAAACTTTCTGTCGGCCTTTGTCTTTTTTTGCATTTGCACCATGGGGCGCTGTGTCTGATTCGGGGGTAATATAGTTTTTTCCATTCCTTTCAACATGTTATGCACCATTTTAGGGTCTAGTAGTAGTTCATCTTTTTCTGCCAGATCATCCGTTTCGTGAAGGTTTCCAGTCACCAATGGTAGCTGTTTTGCAGGTGATAAAGGTTTGTGGATCTGAGCCACTGTAGCTCTAGGGTTTATGCCCAGGCTGCTTGGTTTACTGCCCTCAAAAATGCTGGTGGAGGCCTCTTTGCTTTGGGCTGGAACGCAAGTCTGCTCTCCAGTTTCTCTCACCTGTGGCTCCTTCCCTCCACTGATACGGCGCAGCTCACCGTCCTGCCCCCACAAGGCAGCCTGCTCTGACAGCGTCTCCCCTCCAGGGGAAGCTGGAGCCTGGTCAGTGCGGGTGGAGGACGGGACGAGGGCCTCGGCTATGCGAGAATGAGGAGGCAATTTCGGTAGTCTCACCATCATCCGCTCGCTGTTGTGACCAGGGTCGGCCGCCTGCTCTGACGGTGTCTTCCCTCCAGGGGACACCGGAGCCCGGCGTGTGCCGGTCAAAGTCAGGATGCGGGCGACGGCTGAAGGTGAATGGAGCTCCGACTGTCGCAGCTGAAGCAGCACTAACTTATGAGATGAGGTAAGGTTCAATGTACTAGTTCGGGCTTAGATTTCCATATTAGTGTGCAGTTCAATGAGGTCCAAGTGCGACATGGCAAGTTCCACGCATGGATTGGACAAGTTCAGAGCCGGTTGTTGGGCTCGCTCATGTATTGATTTCAACAAGCTGTCAATGGGTTGCACTGTCCCTCCCCCTGTCTGCTTACTGGGGGTTGGGTTCTCTGCACCCGTTGTTGGTGGTGAACGGTAATCCTCCTGCTGCAGCGCAGGAGGCATTATTCTGACACCCGCTCCGCAGGCAGCGTCCTTCCTCGTTTCCTTTGGGGTGGTAGTCACCTCCATGGTCCTGTCAGCCCTGCCTGCCATGACTGCAGGACTGCCACTCATCGACCACTCCACGGCTGCTCTGCGGATAATAGCAGTTTAAGTAGTGAGGGTCCAACCACAATGCTGGAATCTAGAAATGCTGGTAGATAGACTCAGGGTCTCAGGTGTAATCACTGGCAGCTCACGTTTTAGGGAAAAGTACTTCTGCTTCCATTCTAAATTCCATCTCCTACTACTTATATCATGCAGCAATTCCATATTTAAAAGTACCCTAATTATCGCCCTACATTACAACACATATTGCCACCTTCTTTTCATAAAGCATTAGCAATGCTCACAGTTTGTGCTTTTATGTACACATGCAAAAGGTTCTTGTCATACTCTGCCATATTAGTATTAACTAGCACTTCATGGTAACATGTGCAAAATGGTGCACGTACATGCCCCTTTCATAGCAATTCCTAGCACATGGCAAATACTTATACTTAAGCTCAAACTATTGCCTTTACCAATGCTTGTTTTTAACAGCACTTCATTACCTATCTAAAGGCACAGCTGTTAAGTGATTATCTTTCAGGAAACTCCTTTAAAAACAATACCAAACACTTCACAAGCAACTATAATGGTAATGCGTCATTATACCAAATGGAAATAGTCCCCATGACAAAGTGTTTTCACCCGGAATTGGCAAGAACTGTATGTTAATACCTTTAGTGATTAGCATTACCATACAAAGTCAATGCGGCCTAATAAAAAAACAACATGTAGAACCTATGTGTCCCTCCTCATATACCATTTATCCCTATGTATACTAATGCAATACTTTCAGCGTATAGGTGGCTCTGACAAAACTAAAAATAACCTTCCTGCTGTGAAATCGAAACCACCCTTTCATCGACCACTATATCATGCATCCTTTCTTTTAACATAATTAATTACAGGAGCCAGTGTGCTACTTTATGCTGTGTTTTTGTAATTATTTCTCCTTCCGTAATAAATGCAATGCTCTTTCACTTATACCAGTGCACAATTATCACATGTCCCAACTACCTTTCTTTTACATTTACCGAAAAAAGAACATTACCAAAGAAACATACAGAAGAAAGAAAAATCCTCCATCTCTACAAAGTAAGCATATTAATGTGCCATGTATGTGACAACTATTGTAATAACATATCAATAATGGGGGTCATTACGAGTTTGGAGGTAGCCATGGCGCTATTAGCGCCATGGCTGGCTCCAAACCCGGGTCTGGGTCTGGTGTCACTGAATGGGGACTTACCGGGACATTCCGACCTATGTGGACCCGGTAAGTCCCCATTCAGTGAACCATTCCCCACTCCCATTTGAGCCCCCATAGGGCTCAATGGGAATGGGGAAGGCACTAATAACGGGCCTGCAAATTGCGGACCCGTTATTATCTCCAAGGTCCCTTAACGGGTCCCGCAAAGAACGACTGGTCAGACCAGCTGTTCCTGCTGGGACCCGCTAAGGGACCTCGGAATATGGCAGTAGGGGCTTAACAGCACCGCCATCCTTAACGGTCCCATTAAGCCCCTACCGCCAAAGTCGTAATGACCCCACTGTGTGTTACCTGAAACTATCCTCTCAGACTATAGTCTATTCTATTCTATTACATACTACCTCATTCCATTTCACCAATCAAACTCTTTTCCATTACAGCACAACAATCTTCCTTATTGAATAACACCACATCCCCCTTATTCAATAACACCACCACTCTGCAACACATACCACTACAGATACTTTATCACACACTCCCCATCACACACACATACTTCTGCAACAAAGCACTTCCCAATTACAATCTGTCATTTACCTAACACCCCACACCTCTAAACCCTCTCACTCTAACAAACTTTTCTACTTTGCTTATCACATATGAATCTTCCTACCTCATGTTATTTCCAAAACAACCTTCTTCCTCATCCCAGTGCTCAACATTATTCTATATCTTCATTCATACACCACTGTCCCATGTACTTCCACTAACAACAATTAATTCATTGCTGTATTTCCATTGCTCAAATCAGATTACTTTCATTATCTCCACATCGCTCTACCTTGTACCACTACACCACACATCTACAATCTCATACATTCATCTTCCACATTATATTAGGCAATTGTGATCTATATTATCACTCCAACACCCCTCTTCCTCATCCCAGAACCTAAGATGTATCTATATAGTTATATTTAGCACACTCTCCCTCATATAACTTAAATAACATTGCTTCCTCCTGTGGGATGCATTGACCCACTAGGCTCTGCCCTGCGACATCACTGTGTGCTGGTGGCACCAGAACCAGCGAAATGGCAGCAAAAAGCCCTATGCGCGCTAAACCCATAAACATTGCCCTGTGAAACCAGAAAGTTGGCTGCCAATCTACTTTGCCTGTGTCAGTGGTGGAACAGGAGACCACACTGCTAAAACCTGTCATTGGCCTGCCCACAGAGTGAAAAGGGAAACTACATGAAAGGCAGTGCTTCATTGCAAGGAAACCCAGAAGTGCTCTGAAATCCATTTTTCCTTGGTTGCTGAAATTACTAAGGGCCTCATTACACGGACGGCGGTAAGGGTTAATGGTCACCGTTAATAGTACCGGTGACCGTTAACCCTTACCGCCTTACTACGAGGTCCCTTTGCGGGTTGGAGAATTTAACACCTGCTTTTTGCAGGCGTTAAAAACCAACCCGCAAAGGGACCAGGGAGCTAATTACGGTACCGCAATTTGCGGCGCCGTAATTAGCACCTTCCCCATTCCCATTATGCCCTATGGGGCAAAAATGGGAATGGGGAAGGGCAATTGGGGAAGGGGGAATTACCGCCCCACCAACCTTGGAATAGAGCGGTAGTTCCCCTTTCCATCAAGACGGTGCCGGTATTTTACCGGCATGGACCAAGGTGCTATTAGCCGTCCGTGTAATGAGGCCCTAAATAATGGTTCCGAAACATCAGAAAAGATCCAACATCCTTGCTGGGTGTTACCCGTCACTATATTTAATGAATCCACATAAGCACACAATGTCAGGAAAAGCAGATTCCATCACAAGAATATCCAGATTAAAAAGTGTGCTTGTCTGTAAA
This sequence comes from Ambystoma mexicanum, assembly GCF_040938575.1. NCBI lineage: Eukaryota > Metazoa > Chordata > Amphibia > Caudata > Ambystomatidae > Ambystoma > Ambystoma mexicanum. The sequence continues at coordinate 155,614,870 of NC_090928.1, forward strand.
AATCTGTCAGAAAAGGGACGCAGTACCACCGGCTGCCTGTGTGACAGCTGTCAATTAAGTACATTGGAAGCTTAAACTTGTGCAGAAAATCAAATGGTTGGAATTAAGTGACTTGCCATCAAAAGCAATATAGGTTGCAAACATTTAATGTGTATGTTTAAAAGACTGGAATTGGAGCTATGATTGCTCTTGACCCACCAAAACTTTGGTGGTGGGACAGACAGTTATGTGTATTCTTAACCGGGCGCATAATCTTAGGTAAAGGTTACAACAAAAGTATACAAGAATACACAATTTACAATTTAGACGCAAGTACAAATTTACAAGTTATACACAAGTACAAATTACAGGTTATATACAAATACAGCATTTACAAGTTATGATCGAAACAGTGTGGCATATGTACACAGGTCGGATATGTTGCAGGTAGAGAGCTAGGCTAGCGTGATGAAACCTCATGCTTACTGGGTGAACAGCCAAGCTTTGGCGTTGTTCTTGAACGTTAGGAATGAAAGTTAAATTCTTAAGTGGGTTGGCAGAGTGTTCCGCAGTTTGGAAGCTAGGACAGGGAAGCTCACACCACCCGCTTTTTGGAGTTTAAATCTGGGTAGGAAGAGGCTGTGAGTTTGGGCTGATCTGGTGGGACGGGAAGAGCAATGAACTGTGAGGCGCGAAGAGAGGTAAGGAGGGGAATTGTTGTTCAGGCATTTGTGAGTCAAAGCTAACGTTTTCAGGGCAATTCTTTGTTTTACCGGGAGCCAGCGTAAGTCAGATCTGATGTTGGAGATATGGGACCGTCTAGGGATATTGAGAGCTGCCCTTATGGCATTATTTTGAATGGTTTGAAGTTTATTGAGGTTGGACTGACTGGTCCCTAGGTAGAGGGTGCTGCAGTAATCTATTTTGGACATGATGAGTGTTCTAGCCAAAGTAGTGCAGTTGGGAGGGTTCAGGAAAGGTCTGCAGGCGGTGATGAGTTTGCATGTATATGCTGAGGCCGAACTAACAGCATTTGTTTGTCTGTTCAGGGAAAGGGTGGAGTCCAGATAAACGCCTAAGGTTTTGGTGTCTTTGGATACCTTGATGACGTTGCCGTCAATGGTGAAGGCCTTATAAGATTGGTCAAGTTTGTTGAGACGATAGGTGGATCCTAGTAGTAAGAGCTCTGTCTTATCGTCATTGAGGCAAAGCTTGTGTTGCGCCATCCAGGCCTGGATGACCAATTAGACATCATTCAAAGCTTTGGTATCGACTGTGTAGTCACCAGTTATGGGAATGAGTATCTGGGTTTCATCCACGTAATTAGTATAAGATACACCCAGATAGTCAAGCACATCGAAAAGTGGCTTGGTGAATACATTGTCAATGTAGACGATACACAAGAGCCTTGAGGGACGTCGCAGAGAATGGGAGAAGGCTCTGCCGATGCTGAGGGTGAGAAGACCCGCATAGATCTGTTACTGAGAAACGAGTGGATCCAGGCATTGGCAGAGTCAGTGAAGTAGGCAGCGGACTTGAGATGTTGGCAGAGTATTTGGTGGTTCACCAAATCGAATGCCGCAGAGAGATCGAGGAGAAGGAGAAGCGCTAGCTTCCCATTGTCCTTTAATGTCTCCATCTCGGTTTTCAGATCAATCAGGGCCGATTTGGTGCCATGTTTAGGACGGAAGCCTAATTGTCTTAGCCCCAGGAGTTTGTTGGACTCAAGGTAGTCTTGGATCTGCAGGTAAGCTGCGCAATCAAGAATCTTGAGCAGGAATGGGACCATAGTAATTGGTCTGAAGTTAGTGGGGATGTTGGGGTCAAGGGACGATTTTTTGAGTAGTGGGATTACCCACGCGTCATTGAGGTTGTCAGGGACTGTACCCATTTTGAAGGAGGCGTTTATAAAGGATGTGATGAAAAAAGTGGTGTGAGGCTTCCTTAATGATAGGAGCCGGGCAAGGGTCCCCATGGCAGTTAGATGGGTTGAGGTTGTTTATGATTCCTTCTACTTCAAGGATGGTAAGGGGAGAAGGCGAATCGTTTAACGGCGGGGTTGGCTTTTTTGTAAAATGACAGTATTGTTAATATGAAAATTCTGGTCACATTTTAAAACTACTCAGAACTCTGTGCTATGTTCGGGGACATAACTACAGAATTTGTGGTTTTGGAGCAATTGTGGTGATGCCAGAAACATGAAACTATGCGCACATATGTGTAAAAATGTGGACAAATCTGACATTGGGTACCGGACCAAAAGTGTGAAAAAGTGCCAAATCTAGATCCAAGCTCTCACTGAGACGGGGCTGTGATGAATACTTGTTCCACCAAATCTGTGATATCAATATGCTGTTGCTAGCCAGTTTGTAAAATTGTATGAAAAATAAATTTCATGTGCATAAACAAAGGGGAGGTTCTCCCTGGATCATAAAATACAGCGTCATCATGACACTCTGTTTTCTTCTAAAATCAGGGGAGAGGAAATACCCTAACCAATAGAATACCTAGGGGTGTGCTGTAAGGATATTTGGTGTGTTACGGCACAGAGTACAGCACTACTGCACAGGTAGCATTTTTTTATGCAGCACCACTACATATGTGTTGTGCATTGCTATATGTGTTGCCAGAGTAACATGGACATATAAATAAAGACAGGCTATTCAGTCAAAAACGATTTTTACATATAAGATGCAAATCAATTTTTACAGTTAAAAGCACACATCTGCACATTCAAAATGCACACTATTTTTCACCTGAAATGCCTATGTTGCAAGAGACACATTTGAAAATTAATAACTAACCTTATTAACAACTAACCTGACTAATAAAACTTCATTTAACATAACCCACTAATAAAAATGTGTCTCCACTGCAGAATTAGGCCTACTCTGAAAGTGAACTTTTAAACGCACATTCATTTTTTTCTCTGCTGCTCTGTCCACATAACTACAGGAAGCAAAGAGCTCGAAGGAGCAGGAAATCAGTTTGTTACAATTGCCACTGTAGAAGTGAGCCATTGTGTAGTGAGGGAGGTGATGACATGATTGATTCGGATTGGAGCAGCGTCATAGCAAGTATCATGCTAGAGGCTGTGATTAGAACTTTGCTGGGGAAGCTTGAGAGGAGGGGGAAGAGAGTGGACATCTTGCAGAGCTGGGAGAAGAATATCTTTCCTGGCTGGGGCATTCCTGCTGCAAAAGCTGAGAGCGCCAGGCAACAACCCCGGTTTGAGAACGGCAGACGCTTGTTCTCACTGGGGTTGATCTTCAAGGGAGCCAAATTCAGAAAGAGAATAGCCGGAGAAAACTCATGCTGAACAGATAAGGTAATTACATAAATGAGTGGGAGCTGTGCGAAAGTGTGCGAAGCTGTTCAGTCAGTGTATTAGAGGGAGTCTCAGTATCTTATCAGCATATTTAATGTTACCAATTGAATATATTCTCGCAGCTCTCTGTTCATTTTATCACAAATAATGTTGTACCATTTTATTTATTTCTGTAAAAAAAGTTAAACTGTGTTTAAATGAAATTTCTATAATACAAAAATATTTGAAAACAGATAGCTAGTGTGTATTATTTTTCTCTTTCATTTTGCATGGGGAAAGGTTTAAACGTGGGTAGATTTTTAAACAGTGCAATTGTCATTTTAAAGCAGATGTGTACATGATCCTATTCAGTATGGACAGTTGTGAGTGACTGTTTGTAGCATAGCCTGTTGGAGGTACATGAGTCAACGGGAAGAGAGACTCTCTGGACATAGTTCCCTACCGTATATGAGGTAGTGGAAATGACCACAAAAATACCACAATTGCCCATGGTGGCACACAACACTAACACTGAAAATGTGGTATCCCTAAAATGTAGCCCTTAGGTCTCTCTAGTGATCAAGAACAATCTAGATAAAAAACAAGGGATGTTGGATATTGGGGCCACAAATAAACCAACCACTATACCAACCAACCACGCAAACTACCGCGCATACCATCTAAATAGGTCTGAATTCTGAAATAATGCAATGTATTATTGTCATGTGTGACCCAATATGAATACAGAGAGTGATTATTGCTAAAGGTATTTTGGCGGTAAGAAAATACCGCAAAGCCCCAAATATCCACAAAATACCCAACATATTTATGGTACGTTGCAGGCCGGGAAAGTGATCATAGAGTACCTACTGGGCGTGGCAAGCGTGTCTCACACTGCCATTTGCACATTAAAGGGAACCCATTTTATAATAGCAGTGTGCCACTAAAAACGAATTTCAGAATGTCACAAAGGGAAACCACATTTTCAGACCTAGTGCAATATTTAGAGGCAAAGTTGTTTGCACATGGGACGTGGTCGTCGAACAGCACCTTAGAATGGCGTGACCGCATTCAGGGTGAGGTGCAGAAAGAAAAACTAGACAATATTTTTGCAGAAGGCAGCATAATTCAGGTCTGCCTTACAAGATTATTGAATGCAGCCGATAAAAGTGCAGAGAAAGACTGTTTAATACGGCTATGCGGCAAAATATGGTTTATTTTGAATAAGTCCCTGCGAATGCAGGAAAATGATACCCAGCTAATTAACAGGTTAAAGACTGAATTAGATGGGACAAGTAAAATTCAGGAAATGTTAAGAGCAGAATTGGATGTATGCCAAAAAGACATGCAATTAAAATGCAGAGACTTTGATGCTCAGTTATCCAAAAGCAAGAAACAATTTGAGGATAGTGAGCAAGAATTGATACACTTAAAAGCCTTAGTGGACCACATTAGACAGGATAAAGATGAGGTTGTTTCAGAAATGCAGATTTTACAAAAAGAACATTGTGAAAAAGAATGTGATCTCCAGAGTGCAGAACAAGAAATGATTAAAATGACTCAAGAAAGAGACAAGAGAAATAAAGAGTTCAATGAATGCCAAATGCAAATGTGCGACATGCAGGAGGTGATTAATAAGATGAGTGATGAAAACAACTATTTGCAAAATGAAGCAAACAGACTCCTTAAAAAGTGTAAGGACTTAAAACAGCAAATGTGCATTCCCAGGTCCCAGGAGAGGCGGCAGGGCACCACATTCAATGGAGTGGAGGTGAATTCTAGTTCTGCCCAAAGAGCTAGTGCTCCAGTGACTGGGCCGGTGACTGGGCCGGTGACTGAACTTGGTTGCAGCGCCCTTGGGGGATTTGATACTCCCATTGGGGCAGCCACCAATCTCACACACCTGAAAACAGGATTGAATCACAAAGTAGTGCAATTCCATGCATTGCAACAAGTAGCCCCATAAAAATAATGAAATCCATTAAAGCCCTGATCAAACCATTTAAAAAGGGAGGTGAATGCTGCATTGAGGATCACTTAGAAGCGGTGCATGACATTTTTAAAGCACTCCAGATACCTAAGGAACAGTACAGACAATATTTTCATTTAACTTTAGATGCCCCGACGGCCAGCATCATAAGGGGATTAAATGAACAGCAGAATATGACCTGGGTGGAGTTTGAAAAAGAAACTAGGCATCATTTTTCTCCTTTTCAGTCATTGCAGGAGGCAAAGAAAGTCGCTTACACAATCACTGCTGGACCTAATACATCCCCTCGCCAATTTTTACAAGACTTAAAAAGAGCATTTTCTCGCTTTGATGTATCTTTTGACCCAAATTCCAATGAGTTTAAAACTGCATACTTCTATGGGCTACAGAAAGACATCATATCCCAATTGGTCCGTGAATTTGACCGTGACAAGTCCCTTGAATGGATTGTACATCAAAGCACAAAACTATATGAGGTACTCTATTGTCAGGGTAGAGAAAGTGATAAAATGAAAGATACTAGACCTAAATCTAAAGAACCCTCAGCCACAGTAATGGAAATCAGGTCAGCCAAAATGTCCCTTGAGTCTGCTCAAAGACAAGGTAAAAATAATGTGACACCTGAACAAAGGGGTAATCAACAAAGATCGCCATTTCCTGTACCAATGTTCCAATCACATGATCCTAGTAATAGGGAGAGCTACATCAGCCCTAGGTATTTAGGGGACAGACCCCAGGTAGGATATCTGCCTGATATGGCAGGGATGAACAATAACCAGAGACAAAATCAAGATCAAAGAAATGATGGTCCCTACCAGTCATTGGGGACACAGAGCAGATTTGATCCCAACACCATGATATATGGTAATCAGGATAGACCCCGATATGTGGATCAATTTACTGATAATGGAAATCAACATAGAGGCCAGTACCCACAATCTGAGAGACAGGACATGAGGCAAAACATGAAATTCAATCCACGTCAGTACAATGATTCCCCACCAGAGGACTATAATCAAAGGATGGGTGCACCCCGCTCCCCTCCACAAATGAATCAAGAGTTCAGAAACCATCCCAACAGACATCAATCACCTGAGAGGTATCAGAATAGATCCAATCAGGGGGAAAACAACCAATATCGACCTAGGCCACAGAAAGAGGATTCTAGAGAGATGGAAAGGTTCCAGTGCCTTGAGACCCAAGTGAAAATATTAGCTGAGCAAATAGGAAAGCTCTATACAGCACAAAAACAACCTTCCAAAGAGGGGGCTGATGGCCATAGCAATGGCCGGGGGGCTTCCGAAAAGTGACTAAGTACTCATGATAACTGCAGTGCCAAAATGACAGATTGCTCTGATATAATTTTGCATAACGACTCTGAGATGCCTAATGATTTAAAAATGAAAGTGCCAGTAAATGAACATGTGACAGAAAGTGCAAATACTTCTAAAAAAGAGGTACGGTTTAACCTAGAGCTAAATAAAACAGTAAAGATTTGCACAAATGAAAAAGAAACATTAGGAATTCCAAAAGAACAAAGGGACAGATTTAAGAAAAATGACTCATGCATGGGGAATACCAGTGAACAGGGAGTAAGTGGGGATGCTATAGCTCCTTCCCTGGACAAGCAAAACAATGACCAAACACAGGTAGAAAAAGGAAATACTCAAAAGGAGGGCACGGGTCAATCACCTGAAGAATTCTTTGAGCCACATATTTTTGAAAAAGCTGAAAGGGCTGGTATCACACTAAATGATCACAAATGCACAGAATTAAAAAATGACAAATTGCTGAATGATGTTGTTACACATGTTCAGTTGGAAGGTTGTAATGTGGTCTCTGATGTTACCCAGATGGATGGGCGAACAGTGGCCACACTCCAAAAAACCTCTGATCATGGAGAAATGAATAAAGTCTCTCGCGCAGAAATGGGTAAAAAGGAGGGAAAAATGTCTTTCCATTTACCAATGTGCTTAGCCAAAAGTGAAAAAGGCCTGAGAAAGGTGAGCCCTGAAATCAGTAAGAATTCACACTTCTTATGTGTATTAGAGGAAGTTGAGGACAGATATTATGCACCCATCACTGTAGAAGAAAAATGCCACACCTTTGCTATGGTTGACACTGGCGCACAGGCCACAATTATGTCCAAGGAGCTGGTAAAGAGTATCAATGAAGGGAGACCCCCACAGAGTCAGATCACAGTGAAGGAAAATCAAGGTCCAGTGCATAACTTTAATGGGGAGGAGGAGCCCATCATAGGTGTAACTGAGGTTGACATAAAAATAGGAAAGCACAGAATGAAACAAGAGGTATTGATCACATCTATTTGTGAAATTCCATTTCTGATGGGGACAGATTGCCTGAAAAGATTGTCTCCTCTCATAGATGGGGTGAATGGAGTGCTGTGGTCCTTAACCAAAAAACCATTGAGGCCTAAGAAACTAAAATCACAAAACAGCAACATAAATGAATGTCACACCGTTGCCAAAACAAATGATGCTGTGGAGGTATATCTCCAGAATAGTTGCATACCTAGTGTCACTGTTATATTAATGTGTCAAGACAAAATGCAGAGCGACAATGAAAAACTACCTGTACAAATATATTTGGATCCAAGGAAAAATTGGCAGACTGCCATAGATGAGCACACATTACGTTTTTATTTAAAAGAGAAAACATGCAAACAGAATATTGCTCCTAAAACAGATTCAGAAAAACACATTACCACTCTGGCAGAAATACACATGGAAGATGAGCAACCATGGGTTCATGTTGTTATAAATGACTATTTTAAAACAATAAAAGCCACTTTAGCGCTTGGACATGAAAGGAGTTTCATTAATGAGAAATTGTTGCAAAAAATAATGGAGAGGGAAGAAATCCCGAAATTTAGGATTAAAAACCAAAATGTTTCTGGGTTGGACAGTCCAGACTTTGAAAACCGAATTGCAGGCAGATGCATGCTTAAAATTAGCATTGGGCAGAAAACAATTTACCATAATGTATGGATAGTGAGTGGAGCACAAAATGAATTTTACATGGGCAATGACATCATGCACTTGAATTTGAAGACAAATTCAGAAGACAAAAGAAGGGCTTATCATTGTGCACAACTGGTTCCTTATGCAATCGAATTACAAATGAGGAAAGATACTATTATTCCTGCATTTACAAAACAGTTTGCAATAACACTGAAATGCAAAAATGGACAGCAGATGAAAGACTCTGATGCATTTGTATGCCTGAATGAATCCATAAAACAGCAAGGCCTGGATTATGAATACATTCCATTGGTAGATATTGGTGAAAGATCTGTAAAAATTATGGTAAATAATAAAGGTTGTCAGGATATTCATTTAGAGGAAAACTCCCCTTTAGGAATGGCCATACAAAAATCACATTATACGGCAGATTTAAATAACATGGTGATTGGAAATATCCCTGAAAAGTAAGTAGATGCCAAGGGTGAGTTGCCAGAACACCTGGACTCTCAGCCCAAAGGAATATTTAAAATTCATTCTGTGTATCCTTATGATTCAAATGAGACAGTGTGCTGCCATCAAGAGGATTGCATAATATTTAATTTAAATGAAAATGAAACAGAAAATCAGCCCATTGAAGTGGAAGCTGATATGCCAAAATATTTAAAAGTTGCAGCTTTACAAAAAGACACAGCCACACAGTTAGAGGAAAGCGCCGAGATTCCCTTACCAGAAGATTTTCCAGAATTTTCCAAAATGGTAGAAGAGCAGATCTCCTTAGCAGATGCGTCTGACGGCAATGAGGATAGGAACAATCTGAGGGAGATATTTATGGAGTTTAAGGATGTATTTGCAAAAGATGCTTATGATTGTGGTTTAACTGATTTACATGTGGCCACACTACCAGAAGGGTGTAGCAGAAGTCCAGTGTTTGTACGCCAGTATAGACTACCGCTGGCATGTTTAGAATCATTGGCAGAGATTATTAAAAATTTGGAATCGCAGGGAATCATCAGGCCCATTCATAGCACATCCAATACACCTATTTTAGGTGTGTTGAAGCCAAATGGTCAATGGCGGCTATGTGCAGACTTGAGAGAGTTAAATAAAAGAGTACCAGTATCTAGATGGCCACTGCCATTCATTGATCAGGGCCTAGCTCAGGTACATGGTTCAAAAGTATTTACCACATTAGATCTCACCTCTAGATATTGGTGCGTGCCATTGGCAGAGGAGATACAGAATTTATTTTCCTTTACATTTGACAGGACTGAATACGCCTGGCTTAGAGCTCCGTTCGGGTACATCAATAGTGGTGGTGAATTTGGCATATTTTTGAGAAAGGCCATGCCGGATGCAGTGGAAAGAGGAACAATAGTTTACGTGGACGATGTCCTGATAAAAAGTGAAGGCCTGAAAAGCCATTTTGATGAAATAAGACATGTGCTTGGCCAATTACAGAAAGCAGGCACCAAAGTATCTTTGCAAAAAGCACAATGGTGCAAGAAAAAAGTGAACTTTCTAGGCCATGAAGTGACTGAACATGGGCTAAATCCACAAAAGAAGAAGATAGAGGCCAGACAAAGATTAAAAGATCCTAAAAATGTGAAAGGGGTAAAAAGTTTATTAGGGATGACAGGCTATAACAGAAAGTTCATTGAAAATTTTGCAGAAATCACTCAACCATTGACTAAACTGCTTAAACTGAATACTCCCTGGAAATGGGAAAAAGAGCAGTCTGATGCAGTGGCTAAATTAAAGGAATGTCTTGTAAAGGCACCAAGTTTAGCATATCCCATAAAGGACAGGGATTTCTTTATAGAAATAGGTTTTTCTGAACATTGTATGTCAGCAGTGTTATCACAAAAACACGATTTGAATCACAAAACCATTGCCTATGCAAGTAAGGCATTTTCCCAAGTTGAAATAAAATTTATTGAATGTGAAAAGGCCCTATTAACCACTGTGTGGGCGCTACAACATTTCCGCCCCATTGTTCAGGGAGAAAAGGTGATTATTGAAACAAATCATCAACCCTTGCAATTTTTAGAGAGTCAAAGAATTAGATAAGGTAATCTAGCGCAGTCCAGAATCACTTCATGGACGCTGGCATTACAAGGTTTTCCTGTAGAAGTGAGATATGGACAAAAAAAAAAGAACCCAATTGCTCAACGGTTAGCTGACTTACATGACTGCGCAGCTGAACAAATACCAAATGAAATGGAAGTGGAAACTAGTTTGCAGGAATTTGAACAATCACCACACAAATCTTTTGATGAAAAAACATGCAAGGATTTGCCAACTGTATACGTGGATGGTTGTGCTTTTCACATTGAAAATGACAGTAATAAACAATTAGTGGCAGGAATAGGAAATGTCTGGTTGAAATGTGAAGGCGTCCCCAGTATAGGGATGAGGATTGGAGCTAGGAGCAGTCAGGTGGCGGAATTGGCAGCCATTTATAAAGCAATTGCTACTGCAGTTGATAAAAAGTTCAGTGAAATTGTCCTGGTGACTGATTCTGACTATGCACGGAATAGCTTTGTGGAGTATTTGCCTGGTTGGAAAGCAAGAGGCATGGTTACATACAACAAAAAGCCACTTAAACATGAAAAAATGATACAAGCCATAGACAAATTGGTGTCAGAGAATAATTTAACAATATACTGGAGAAAAATTTGTGGGCATTTAAAAACACCAGGAGAGGATAAGGAGGGAAATGATAAGGCAGACCACCTGGCTAAGATTGGGGCTGTGATGGGAGAATTGCTACCTATTGATTATTTAATGGGTGAAATACAAATTGATGCAGTAACACGTTCTAAAGCACCAAAGGAGGTAGATCAACCAGTGGTACAGTGGAGTCATGACACGCCAGACCAAGATTTGATTGAGGCACAAAAGAATGATCGAATTTTGGGAATCTATTATAATCATTTGATAGATCCTGAACAAAATCCTTTAACAGAAAATGATTGTATGGGAAAAGAAGAGTTGAGGGTGCTATTAAAGAACAAAGCACGAATTAGATTACAGGATGGACTCATGATTAGAGAGTCCATAACAGGACAAATACAGTGGGTGGTACCCCTTTCATTCAGAGGGTTAATGCTACACCATGCACATGATGCCATAACTGAGGCCATAGAGGTTCACAAAAAACATTGGAAATACTAGAAGATTATGCTTACTGGCCACATATGTCCCAAGATGTGGAATTATATACTAGAGGATGTCTAGTATGCGCCCAATTTAAACCTGCTTCACCAATGCATAGAGCCCCATTAATGAAAAGAGGCCTAACTCTTCCATGGTCATATTTGCAAATAGACTATGTAGGGCCTTTAAAAAGGTTGAGCAGAGGAAACCGTTATATTTTAAGTGTGGTATGTTTGATGTCAAAGTGGATTGAATGCATTCCTGCACCAGATTGTAGTGCGCAAACAGCAGCCACATTGCTGGTGAACCATGTGTTCTCAAGGTTTGGGTTGCCACAAAGAATTTAGTCAGACAGAGGAAGTCATTTCACAAGTACTCTAATGAGTAAGGTATGGCAAATACTGGGTGTGAAAAGAAAACTACATATTGCATATCGGGCGGCTTCTTCAGGTGGAGTTGAACGGTGCAATAGGTCTGTTGTGGACATTTTAAAGAAATTTGTGGCAGAAGCAGGTTCCAGCTGGGATTTACGATTACTTTTGGTTTTAATGGCAATCAGATCAACTCCTGCCAAAGCAACAGGTGTTAGCCCCCATGAGGTCTTGAGAGGTAGGAAAATGGTGTTACCACAACACTTGCTATACAGAACACATGAGCAAACACTTGTGAGTGCATCCACAATTCATGAATATATTGAGAAGTGAGCCATTGTGTAGTGAGGGAGGTGATGACATGATTGATTCGGATTGGAGCAGCGTCATAGCAAGTATCATGCTAGAGGCTGTGATTAGAACTTTGCTGGGGAAGCTTGAGAGGAGGGGGAAGAGAGTGGACATCTTGCAGAGCTGGGAGAAGAATATCTTTCCTGGCTGGGGCATTCCTGCTGCAAAAGCTGAGAGCGCCAGGCAACAACCCCGGTTTGAGAACGGCAGACGCTTGTTCTCACTGGGGTTGATCTTCAAGGGAGCCAAATTCAGAAAGAGAATAGCCGGAGAAAACTCATGCTGAACAGATAAGGTAATTACATAAATGAGTGGGAGCTGTGCGAAAGTGTGCGAAGCTGTTCAGTCAGTGTATTAGAGGGAGTCTCAGTATCTTATCAGCATATTTAATGTTACCAATTGAATATATTCTCGCAGCTCTCTGTTCATTTTATCACAAATAATGTTGTACCATTTTATTTATTTCTGTAAAAAAAGTTAAACTGTGTTTAAATGAAATTTCTATAATACAAAAATATTTGAAAACAGATAGCTAGTGTGTATTATTTTTCTCTTTCATTTTGCATGGGGAAAGGTTTAAACGTGGGTAGATTTTTAAACAGTGCAATTGTCATTTTAAAGCAGATGTGTACATGATCCTATTCAGTATGGACAGTTGTGAGTGACTGTTTGTAGCATAGCCTGTTGGAGGTACATGAGTCAACGGGAAGAGAGACTCTCTGGACATAGTTCCCTACCGTATATGAGGTAGTGGAAATGACCACAAAAATACCACAATTGCCCATGGTGGCACACAACACTAACACTGAAAATGTGGTATCCCTAAAATGTAGCCCTTAGGTCTCTCTAGTGATCAAGAACAATCTAGATAAAAAACAAGGGATGTTGGATATTGGGGCCACAAATAAACCAACCACTATACCAACCAACCACGCAAACTACCGCGCATACCATCTAAATAGGTCTGAATTCTGAAATAATGCAATGTATTATTGTCATGTGTGACCCAATATGAATACAGAGAGTGATTATTGCTAAAGGTATTTTGGCGGTAAGAAAATACCGCAAAGCCCCAAATATCCACAAAATACCCAACAGTGCCTAGTATAATTCAGCATACCCACCCTTTTAGAAAGCACATAAATAGAGACAGCTTAGGACCTAGAAACACACACATACTCACCCACCATCCGATTGCTGGTGGAGCACTTTGCAAGAGAAATCCATATTCCAGACTCCAGAACTCTGAAAGCAGAAAGGCCCATTTCCAAAGCTGAACCCTTCTCAGCTTGGCCTTTAATAAAATCTTGAAACCAGATTTTACCCTAGACCTCCAAGAGGAACAAAAAAAACAGCCTGGTTGAGCTGTGCTGCTTTCTTGCTAAGAATTCTTGCCAGAATCCAGAGATCCAACCCAGTAGAGCAGAGCTGTGACCAGATAGCTGCGAACCAGAACCAACCCGTCAGATACAGTCCAATCCTGCCGTGCAGTGTCCAGAGTGCTGTGCAGAGTGCAGAACCAGAGCGCCTTGAGTCCAGTCCGGTGTGCTAGCTGAATTCCTGTCCAGAAAGTCTCCCTGACCAGATCTCTGATGGGTCCATTCCAGACAGTGGTAGTGACTATCCATAGCATAGGATTGTCGCTAGCAAATATCTTATCCATAAGTAATCCTATCCAGACCCATTCTATTATATCCAGAACTGCATTGTAGAAAATCTTTTGTCTTACCTGAATTTTTCTCTCATCCCTATAGTCCTTTGGAAATAGTAGTGTTAAAATCATCTTGCGCTAATATATTTGCTGAAGAAAGGCAAGCATCTCGGCGGGCAAAAACCATCCAGAGGCGTTGCTGGGCTGGTGGCTGTGCTGTCGTGTAGTTTGTGGCTTCATAGCTTCCTAGTATAAGAAACCTTGTTTGTAATTTTAAAAAGTGCAACCTTGTTTTACAAATTTTGACTCTTTCTGAAAAAAATGACCTCCACAAAAACCTTCATAACTTCCTCACTGTGTATGCTAGCATCCTCAGCTTTCCAACGAACCCAAAACCGCATCCCAACTTCTTATAATTCTTCTGCAATCGCGCTTACAACACGCGGAAAAGTTTGCCGCAAATTTTTCATTTGGCTCAAATCTATCACGTGTGAAACAGCTGTTCATTGCATCTGACCTCAGAATTAAGTTTTCAACCTGCTAGTTACTCAATAATCATTGCTAGTGTCTGTCTGATACTATACCAAGTGGCTCCTACTAGTATTGAATCAATTTTAGTGAATTAAATCAATTTTTTGTGTGTTTTACCATTCATTCAAAGCCACATTCAAAACCATTTTGACAAGTTGCAATCATTCCTGGTTTTCTCTGTCTTTGCTGGGGGAAATGGGGATTGATACTGTATTTGTGAGTGTGTATTCCTAAAACCTGTTTTCGCTACTTCCATCTCTTTATATTGCATATTGGGGGGATTGAGTAGTGTGCAGGGGGAAAGAGTGATCACATTGCATTTTGATTGAACCCACACAAAGTATTATTCTATGCTGCATTATTTTTCTTATTATTACTCCGTGTGATTAAAGGGAGTTGTTGTGACATCACCCCATTGGTGATCATTGTATAACCATTAAATAGTGTGGCATATATATATTGTGCAAATACATAAAATAAATATTTTAACTTTGCAAAACAGCCTGCTTCCTGGTTCAGTGTGACCGGGGGGATTCAAAGAGAGGGGCGTGATATAAGGGTACATCATTCAGAAATAAAAGAACTTATAGACATAAATAAATAATTAAGCATTCCAGCTGTGCATCACACGCTAGGCATTGACTTAGGTGGAGTGCCGGGTTGAAATCACTTACAAGATTGGGGGCTCGTCACGAGATTTCTGAAGTAGACATACCACTTGTGACAGTCTAATACAGTGTGCTAACTAACGGGGTACATAAACCCTGTTGGGCTACCACGCTCTGTTACACTGTGAAAAGCACCCCTCAATAGGAACGTTCTAAGCAATTGGTCTGTTTTGCAAAAATAAAAGAAACTCCTGTAAGTCAGAAAGGAAATTAATATTTCCGGAATGGCGACCTTGGTAGAAATCAATATGGCTAAGGAACACCTACTGCATACATTATTTGTAAGGGGTGAATGGACAGAGCAGGATCGGAATGTGTGGTTGCAGGCAATCACAGAACAGACCACTGCAACAGGGTCAGACATATGGCAAGATCAGGGTCCATTACATGTGGCCCTGAGTGAACTGTATATGGCCCTTAAGGTAAAGGAAGAGCAAAGCAAGATTGCCAAAATAGCGGCATATTTGTCTCCATATTGGAGCAATACAGGACAAATACGCCAAGGGCCAAGATCTGGCAAACAAGCAACTGTAAGCATTAGAAAAGGCCCAAACAGATCTGGACTCTGTAGAACAAAGGCTACAGAGTAGCCATGAATCAGAAAACGAAAGTAGGCAGTACCTAACCAAAATAAAAGAAGACATGGGTATCCTGCTGCAGGAGATGGTAGAACAGGATACCAAAATTCTGCCCTTGCAGAAGGAGTACCAAGAAAGTTTGGACTCTCTACTGCAAAGCCAGAACAGCAAATACATTTCAACAGGGCATGCGCAGAGCAGGTAGTCACCCCGACAAACCGCCTAGGCCAAGAAAAAGAAGAGAATAATAAACTAAATCTGAAAGACCTGGACGCCCAGGCAGAATTTTATGAAGAGCGCCAGAAAGCTGGTGCGCTCCAAAGACAGAAGGATGACCTGGCTGCACAGATGCATACTCTTGCTCAGGAAAGGGACACCTTAGGCCAGGAAGTCTGTTATTTAAAAGAGAAGAAAATCACCAGGCCCTTCAGGGACTGGGTGACCTCCAAAATACCATGAAAAACTGTTAGAGCACACTAGGAGGGTGGAAGATGCTCTAGCAAGGAAGGACCAGGCCAGTATGGACAGGACTCAGGCGGTATCCCTCCTGCAGCAAAAACTGGCCCAGTACTCTAAATTGACACAAGAAGCACAGAGAGACAATGAGGCTCTCTGTGAGAAAAATGGCAGACTCCACAGACAGGTAGCTATGCAAGAGCAATTGATAGAAACTAGCAAGGCCTTGATAGAAGAACAGAAAGCTCAGGTTCTTGCATGGCAACAGGGAGCAGGGGCTGAGAGAGATGAGGTTCACTGGGAAAGGGAAACACCTGAGCATAACCTCAGGAACCCTAGTACCAGAGGCCTTCATCTATTCCAATCCCTGGACTCTGCCAACCCCATGTCCACTGGTGCACATGAGCCAAAGGCCACGGGGATGGCAGACTTCAATCCAATGAGGAACATGGGGATCATGGATCAGCGCCTCCCAGGAATGGATGGGAGGGCATCTGGGTATGGGTTCCCAAGTACTGTAAAATTTAGTGGGGAACTCCATGAGAGTAGGCCCACTAAGGGCATCCTGAAAACCTCTGCCCAGCTAGGACAGTGGGGGGGTTACTCATCAATCCTGGGAGTAAGGAGGAATCAGAAGACTCCTCTGAGCGCCCGAGGACACAGGAATCTAGGCCCCCAGATTCTGCCAGCCATTCCCAGGCTCGCAGAATCCGGGAGAGCCTAGAAGACCAGACGGGCACCTCTGGTAGCAGTGCCTCTGAGTCAGAGGAGGAGTGGACCAGGGTCACCCGAACCAAAAAAGCAAACAAGGCCAGAAGGGTGTTGCTCAACGATCCTCTAAAGCAAATCAAAGCGATAAGGAGCGTCATCACGCCCTATCATAAGAATGCAAAGTATTCAGTTTGGAAGCACCTAGAGCTCTTTGAACAGATGATGGTAACTTTCCATTTGAAGGACAGCCAAAGCTGTATTTAATATGTGAAATGGACCTTCTCTCCAGAGTACTCCAGCTTCTTTGTGGGGCTGGAGGACCAAAATCATTCCAGATGGTCCACCTATAGGGCGGCCATCTTGAAACATTTTTCTGTGCACAGAAACCCTCAGGAGGCTTGCAAGGCAGCCTACAACTTGCAAAGTGGAGAAGATCAGGCCCCACAAGAATTTGTTCAGGAATTAAAGCGTGCCTTTGAGAAGACCACCAGAAGGGTGCGCACTGACAGCAAAGAGTTTGTGAATACTTTCTTCCATGCTCTCCCCAAGTACATCATGACCCAAATAGTGAGAGACTTTCATGAGAGAATATCACTAGACTGGGTCATCGAATAAGCCACCTGCATTTATGAGGTGCAAAAGCCCATAGAAAGCAAAAATAATCCAAAAAGCCCCAAACCAACCAACACCCCTGCTGCTGCTAAAGTGGCAGTGGGGAAGGTTGCCCCATTTTAGATTTGGAGATGGGGGGGCCTAAAAACCTGCCTGCACAGAATCAAAGCAAACCCAAGCCCAGAAGGTCCTCGGGCCAGTCACAAACAGGGAGCCAGGGAGGTATTCCCACAAATGGGACCCCTAACTCCCCTGACTACATCAGCCCCCGCTACAAGGGGAATAGACCCATCCTGGGTTATGTGTGGACTCCTTCATCCCAAGGGGGGAATCCAACCAAACAACAGCTAACCCAGGAAACTTCCCTCCTCACTTTCCCCAGGAGGGCAGTAATTCCCCAAATACTGGACAGAATTTCTTCCCAAGGTACCAGCAAAACTTTCAACCCCAGAACAATCCATCCTTCTTTCCCCAATTTCCTGAGCCCAGACAACTTAATCCGGGAGAGGGGAGGCCAAGGGTAGAGGGGTACCCAAACTTCATTAACCCGGGGTATTTTGGGAGAAGGGATAGCTACCCTTCCCTGGATAGGCCCAGGGGAGAAATGAGAACCCTGTATCAGCCTGAGCGGGTGTCACAACTAGAGCGCCAGGTCCAAAACATGGCACAGGATCTAGGTCACGTGCTGAGGGCTCAACGGAACCCTCAGATGAGCATGGCGGCGCACAATGCCTCAAATCCAGGACCTGGTGCTCCAGAGCAATGACGGGGGAAGAACCCTGACAACCTACCGGTTCCCAGGGTGGAGGCACAAGGGGAAGGGGGGTGTAAAGCCTTGGAGTAAGCTTCCTTTCCCACTTGTAAAAAGCCACTGGAAACCCTGGAACCGGAACCAAAATCTCCTGCCCCTGAAAGTCTGCCACCCAAGGAGCAGAGGGGGGGAGGAGAAATGAAGAACCCAAAAAGACCGATTTTGAGGAGGAGGTACAAATCTTCCAATTTGAAGGAGAGGGATCCTCAGAAGATCCTGGGAAAAGTATCTTCTCCTTCACAGATGGGGGGCCTCCTCCCAAAGAAAAATGGGTCCCAAAAGATCCAAATCCAGACTGTGTAGATGTGGGGACTGAGTTACCACTGCCCATCAATCCCCAGAATCCTCAGCGTGAAAAAACCCTGGTTCAAACCCATCCTGGTGACTGCCTCCAAAAAGGGGGGGCGGCCCAGAACCAGGGGAACCAAAAACTTCTCCCATATCTAGCTGTCACCTTTTCTTTTCAGTTTCCCAAGACTCCAAACAGAATTCTGCTCAAATCAACTCTCCATCAGTGTCCAAAACCAAAAAACGAACCCAACAGTTGTCCAGCAATGTATAATATCTGTGCCCCCATGGGGAGAAGGAGGGAAGATTATATGCCCCCGTCCAGATACAGGGGCAGTGTACAATTGTGGCACTGGTGGACACTGGATCACAAGCTACCCTTCTGTCAAAAAGGGCCTTTGATAAACTGAATTCGGGAAGGGGGGAGAAATACCAAATTCTTCTCACCCCTCTTCCTGGACAACTTCAGAACTTCGACAGGAAGCAAATTCCCATCGAGGGGACTGCGGATTTGGATATTAAAATTGGGCGACACAAGGTGAAGCACACAGTCATAGTTGTGACTCCAGAGGGCACCCCTTGTTTACTAGGGAATGACATCCTGCGAAGATTGTCACCCCTAATAGATTGTGTAAACAAGGTCCCCTGGACCCAGACTAGCCGACCAATAAAACTGAAACAGAGTGCCAACCATGTTAGTTTAAACGGCACATGCCACATGGTTGAACAAAAATCTGACCAAGTAGAATTTCACTTCCAAAATAATCAAATCCCAGACGTGACAGTAATAGCAGTAGGACAACAGACTGGTGATGGGGGGTTCTCTCTATTTCTGAAAATCAACCTTCCTTCCAGTTTAAGGTGGCATTCCACATTGGAAGGAACCACTCTGAAATTCTTTACAAATTCACAATCAGAAATTCCCACTCCTAAAGTCCAGAAAGATGAGAAATCAGCTCAAAGCCTGGCTGATATTCAGCAAATTGGAGAGCAGTTGTTCATCCCTGTTCAGTGAAATGAAGGGAAGGACTCTGTTCTCGCCCGAGTGTGTGTGGACAACGTTAAGAGCTTCATCAGCGAAGCCATGTTCCGCCAACTCCCAAAAGATCCAGCCATTCCCACATTTAAACTGGTAGACAAATGGGAAATGGATCTGGAAACACCCAATTCCAAACATCTCCAGCCAAGCAGGTGTATGCTCAAAATCTCCATAGGCAACAAGAGCATAGTCCATAATTTTTGGGTCGTGCGAGACGTCACTGCCGCCTTTTACTTAGGCGGTGACATTCTCAATCGCTTTGCCATTAGTTTGGACCTAATAAACTGCAAAGCTTGGTCCCGATTAGTGGATAATCCCATGGGCTTTGATGACCCAGAGAAAGTATTAAGGTCCGCTCAACTGCTGCCTTATGCAGTTGAAATTCAGATTGGAGAGGAAGTTACCATCCCAGAAAGGACCCGACAATTCACCCTGGAAGTGAAAGTTAAAAGAGGACAGAAACTGAAAAACTCTGACGCATATATTTATCTAAATGCTTCTCTCCAACAGCAAGGGTTGGGAGTGAACCCAACACCACTAGTCAATATAGAACATGACACCATTCCAATGGAGGTGGATAACATTGACTTAAAGAGTATCACTGTAGCCGCAGGCACCATTATTGGAATGGCGGTTGATGACCAACATTTTTCCATAGATCTAGGCAATGAACTGTTAGGACCAATCCCCAAGGACTGTGTTGACAGTGATAGTGATGACAGCACAACACCAGACAGGATCTTTACCCAGCATGGGGGAATTTCCTGGTGTACACTTCCTGCCCTTATGGTAAGGAAGATGTGACCTGTGACTTCAGGAGGGATGAGTTAATTATGCAAGTCCACGAGGACTGCCTTCCCCACCTGAAGCCACCAGTCCAAATCAACACTTTGACCAGGGAATTCTCCACCCAGCTGGAGGAGGCCGCTGAGATAGCAAAACCAGAAGTCTTTCCAGGCCTCAGGCAGATGGTTGAAGAGAGAGTCAACCTAGCTGATGCCTGTGAGACTCTGGAGCAGAAGCAAAAATTGAAACAAGTTTTCTTAGATTTTCAAGATCTCTTTGCGGTGGACTCATCTGACTGTGGTCGTACCGACATCCACACAACAGCAATTCCCACGGACCCTGGCATGACTCCAGTGTTTGAGAAGCAATATTGCTTGCCTCTCGCATCAATGGAGTCCTTTACTGAAATAATTAAGAACCTTGAGTCCCATGGGATAATCCGTCCAGTCCACAGCACCTTCAATAATCCGGTGCTGGGGATTTTGAAGCCAAACAACCAGTGGAGACTCTGTGCTGACCTTAGGGAGCTCAACAAACAGGTCCATACTTCCCGATTGCCTCTTCCCTACATTGGCCAAGGGCTGGCCAAGATCCAGGGGTCACAGGTATTCAGTGCAATAGACCTGAGCAATGGGTACTGGACTGTACATTTCAGTAGGGAGGACCAATACAAGCTGGCTTTCACCTTCGGGGGCAGCAGTACTCATGGACCCAGACTCCCTTCGGATAAATCAACTCCGGCAATGAATTTAACTTTTTTCTACATAAGGCCATGACCAACCTGGGTGAACGGGGTAACCTGGCCTATGTAGATGATGTTTTAGTCAAAAGCTCAACTGTAGAGGAACACATAGCAGAGATCTGATATGTTCTGACACAGTTGAGGGCTGCCGGAGCAAAACTTTCCTTTCAAAAGGCACAGTGGTGCAGAACCCGTGTCAATTTCTTGGGGCATAAGATTACTCCTCAGGGTCTCTGTCCCCAGGAAAGAAAGTGGAAGCACTCCAGAAATTAAAAGACCACACAACTCTGCGGGAACAAAGGAGCCTCCTTGGACTGGCTAATTACAGCAGAAAGTTCATTGAGGATTACGCAGAGATCACAAGACCCCTGATCCATCTTTTGAAGGGGGGGTCAAGTGGGAGTGGGGTCCAGAACAAGCTGAGGCAGTAAGACAACTCAAAAGAAGCCTCTTACAAGAGCCTTGCCTAGCTTACCCTGTTAAAAACAAGGAGTTCTTCTTGGAGACAGGTTCTCAAATACATGCTTGACTGCAGTATTGTACCCAAAGCATGACAAGGTCAATAAAGTAATCTCCTATGTGAGTAAAACTTTATCCTCTGTGGAGGAAAAATTCAATGATTGTGAGAAGGCACTCCTTGCAATGGTGTGGGCATTGAAGAATTACCGCCCGTTTATCCAGGGGAAACACATCATAGTGGAGACTCCACACCAGCCTCTGCAACATCTCCAAAGTGACAGAATCCAGGCCGGAAATGTGAGTAATTCCCGAATTACTTCCTGGATTCTGTCAATGCAAGGTTTTCCTGTGGAGGTCAGATATGGCCAAAACAAGAAGAGTCCCTTCGCGCAAGTTCTGGCTGACTTGCATGATTGTACCAGAGAAAACTGTCTCGAGGACGAAAGTCTTAAAATCAAGGACAACATGGAGGCATACCTTAATTCCCCACACAAAGTCTTTGAAGAAGACAAGTGTGAGGGAATGCCCACTTTCTATGTGGATGTATGCACCTACCATGTTGACAACAGTGGGGAAAAAGAACTTGTGGCCGGCGTAGTGAATGCCTGGGTGAATGACGCCCCAGAACCCTCTGCTGGGCACAATATTGGTTCCCAAAGTAGTCAAGTGGCAGAGTTGATGGCTGTGCATCAAGCCATCCTCACTTCTGTCCAACACCAACTCCACAAACTGGTCATAATCACAGATTCGGATTATGTACGGAACGGGTCCGTGGAGCACCTGTTTAACTGGAAAACCAGAGGCATGCTATGTGCTAATAACAAACCCTTGAAACTTGGGAAATTAATCCAAAATATTGATGATCTGGTCACCTCGAATGGGATGACCATCTACTGGAAAAAGATCAAGGGTCATTCTAAAGTAGAGGGACCAGACAAATCTGGAAATGACTTAGCTGATCAGCTGGCCAAAACTGTAGCCATACTAGGGGATCTACTTGAGATTGAGTCCCTGTTGGGGGAAATCCAGGTCACCACTATCACTAGGTCCCAGACAAATGCTCACAATGAACTCTCAACTGCACGATGGAGTAAGGAGACCCCAGATGCTGATTTGATTATGGCTCAAAAAGGGGATCCAATAATTGGTAAGCTTTATCAACACATTGAGGAACCTGAGAACTTTCCCCTGACGGATACCAATTACATAGGGAAAGAGGAGTGTTGATGAAATGTCCAAAAATGTTCCGAATCCAAGACGGTTTGTTGGTAAGGAGATCCCTAGCTGGCCATGATCAGTGGGTGGTCCCGACCTCATTCCGAAGCCTGATGTTAAGTCACGCCCATGATGCGACCACAGCCGGTCACAGGGGGTTTCATACAACACTTGAAATCTTAAGAGAGGTTGCATACTGGCCACACATGGGGCAGGACCTCGACCAATACTTGAAGGGGTGTCTTGTGTGTGCACAATTTCAGCCAACATCCCTCACACACCGTGCGCCTCTCTAAAAGAGGGGATGGCACTGCCATGGTCAGATTTGCAAGTCGATTTTATCAGGCCCGTGATTCGCTCCTCTAGGGGGAACAAGTACATGTTGACCGTGACATGCTTGTTCACTAAATGGGTGGAATGTCTCCCGACCCCAAATTGCAAGGCAGAAACAGCAGCTGTCCTGATGATCAACCACATCTTCTCGCGTTTTGGACTACCCCAAAGGATCGAGTCAGACCGAGGTAGCCACTTCACTAGCAAAGTAATGACAAAGATGTGGGAGATACTTGGGGTCAAAAGGAAATTACACATTGCCTACCGGCTAGCCTCTAGTGATGCAGTAGAGAGATACAACAGGACAATTGTGAGCATATTAAAAAGGTTTGTGGCAGATTCTGAGCCAAGTTGGGATAGTCGATTACCTCTTGTCCTGATGGCCATCAGATCTACCCCTTCATCTGCAACTAAAATGTCACCGTTTGAGCTGATGACTGGACGGAGGATGGTGCTTCCCTAACATCTGCTCTATAGAACCCAAGAGCAGACATTGATCAATGCCTCCACAACTCATGAGTATGTTGAAAATCTGAGAAAACACCTTCAACATGCTTTTGCCTATGCTCAGCGAAATCTAGAGAGATCTGCAAACGGCATGAAGACCCACTATGACTTAAAGACTACTAGAAAAGAATACCATGTAGGAGACCGGGTCTACTTATACAATTTGCAAAGGAACCAGGCCAAAAAGTGCAAATTCTTGCCTAGCTGGAGGGGTCCTTTTGAAATTGTAGACAAAATCTCACCAGTCGCCTACAAAATCCGCATCCCCAAAGGCAGTTTGGCAGAGGGGAAGATAAGTCGGTCCGTATCAACCTACTGAAGTGTTGCCATCTGAGGCACACTCTGCAGCAACAAGAGGATTCTCCTGGAACCCCAGAGGGGGTCACTCCAGCTCCCTAGAATTCCAACTATAAAAATATTCCATCTATATAATTAATAAATTGCCAATAGAAAAAAAATGTCTTGATTTGTCAAAATGTATGTATCTGCCCCACTACATAAATAGTGTTGGGGAAATGTCTACAAATATGCTTTTGCTTTGTCATCCTAGAATTGGAAACCATGGAGACTAAAACCAAGGAGGACCACCCAGGGACCAGAAGCAAAGATCCAAGGGGCCCGGGGTATCGCTCCATACCCTCATCAGGAATTGGCAGGAGAACCGGTCGATCCACCACTGATGGGAGAAGCTGATTAATTTTGACATTTGGACCAGAAAGACAAGAAACTGATCATCCCAATCTCGCGACTTCCTTTGACAGACGGTCAAAGCCAAATTGCGAGGGGGGCTTGTGGGATGTATTGACCCACTAGGCTCTGCCCTGCGACATCACTGTGTGCTGGTGGCTCCAGAACCAGAGAAATGGCCGCAAAAAGCCCTATGCACTCTAAACCCATAAAAATTGCGCTGTGAAACCAGAAAGTTGGCTGCCAATCTACTTTGCCTGTGTCAGTGGTGGAACAGGAGACCACACTGCTAAAACCTGTCATTGGGCTGCCCACAGAGTGAAAAGGGAAACTACATGAAAGGCAGTGCTTCATTGCAAGGAAACCCAGAAGTGCTCTGAAATCCGTTTTTGCTTGGTTGCTTAAATTACAAAATAATGGTTCCCAAACATCAGAAAAGATCCAACATCCTTGCTGGGTGTTACCTGTCACTTTATTTAAAGAATCCACATAAGCACACAATGTCAGGAAAAGTAGATTCCATAACAAGAATATCCACATTAAAAAGTGTTCTTGTCTGTAAAAATCTGTCAGAAAATGGGTGCAGTACCGCCGGCTGCCTGTGTGACAGCTGTCAATTAAGTACATTGGAAGCTTAAACTTGTGCAGATAATCAAATGGTTGGACTTAAGTGACTTGCCATCAAAAGCAATATAGGTTGCAACCATTTAATCTGTATGTTTAAAAGACTGGAATTGGAGCTATGTTTGCCTGTTTTGAAAATGTAAGTTTATTTTCATCAAAGAAAAATTTAAGCAAACTGGATTTTTTGAAGTCAACCTCTGATGCCAGTCACAGAACTTCAAAGCAAATTCCACAGCATGCTCCAAACAAAAGGCACCTTCCTCCTGCTCTCTGCCCCAGGAACTCCCATCCAGGTGTTAATGAAGAGGGGAGGGGCATTTGCTCTGCTGCCCTGGGGAGAGACAAAATACTCACTTGATTGAAAAGATATGCAGATGCAACTGTCAACAGAAGCCCCTGCTAGAGGACAGAGGCGGGGATTGCTCTTGACCCACCAAAACTTTGGAGGCAGGACAGACAGTTATGTGTATTCTTAAAGCACAAGAAAGTATATTTTTTAAAAGGACTGACAGAGGACTGTGCAAAATTGTAAAGATTTGTAAAATGACAGTATTGTTAATATGAAAATTAAATTCTGGTCACGTTTTAAAACTACTACTCAGAACTCTATGCTATGTTCAGGGACATGACTACAGAATTTGTGGTTTTGGAGCAATTCTGGTGATGCCAGAAAAATGAAACTTAACATGATTATGCCCAGATATCATGTGCACATATATGCAAAAAATTGCAAAATCTAGACCCAAGCTCTCACCGAGACGGGGCTAGGATGAATATGTGCTCCACCAAATCTCTGATATCAATATGTTGTTGCTAGCCAGTTTGTAAAATTGTACATATGTCTTGTATGAAAAATAGATTTCATGTGCAGAAACAAAGGGGAGGGTCTCCCTGTATCATAAAATACAGCGTCATCATGACACTCTGTTTTCTTCTCAAATCAGGGAAGAGGAAATACCCTAACCAATAGAATACCTAGGGTTGTGCCTAGTATAATTCAGCATACCCACCCTTTTAGAAAATACATAAATAGACACATTTTAGGACCTAGAAACACACACACATTCACCCACCATTCGATTGATGGTGGAGCACTAGAGAAATCCATATTCCAGACTACAGAACTCTGAAAGCAGAAAGGCCCATTTCCAAAGCTGAACCCTTCTCAGCTTGGCCTTTAATAAATCCTGAAACCAGATTTTACCCCAGACCTCCAAGGGGAACAAAAAAAAGAACAGCCTGGCTGAGCTGTGCTGCTTTCTTGCTAAGAATTCTTGCCAGAATCCAGAGATCCAATCCAGTAGAGCAGAGCTGTGACCAGATAGCTGCGAACCAGAACCAACCCATCAGATCCAGTCCAATCCCTCCCTGCAGTGTCCAGAGTGCTGTGCTGAGTGCAGAACCAGAGCGCCTTGAGTCCAGTCCGGTGTGCTAGCTGAATTCCTGTCCAGAAAGTCTCCCTGACCAGATCACCGACGGGTCCATTCCAAAGAGTGGTAGTGAGTATCCATAGCATAGGATTGTCACTAGCAAATGTCTTATCCATAAGTAATCCTATCCAAACCCATTCTATTATATCCAGAACTGCATTGTAGAAAATCTTTTGTCTTACCTGAATGTTTCTCTCATCCCTATAGTCCTTTGGAAATAGTAGTGTTAAAATCATCTTGCACTAATATATTTGCTGAAGAAAGGCAAGCGTCTCGGCGGGCAAAAACCATCCAGAGGCGTTGCTGGGCTGGTGGCTGTGCTGTCGTGTAGTTTGTGGCTTCATAGACTCCCTAGTATAAGAAACCTTGTTTGTAATTTTAAAAACCGCAACCTTGTTTTACAAATTTTGACTCTTTCTGAAAAGGTAACATCCTCAGCTTTCCAACGAACACAAAACCGTATCCGAACTCCTTATAATTTTTCCGCAATCACGCTTACTGCATGCAGAAAAGTTTGCCGCAAATTTTTCGTTTGGCTCAAATCTATCACGTGTGAAACAGCTGTTCATTGCATCTGACCTCATAATTAAGTTTTCAACCTGCTAGTTACTCAATAGTCATTGCTATTGTCTATCTGATACCATACCAAGCGGCTCCCACTATAATTGAATCCATTTTAGTGAATTAAATCCATTTTTAGTGTTTTTTTACCATTCATTCAAAGCCACATTCAAAAACATTTTGACAAGTTGCAATCATTCCTGTTTTTCTCTGTGTTTGCTGGGGGAAATTGGGATTGATACTGTATTTGTTGAGTGCGTATTCCTGAAACCTGTTTTCTCCCCTTCCATCTCTTTATATTGCATATTGGGGGGATTGAGTAGTGTGCAGGGGGAAAGAGTGATCACATTGCATTTTGATTGAACCCACACAAAGTATTATTCTATGCTGCATTATTTTTCTTATTATTACTCCGTGTGATTAAAGGGAGTTGTTGTGACATCACCCCATTGGTGATCATTGTATAACCATTGAATAGTGTGGCATATATATATATTGTGCAAATACATAAAATAAATATTTTAGCTTTGCAAAACAGCCTGCTTCCTGGTTCAGTGTGACCGGGGGGGATTCAAAGAGAGGGGCGTGGTATAAGGGTACATCATTCAGAAATAAAATAACTTATAGACATAAATAAATAATTAAGTGTTCCAGCTGTGCATCACGCGCTAGGCATTGACATAGGTGGAGTGCCGGGTTGAAATCACTTACACTCCACTTCCCCTTTCCACATACCATATCTAAAATCACATTAGTTTGCATACTCCTCACATCCCTCATCCTCAGACCACTACCCTAGAGGTCTACAAAGTATTCCTGTAGAAATATTTTACTCCATACCTCTCCTTATCTGCACATTCCTCTTCCACATGGACCTAACCAACTGCAATCGATATTATTACTCCAACACCCATCTCCCTCATCCCACTACCCAACGTTTACACTTAAAACACTCTCCCTCATGGCACATAGGTAACACCAATGCATTCCTTGCTCCGTGTTCCCACTTCCTCTAAAAATTACTGAAATCACATTATTTTGAATAATCCTCACATCCCTCTACCGCATAGCAGTGCAGCAGAAGTGTACAACCTCTACATGTATTTCAATCCATACCGCCCCTATCTATACATTCCTGTTCCACAAGCTACCACACAACTTCACACTGCATGAATAATTCAATGCCTATCTTCCTCATACCAATAACAAATATGAATGTACATTATTATACATATATCATGCTTCCTCATCCCTGTACAATAACCCCCACAGGTCCCTTCAACAACATTAAATACACACTTTATTTTTTCTAACAGATAGAAAACAATGCCTACTAAAATTCAGCTACATAAAAAACTAAGAAAACATTGATCAGATAAAATGAAAGGAACATCGTATATTTGCCCTCCACTAAAACATTTTTTTTTTATCATCATTCATACTTTATTCGGAAAAACAATCCATAATAGCTCACGCAGAGTATAATAATCATGTACACCTACATATATCAATGAAAATAGATGTTCTTAAAAGCACAAAAGACACCGCATTACAAACATTAAAATCATCATTATGACCGCAAATTGTTTTTAACGTAAAATAGATAAATAAATAGATAAATAGGCCATGCTAAATGTAGCCAGAAATAACATATGCATACTAAGGACCTGATTCATGGAACATTTTCCTATGGGATTGCACCATTATAAAACACTTCCATGAATCAGGCCCATAGTCAAATAAACAAGAGATAACAAAAGCATTTGAAAATACAATAATGATCAATGAAGACTAAAATTCAATAAAACAATGTAAATGGGGTAAAATACAAAATTCCAGGTTCAGTTAAGATGGCCTCAATTGTTATGTTATGTTATATGAACTTGGTAAAGCGCACGTACACCCAAAGGCATCTTGGCGCTGGTTACAAAGGAGAAATAAAGATCCAGAGTGGTCGACAGCAGCAAAGAGAGAGGGCCTAAAACAGAGTGGTTTTCAACAGCCGGCGGAAGGTAAGGTGGTCTTCAGTTGCCCGAAGAGCAATAGGCAACTTGTTCCAGGCTCTAGCAGCCGCCACCGAAAAAGCGCGGCCTCCCATACGTGACAGACGATAACGGGGCAGTGAGAAGGCATGCAGACTGAGAGCGCAGCAGACGGGGTGGGGTGTAGTGAACAAACTTTGCTTGGTGATACTCAGCACCTATGCCATAAAAGGCATGATGCACCATACACAGTGATTTGAAAAAGATCCGGCTGGCCACAGGAAGCCAATGCAGTTTCCTGAGCAAAGGAGAAATGTGGGATCCAAAGGGAGGGTGGAGTATGGAACGAACGGCAGCATTTTGCAGCAGTTGAAGCCTTTGGATCAAATAGCGAGGCTGGCCTAAATAAAGGGAGTTGCAGTAATCAAGAGTGCTTAGGACCAAGGCTGCCACTACCAGAGCCTGGCATTCAGCAGGAATAAAAGACAAGACTTTCCGCTAAATGCGGAGATTAAAGTGCCCAGCACTACAGACACTAGCCACCTGATTGTCAAGAGGCAGAGATTTTGACACCAAGGTTACAGACTGATTGAACCGGAAGTGGAAGAGGCCCTAGGCTCAATGGCCAGAATTGCGAAGTCCAGAAGAGAAGGGGAGACGAAGTACCCACAACCAGGACCTTGGTCTTGCTGCCATTCAATTTTAGCCAATTTGTCATCATCCAGTGGCCCAGGTCCTCCAAACAGTTCCTGAGACATGAAGCAGTCTCAGCTTGAGTAAGATCCAGGTGGACGAGAATCTGTGTGTAGTCCGCATGAGAATAATAGCGGAAACTATGTGAGTGGATAAGAGACAGAAGAGATCTAATATAAATGTTAAAGAGAATAGGAGAGAGTGCAGAGCCCTGAGGAACACCACAAAGAAGTGTAGCCAACTTAGAGTGGAAAGGGGGAAGAGAGATAGACTGAGAGCAATCAGAGAGAAACAATGTGAACCAGTCAAGGACCCAGCCAGAAAGACCAGCGTTGGAGAGGCGAGAGAGCAGGATGGAATGATCAACGGTGTCGAAAGCAGCCGACAAATCCAAGAGTAGGACTGCTCTGACACCAACCTTGTCCACCAAACATACCAGGGCATCAAGTACCGAGTTCAAGACAGATTCAGTGCCCCTCCCGGGGCGGAAACCAGACTGAAAAGGGTCAAAGAAATGAGAGGACTCAAGAAAGTTAGAGAAGAGGGGACACCAGAGCCTCCATCAACTTGATAAGAAAAGGAAGAAGTGAAATGGGACGATAATTGGACAGAACATCAGGATCAAGAGACAGCTTCTTAAGAAGAGGAACAACCAAACCGTGCTTAAGAGAGGGAGGAATAAACCCTGTGGAGAAGGAGGTATTCACAGCAGTGGTGATATGCTCAATGAGGTCACCAGATACCTCCTTTAAAAGAACAAGAGGTATGGCATTGTTAGGGGGTGCAGACTTTAGTCTGCAGATAGCTGACAGTACATCAGAGTTAGAAAACTGCGGAAACGAAGACCAAGAGGCAGTAGGAGAAGGAGATGAAGTGACAATTT
The DNA here is from genome assembly GCF_040938575.1 of Ambystoma mexicanum. Taxonomy (NCBI): domain Eukaryota; kingdom Metazoa; phylum Chordata; class Amphibia; order Caudata; family Ambystomatidae; genus Ambystoma; species Ambystoma mexicanum. Next base: position 155,645,255 of record NC_090928.1, read on the forward strand.
TTGGGGCTGTGAGCGACTGCAAGACAGGCTTTATGTGGTCACGAATTGCTCTTGTATCGATCTGCATAACCAAAACACACAATACCATCACAATGTTATAAAGGTCCAGGCTCAACGCTGCTAAGGGGGCAAACATATCAATTGCGCAAGTAACCCGGTGTCCTCAAGAGTGATGTGGGTGGTGACATCGGGAGTAGGGACGTCATTGAATGTGGTGCAGCATGCATAGGGGAACACAAAAGCAGGCACAGTGGGAGAAGTCCCATGGAGGAATGGCCTGAAGGGTGGGCGATAAGTTATAGTAATGGGGTAGATTGTACAGTGCGGGCACAGGATGGGAGTGCAGGGTACCTTAGAGAGTAGGGGGAACTTTTGAGCAAGATGTGAACTGTAGAGAAGCCATTTTATTGTCAGCCCACATTAGGAACGCATTTTCACACACAGCTCATAATAAAGGGTTGCAAGCTGTGGTGACAGCAGTTTTCTTTTAATACTCAGTAGAGACAGTGCGCACAAATGATGCAAGACTGAAGTTTCACAGGAGAACGCAGTACCCGGGAGTGCAGGAAGAATTGGCAGAGAACTAGAAATCAAATGCAATTAATTAAAATCCAGCCACGGTATTGTATCATATTTCAGACTACATGTGAAAGCAAGGCAGGAGAAAAGAGCTGGGGGGCCAGAGCAATGGAGTAGGTGTTTCGGGGCATGCAACAGGGAGACATCAGCAGAGACAGGTTTCTGGTGTCACTAGGGTGCAACATTGTACAGTGTCCTTGCTGATGTCTGCAGACTGCATCATTGGTCAGACTGTGTGAATGTCTCACTTCTTGCCATTGAAAGATGTTCAGTCTAATCATTATGCAGTAGTGTATCCATTTATATATAGGACAATGCCAACCAATGGCAAACAAGGGTTTTTGACATGCCAGCACCATTACATAATTGTGGGGTGGTGTGGGAAGGTTTGTGATGTCACGAGGGGAGTTAATATGATTTTGGCCAAGAAACATTATACCCAATCAGGGTCACTTAACATACACATGCATAATGGGGACTGACGTAGTTCCACCAATCATCGCCTGTGGCCTGCCCTGAAAATGTAACTAAAATGTTGTATGATTATTTTGTAGTTTAGTGTATAAAATGTGTAACCGTAGTGGGGCGGCATCGATAGCTCATTCATTTCATTCCACTGGGCTTTCTGAACTGTGATTTCCAGCAGTTTGTGTCCATAAAATGTGAATTACATCTTGCTTGGTGTACGCTCTGTTTTTGGATTACTCTCCTGAAGTTACCTTTTGGCAGAGGTCCCCTGGTATAACAATAAAAATCAATTAAAAAATCATCTTTGGTCAGACAACAAAAACATTCTTCTGGTTAGTGCTTGTTTTGAGAACTGCAATAGGCACCAACTAACCCTCAGGGTATCTGCCCATAGTAGATACATCAATGCTGGGTGACATCATGTAAATTGCCCTTCTCCCAGAATGGGCACTAAAGTTCTGGCTCTTATATCTGTATATACAGGGCAACACAACGCTAAATGCAAAAGGTCCTCTGCTGTTTCACAGCAAAAGGGACAGCAGTTTCCCTCCCTATTGTTAAACCAGTGGGAGAGGTTGTTCTTAGGGAGACAATTCAATCTCAACCTAGTTATAGGAATTCACTCTTTTGGATTATTTTTCCAAAGCAAGTACCTTTGTGCTGTGTCAGTCGTGATATTGGCCACGCTTCTGTTAGTACCCTTATGAATTTCACAAGCTTCCTGAGCTATCTTAAATTCCAACATCTGCATGTTTTTTACAAGATACTGCAGAATGATACAACAAAGATGGTTGCAACACATAGGCCTCAACATTGAGCTTTGGCAGTTGCTTATTCACATGGGAAAGGATTTCATATGCATCCCTGTTGCTTAATATATGTGTAATTATAAATTGTGTCAGGACAGCTTTAGGGTTGGTCCAAATCCTAAAGCAAAGCAAAACTGGTTCAGCTGCAAAGTCCTCTTTCACGTGAGACATGTCCAGTTTAAGGTGGTACCATAATTCAGTTTTTTATTACAGGGGGGTAGAACTGACCTGTAGTAAAAAATTCTAACACATCTCCATATTATGTTTAATCCATCTTCATAAGTATGCATCATAGGAGGAAAGTACAAATCCAAATTCTGGAAAAACTGAAAAAACTGTTGTTGAGACCTTTATTTACTTAGGCCGCATATTTCAGCATGGATAATTCAATATTGATAGCTGAAAGAATTACACATAAAAAGAATAAACAATCAACAATAAACCTTATCACCAGCTCAGTGAGTTTTGTAAAAATAGAGGACATATATGTTAATATTTAGTGCATCCTTGAATACCATTACATGTCCACTGGTGACAGGAGGTCACTAAATTAAGCTTGTTATAGTCCATAAAGTGCAGAATTCTAAAGTGACTTTTTAGCACTGTGCCAACATTTCCAAAAAGGCAAGTTTGTAAGATTAGTAAATGTATGAGGTCAGGACTACCCCCCTGTACTAAATATCATTCCAGCCTTTATGTCCTGCCCGACCACAGGCTATCCCTCAGGTTACAAAAATACAGATATAGCACAGCTATAATAGGGATCCTAACTTGGATTCACCCATACACTAATGTGAAACTTTTCTTTTTCCCGTGAGAATTTCAATCGTTTTTAGCCACACTTCTGGGGAGTTCCCTTCTTTCTCCAGCCCCCACACTTGCATTCCTTCCCACAATCATGGAATACACACTCAGCTTCTCGGAGGAGCAAATCACTGATATGATCCAGGGCCCAACACTTCTCAATATGGAAGGGGCCCAAGCGCATCTAGATTCAACTGCCACCAGTGAAGACCTTCTTAACCTTAAGAAACGATGCTTCAGGACAGAGGTCCATGGACACTTTTTACGGGAATACCTGCGAGCAAACATGGTACCCCTAGGTCTATTCATACGTAATGAACCAGCACGCTTCTTAGATGACAGGGCATATATGGAAGATTTCAGCAAAATTGGCACAAAATGTAGCAGAGACTTGATGGCACTCACCATCACCACAGCCAAAAGAATACATACTAAAATGATGGGGGAACTTGAAGAATGAAGAAACCAAGTTCCTAAATAATGACACTATTACCAATGCAAGGGAAAAACTCAAAGAAATTGATGCAACCCTTGAAACCTTCTCAGCACTTACATTGGAAAGAAAACATAAGAAACTTGCTAAGGACATTAAAATCTTTAAACTGGAAAATGTGTATCCCTACCTTGCAATAGACTACAAAGACACCAAGGAAAAGGAAAGAATGGCGAGACAGGGAGGTATGAACAGGAACCGTCGGAAGGGCGTATCATTCTCTGGCTCAGACAACTCAAGCTCAGGTTTGTCAGCAGGAGAGCAAAGCAACCCCAGTGGCACCAACCCGAACTACGGCCAATTCCAACCACCACCCATGATGCCTTTTTTAGGGCAAGGGGGCCCCAGAGGAGGATTCTGCCCCGCCCCTCAACCTCAAATGCCATTTTACAACTACACCCAATGGGGCCAACCAGGCAGGAGACCCAGGGGCAACAGAAGATGCCAGACCTAATCCCGAAATTCAACCTCTCAGGTATACCACTCTCCACAGATGAAATCTCTCTCTTGGCGAAAGGCCTTTCATTTGTACCCACAAATACAACTGATGGTTTAAATTGAATGGAGAACCCTCCACTTTCCTTCGCACTATTAGAAGAAATATTTTCTTCAAGGACAAAGATGGTCCCTTGGAAACAGAGGACACAGGACTTAGACCAAGAAGTGACTTCTACCCACAAGACAATGACATCCCTTCTACATTTCTTGCATTTGAAAAATGCCTTAGACAAGAAATCAACAAACTCAAGTCCACACAAAAGCATCAGAGAAATAACGTAACTATCGGGGAACATAAAGCCCTCAAAACCCTGTCCAACAACTCTGACATTGTGATCAAAATGGCAGATAAAGGAGGAGGCATTGTTATACAAAGCAGAGAACAATACACGCTGATGGTCATGACCCTATTGAATGAAGACAACTATAAAAAACTTAAAAAAGATCCTACCAACATGTTGAAATCAAAAATACAAGAAATGACAAAGTTTGCAGCAGAAAGAAACTGGATTACAGACAAAGAAGAGGCTTTCCTTAACACCACTGAGGGCAGGATACTGGCGTTTTACGCCCTACCTAAAATTAATAAAAATAGGACCTCTCCTCCAGGGAAACCCATCGTCTCAGGATGTGGCTCCATACTAGAACCTCTGTGCAAATTTATCGATTTTTCCTAAAACCACTATGCCAGAATACACCGACATATCTCAAAGACACCATGACAGCCATTACTATTTTTGAAAATCAGCCCTTTGACCCGACCAATGAAGAAATAGTCACCATGGATATCAAGAGCCTGTACACCAGCATCCCCCAGGTACAAGCAGTGGAATGCATAAGACAACACCTAGCCCTACACATGACCCAGAGGAGAGTCCCGGCCAATTTTATATCTGAACTACTGGACTTAGCGCTAACCAATAGCTACTTCTCATTCAATGACATTTTCTACCAACAGACTTGCGGAACTGCCATGGGCGCAGCGTTCGCACCAAGCTTAGCCATAATTTTTATGGACGAATACGAGAAGACCTTTATACTCAGTGATGCCAACCCATTCCACAACAACATCCGCCTCTGGTATCGATATATCGATGATGTCATCTTTATATGGCATGGCAATAAACAAGAACTGGACAATTTTCTTATCTGGACTAACAGTCAAACAGAAGAAATTCAATTTACGATGAGCCACAATAATGAGAAAATCGACTTCTTAGATCTCAACATAATGGCCTTGGACGGCTAACTAACATGCTCTATTTTCAAAAAAGAGACAGACCGCAACACTACACTGCACTACAGGAGCAATCATCCCAAAGGTCTCCGGGATAATTTACCTTACGGGCAATTCCTCAGAATCAGACGCAATTGTACTGAGACTAAGGACTTCAAAATGCACGCATCAGAACTTCAACACAAACTTGAAGACAGAGGTTACCCTAAAAAATTACTCAAGGATACCAAGAAAAGAGCACTCTACACACCCAGAGAAGTTTTATTGGTTCCAAAGATCCGTAACCACAACACTGAAGACCCCATGGAGTGTGTCACCACCTTTAACGCCAACACATCCAAACTCAGAGACATCATCAAAAAACTTTGGCCCATCGTCTAGCTGAGCTTGCCAGAAGAACCCTTACCAAGAATGGCTCTTAAGAGATCCAAAAATCTCAAAGATCTCTTAACCCATGCCAGAAATAAACGCAAGGACTCAAGATCTACTCTGTGGAATATGCGGCAGATCCGCAGACACCATCCCTGCAGGAGCTGCTCAGTTTGTAGTCAAACCAAAAAACTACGATCCTTCCCGATAGACGGCAAAGAATGGGAAATCCGTCACTTTTCCAATTGAAAGACACCCAATGTAATTCATCTCATTGAATGCCTCTGCCATCTTAGATACATAGGCCAAATATCGAGGCCAGTGAACAAAAGAATAAGGGAACATAAGTCCAGAATAAGATGTAAAACTCACAATGCACACCTGGTCTCACATTTCCTTGAATTCCAACATAATTGTGACTCTTTCAAAATGGTGGGTAGTAGACAAAGTGACGGACTGTTCCAATAGCACCAATGCTCTGAATTTCAAAGAAGCCTGGTGGATATTCAAGCTACAGACCATTTCTCAGGGTCTCAATGAAATCGCACCGTTTGAATATCTGTAACCATTTGTACTTTCTCTCCCCCCATTTGTTCACCCTCCTGTCCCAGCTTTTTAACACATAGCTCTCCTGCAGGTGATAACCCCGCATTTGCCTCCCAGGGCAGCTAGGAAACGCCCCCCAGACAACCCAGGGCTCCCTTTCTACAAGCCCGCCACCTAGCCAATGAGCCACCCCCTCGCTGGATGCCCGACATACTTTTCCCATTTTCGCAGTCCAAGTGACTCAGGCACCTGAGCTTGCCCCCACCCGCCTTTTTACACTTATCAGGCAGTACAGCTGCAGAATCCCCCAGCCCAGTACACTACAGGCTGGACTGCCGCACTCCGGCCTTGCCGCTCAAGTTCCATTCTCATTATTCCCTTATAAGCATTTTTTACACTTGCCATTTAGGCATCCAACTCATTGAGCCGGACCGGACACTTAGCTCTGGTATCTTGGTAAACACCAGCCACCGAGTGCATACTACGTGATGATCTGCGTAGGACTACCCCCCTATACTAAATATCATTCCAGCCTTTACGTCCTGCCGACCACAGGCTATCCATCAGGTTACAAAAGGTACCATAATTCAGTACTGATTGTGGAAGCCCTAAAATAGTCTTTAAAAAGTCATTCTCAATTACCTAGATCTCATACATATATCCAAAACCCCAAAGGCCTGCTCCATATTTGGCTACCGCTCCTGCTTTGCTACAATACAGATTTTGTATTAGGTCTATTGGCTTTGATGTAGACATTGCCATAATTCTCCTGATCCCAACTAGTGCCTGTTTAAACCTAGTAGCCTGTTTCTTAATGTGTGCCATAGGTTTCAGGGTTGGAGTAAACTGAAACCAAATTCATAGACTCTCTTGATTTGTACGTTGTTGCTCACCATTTGTGCCCTCCTAGGGCACAACCTCTTTGGGTGACAGGCCATCAACTCAGACTTTCTAGTGTTAACCTTGAGGTCTAAAGCTGTTATACATTCTGTGTACGCCATGATAAGGGCAGTAAGGCTTCTGGAGTGTGAGCCAGCAAGACTGTATCATCGGCATACGTCAGAACCGGCAATGGTCTCCCTCCAAATCCCGGAATATCATGGATAGCTTGTAGTAGTGTGTTGTTTAGCCAGTTAATATACAATGAAAACAGTAAGGGAGCCATTACACAACCTTGAAGTACTCCAGCTTTCACTTGAAAAAAGGATGTACAATGATCTTTAATACCACTGCGGACACATGCTTGTGTGTCCTCATGTAGCACACATTAACTAGCTCTGTAGGGCATTCCTGGGACCGGAGTACAGACCATAGTTAAGTTATATCCACCTTATCAAAGCCTGTGCTCAGGTCCATAAAAGCCAGATATACTGGTTCCTGCCTTACATGCAGAGAATAGGACACAATCAGGTACATGTTCAAGGTGTGTTCACTAGTGCCCAAATCCGGGAGAAACTGCAGTTGTGTTTCTGATAGAATGGGATAAGTAACAACCCACGATTCAATTTTTCACAATAACGCTCTGCTCAGGATCGTGAATAATGAAATTGGCCAGAAACGGAAACAATTTATAAAAAGCATACAAGCAAGTGAACAAGTAACAATGCTCTTGCAAAGTACAGCCGTAACCACAAACAAAACTAGTTAACCTCCTTCAAAAAAGAAAAGTAATCAAATATGTTGCAGAAATTACAACTCAAAATCAACCTCAAACTATAACTAGAAATGTCAATTTAACCACAGGAAAATATTCAAAAAATGAATTTTACAAAAAACCTTCTGGCGCATAGTTTTTAGCAATCTCATAAAAAATCTGAAAATTCATGTTCTGCACTCAAATACTACAAGCTTAAAATGATCCTTGAAGTTCTGATTGACAGCGCATTCAAACGAAAGAGTTTATTTTTATATTACTTTTAAACTGAATGAAACCACTAACCAAATTAATACAAAAACTACAAAAACAACTTTGAAAAAAATCACTATGTCAATATAGACACCTTTTCCAACTTTGGCTCAGGTGAATGGTTTCACACTAGTAGCACAGAACCATATTTTCATACATCGTAATGGAAGAGGCTATGAAATACCTGCAGGCACCATTATGGCAAACAAAACCTTAAAAGAAAAATCTTCCCCAACAAACTTTCAGCCAAGTGTTCCTTATATACACCCAAGTGGTCCAGTGTACAAATTGACATGCAGCTCAATATGCAATGTGTGCCAATAGGCGTTCAAATGTTTACAACAATTCCTCAATCACTACGTTAAAATAAAAGACAAAAATTGAATCAACATTTTACAATGCATGGACTCCAGCCCAGTGTGCATTCATTAGCCTGAATTTCAGGAACTTCTATCATATTAAAATGTTAACAATGTACCATTCTACAATTCAACTTGTGCATAGATTGTACAATGCAAAAAGGTCAGTTCTAGAACTACAAAAGTTTAATGACAATCTCCCAAATGGAACAGCCGAAGAACTCCTCAGACAAATACAACACATATAAAGTAATTTATTTTGGAACTGAACTAGGCTTAGAAAACACAGTTAACTTAGAAAACATAAACCAACATCTTTCCAACAGTAATCTTCGTACAAACAAATAAAAAAAGAAATAGTGTTATAACCATGAACCACAGAGCACAGAAGACATCCACTGCACCCATGTCCCTGCACCCACATTAACAATAAGGAAGGTATCCCCTGAATATACAGCAGCACCGACAATGGGCATGCTATGGACCTTTCTAATGAGTTTTTATAGGGGAAAATGCCTTTCCAAGATGGCTGCCGGCATGACAGAAAACATACACCCAAGATGGCACTCAGAAGGTCTGAATAAGGAAAAGTGGTGCATGCATTCCAGGCAATGCAGGCATAGACCTAGGGCTATATAAAGCCTGCCATGACTCACGTCCCTGTCTGGTGTTGATCTGCAAGCTTTTTTAGCGCACAAATTAATATTTCCACTCAAGACTCCTATGTGTTACTTACGCTTCTCCATTCTCAGTTTTCTTCCATTCTGGACCTGGATCTACAAGTAGAAAAAAACAATAATATCAGCAAAACTTTCTTTAAACGTACTATTCAATGCACTCATCCTACATTTCAACATGCCTCAGCATGGTGTGTGAACAGCGACAGAACCGCCTTGCCACTTATGTGCTTCCTGTGCCATCAGATTACAATGCGGATCACACAGCAGGGGTCGCATGTTGAGGAGCAACAGCATCATTGGCAATTGCCACGTTTTCAATGTATGGGTTTACAACGCTCAGACTCACCCATGATTCTGCTCCACTAATGGTTTATTGATGGCGGTCTGCACAAGTGTCGGGAAGAAACAGAAAAGAACATTACAAACAGCTTATGCATTATATTCTGCAATCGGTAAGCAACTGCAACATAATTTAAGCAGACAACATTGAAAGACAGAGGCAATCAGCATATTAAGTCAAATTGAACATTAACGACTGCACCCACTAAACATAGTGTAACCATCAAGAGGAAACACTGAACATTGAGTAGAGAAGATAAGCCTACTTTTTTGTCTAGCCTGGGCTTGATGGAGTGATCGGAAGTAGACCAGTTTTCCGTCATTTTAGAGGAGCTCAGGGCAGCGGTTCATGTGGGTCGATCAGAGACAAATGCACTTTGCCAAGAGCTGGCAGTTACTTGAGACAGAACAGGAACTGGCCAGAACATTTGACTCCCAAGCCAGACAAATCCCATTACCAGGACTCTAGCTTCACAGCCTACCTGCACCAGCCCCCATTCAGGTGGTCGCTGCAGCACCAGTTTCATTAGCCCCACCAGAACGGTTCATGGGGGATCCACAGAAGTACGCTATATTTATGAACTGGTGCAAACTATATTTTCTCCATAGGGCTGTGGTCTTCCTGAATGATAAAACAAAGGTGTAATTTGTGTTATCCTGACTAGGGGGCCATGCAACAAATTGGTCTATTCCATTTGTGGAGAGGGATGCCCCTATCCTTCGTTATTTCAGTCATCTATAGAGGGAGTGGAAAAGATTTTGCAAGAAAGGCCCAGATACAGGCTCTAGACAACAAACGACTGTCTTTGTGTCAGGGATCACAGAACCTATTGTGATATATCACAACCTTTAAAGGGATAGTAGCTGAAAGAAAATGGCCAGAAGAGAAGCATACACCATTGTTTCACAGAGGGTTTCATGCTGAATTGAAAGATATCCTTGTTGAAGTGGTGAATTCAACCAATGTTTGCTCAGAGTTCATTGATTTAGATGTACAACTAGACCATTGTCTACAGGAAAGGAAAAAAGATAGCTCTCTGTCAGAGTTACATCCTATGTACATAAGTCCAAAGGAAAACAATCCCTGAAAACAATGAACCACCCCTAGAACCGATGCAGTTGGGAAATGTTCAGGGTCCATTGACCAAAGAAGAGAGGAATCAGCAAGACAGCAGCAATTGTGCTTGTATTGTGGAACACTGTAATTTCCTGCAAGAGTGTCAAGCAAAACCCTGGTGCATGGCAGTAGGCGCTTTGGAGACCACTAGTGGGGAAAGTCAGTCAGCAAAGTAAAAAGCCTGGTAGGTGATGAGACTGGGCTACTGTCAAGGATGGCACTCTGTCAAGAGTAGCACAGGGCCCTCAGGTAGGGTTTGGGTGGCTGTGCTGATGTAAGGTGACAAATAAGTACACATACAACAGGAAACTCAACAAGAAAGAAAAGTAGGCAACTGTAGTTGTGAACCGAAAGGGGCGGGAAATACAAAGATACAAACAAACTGGATTCCTTCTTGGGGTGTATGCAGAAATGGAAAAGAGTGTTCCACAGACCTTTGGAAAGTCCAGCCTTCTGCACAGATTACTATTACAGGGGCCCACTCTGTCTGCTCATGGCTGGGAACAACAGCTGTGGGTGTCTGTAACACTGAAAACGCGACAAGGGAAGGGGCAGAGTTGCCTGCCGGAAACCAACAGTCAAGCTCTGTACAAAGGATCAACATAAGAAACAAGAGAGACAAGAACAGAAATAACCATGGAAAAGGAAGTCTAAGAGAAATCTAGCAGAAGGGAATGAAGGAAAAAACAGTACAATAGAAATAGGTAAACTAAAGGGGAGGACAGAGGACTCAAGGAAGAGAAGGACAGGGATCAAGAACAAGCGGTTGCAAACAAGGAATAGAGCAAAGGAGCAGCAGTCAGGAAATAGGGGGGGCTGCAAACAAGGAAGCAGGGCTGCAGTAATGGATGGCACAAGGTGCAGAAAAACTGTAGTGGATTGCAGAGGACTGTAGTAGGTTGCAAGGAGAGAGTCCAGAGGAGCAGGACTGAGAGCTGTAGTAGGCGGTAGACAGAGAGCCCAGAGGAGTAGGGCAGCAAGGAGCAAACCCAAAGAAACAGGGCGTCGAGGCAGGGAGACCAGAGGGTCAGGGCTGAAAGCAGAAGAGAGTAGCAGGCTGCAAGGCATGGAGCCCAGAGGACCCGGGCTGTAGGCAGCGGAGGATTGCAGGCTGCAAGGCAGGGAGCCCAGAGAACCAGGGCTGTAGGCAGTGGAGGGTTGCAGGCTGCAAGGCAGGGAGCCCAGAGGAGCTGGGCTGTGAGGCAGGGAGCCCAGAAGGCTGGGGCTGAAGGCAGCGGAGTGTAACAGGCTGCAAGGCAGGGAGCCTAGAGGACCAGAGCTGTAGGCAGCGGAGGGTTGCAGGCTGCAATGCATGGAGCCCAGAGGAGCAGGGCTGTGAGGCAGGGAGCCCAGAAGGCTAGGGCTGTAGGCAGCAGAGTGTAGCAGGCTACAAGGCAGGCAGCCCCGAAAGAGCACTGGATCAAAGCAGGAAAATGCAGCAACAGGAACAGCATACAAATTTGAGTCACAAAGCAGAAAGGGGCTGGAAGGACTCTTGATGCAAGAGACTGAGCTCCTGCAGGCAGCTGCTTAAATACAGACCTGCCCTGTACTGAGGCAGGCTAATTGGCATTACCTGGAGCAGCACACCTGAAGATAATCTGCCTCCTCCCTCTCTGGTCCTGAGATGGTGGAAACAGCCCTGATCGCTAGAGCTTCTGGGGATTGTGGTTCCAATACTGTTCAATGGGAATGGCCAGGAATTGATAGTTGTAGCAAGGTGCATTATGGTACATGTAGTTAGCTGAATTAAATAGGAAAGTACCAATGGCGTACAAATGGAAGTTAAGGACCAAAATGTGAATAGGGGTTGTTTAAATAGTATTATGAAGATAAACAAGTACCATATTGTCCATGATGGTTGCCAATGTGTGCGCCAGTGGCACAGGTGTGACAGCTACTGAGCAAAAAATGAGAACCCATTTTTCTGTCCCCATCATACTGGTTAGCCCCCAACAACCCTGAAAAAAGTATGCTTTGGAAGCATACCTGGTTTGCTTGGCCAACAGCAATTATATGGACCAAACACTGGCAACAGAAATTGGCGTACTAACGTGCCGAAACAGATTTTGGAGAATGTTCTAGCAATGGGTGGTACAACATTGTCTTCTGGCCTGGTTGCATTGCGTACCGGAACTCCAAGCATGTTGTTCCAAGATTGACACAGAGAACAGATATCTTTCAAGGTAATCAATGCTCCTCACATGCAAGTTATCTTGGGTCGGCCTTGGCTAGAAATACATAATCCAATCATCGATTGGAAGGTGAAATGGCTGATCTTTTCTAATGATTGCCTTCAGTCATGTTTCGTTCAGTTACCAAGAACAGTCGACTCTTTGTCAGCGGTTACGACCTTCGGCTCGGAACGAGTGCTGGAATTCATTGGGGAGCTTCCGCACGTATACAAGGAATACGAAGAGGTTTTCAGGAAGGATTGGGCAAACACCCTTCCACCACACAGGCAATATGACTGTCAAATTGATCTAATTCCTGGGGCCAAAGTACCTTGTAGCCGTATTTATGCACTAACTGAACAGGAGAATGAACGCCTATGCGTTTATCCGGACTAACACCTTGCTAACAAGTTTATTCTCTATAAGTGACTCCGATCAAGCAATCCCACTAAGTCAGTGCCTTGTCTGGGATGCCCAAGGGAAGCCCTTATTTATGTATTTTTATGGCAAGTTATAATCTGGATAATGAACCCTTGTATAACACCCCTCTCTCAGAATCCCCCCGACCCCGCTGAGCCAAGAAGTAGGTTTGTTTTGCAAATTTAAAAGGTTTATTTGAAAAATTAAACAATATATATATATCACACTTTTATAATAAATTAATAATTGATATCACACTTATGAATATAATGTTGATCAACAATGGGTAATCTGACACTAGCTCACCTCTTTACAATCAATGAGGAGTTGGTATAGGATGGATAAGGCAGCGAAAATACTTTTATGGTTTCAAGGGAAAAGCAATGAGGAATGAAATGCAGTACAGAAATAACTTGATATGATTTTAGCAAAAGATAATAAAATCACTTTTTCTCTGGCAATTCACCCCCCCCATGCAATGTAAGAAATGGAAGGAGGAGCACACAGTTCTCATGAATGCAATCAAATACAATATGAAATTCAGTTCCCCCCCAGCAATCTTAGAGGAAAACAGGTAGAAGTTTGAAACACAGGCAAATTACTTTAATGTGGTTTGCAAGGAAGTGAAAAGGTGCTAAAATTGCTTTTAATTCCCTCTAGAGGTTCAGGGTAGATGATGGCTACTTTATATTAGTTCAGGCTCACTTTAGCAATGCTCTATGAGTAACTAGCAGGTTAAACGAATTTTAGCAAAGGAAATCAAGGAGCTGCTGACTTTTTTTACTGGAGAAGAAATCAGGCCAAATCGCGAATCGAATATAAGGGGTAGCGGTTTTAGGTTCGTTGGAAAGCCTAGAATCTTAGCTTTTCAATGAAAGTTAAACCACGTTCCTAGGACAAACAGTTCCAGAGATACAGACAATTTAGTAAAGGTAGTTTTTCGGATTTAAAGTAAAACTCAAAATGACAGGTGACAGTTTGCAGCTTTAGAATGACAGATGACAGCTCGCAGCTTTAGAATGACAGATGACAGGATTACTAGGAGGCAGTTCTACTTAGGTTACAACAGTTTGGATTAGATTATTTTAACTAAGAGATTGGGTTCTGCACAGTTCTGGCGGATACTCACTCCTAATTTTGAAATGAATGGGCCTCGTCACGGATCTGGTCAACTGGACTGGACTTCGGGCGTTTCTGCTCACAGCGTCTGGGTCAGCTCTGCTCTGCTGGTCTAGCCTCTCTGGATATGGCGGCCTCTGGTTCTGGATACTGCTCTGCTTTCCGGTCCGGATCAAGTGGATTCTGGATGTAACACTGCTTTCTGGGTACTGGCAAAAGTTCTTGGCAAAGAATTCAGACAGCTCGCCCGGCTGTGGAATAGTTTGCAAATGATTTTAAGGATGCTGAGGCCTTTGAGAAATACTTTTGCTTGCAGTGGTCCTTCTTGGTTCAAAGTTCTGTAGTCTCTGTTTAGCTTGGAAGTCTAAGTATTGGATCTCTGGATGTGAAGCCGTCGGTCAGCACGCTCCGCAGCAAATGGAATTGAAAAAAACCCTATCTGTCCTGCACTGTCTGCTTTTATGTGTTTAGAAAGTGGGTGGAGAGGCTAGCTTCACTGAGCCTGCCCCTCTCTTAATTTGATAGGTCAATAGATTCTTTGGTCCCTGATTTGGGAAGGGATAGTGTGTCAGAGTGATGTCATTTTTATGACCTGCAGAAATGACACTCCCCTGGTCAATGTGCACACAAATCTATTTCTGATCCAAATACATATTTCCCAGGTACACAATTTGTTGAAATTACATGTACACATTATATATTGCTTCAGGTAGTCTCTTGTTCCGACTCTGGCGATTCTAGGAGCTTGCATTCAAAAATGGCAACTTATTTAAGATTTTAGTGGGTTTTGCAACATTGGTTTTTCATCAAAAATTATACAAAGGTTCACCCCCCTTCTCCAAATATCCCAGTAAATTTCCAGGTCTCTAGCTTAAATACAGTGTCTACAATATTCATAATTAGCTGGGTTTTGCCCCAGAACATGGTACAAATTGGAGTTTGGACTCAAATCGTGAGGGCATTTTTCATACTAAGAATCTCAAGGTTGTACATTCCTGCCATTTGGTTACAATAAGTTATCAATGTTTCTATAAAATATATATTTGTTGCAATTCAACTCCCCAAAGTGTTTGGGTCCGCCTCCAGAAGTCTGGGTGGGTCAGTGATCACATGTCTCTCCTTGCTGGCAGAGGGCTGTTGACAGGAAACACTCAAAATTAACATACCCCATTCAAGGGAAAGAGTCTTTTGTGTGGGCTCCAGCAGGCTGCCTGGAAGTCTCTCCTCACTCAATCAAAAGGGTCATGTGATACCCTTCCTCCTGGTGTGAATCTCTGAGGTGAGAGGTTTCCCAGCCTCTTGAAGCTGTTAATGAAATCAGCCTGCCTCCTGGGAACAGCAGGTGGCTAAGATTTTCAATTAACCAACAGGCTTTGAAGTCCCTGCCCCTCTTGCACTCCTAAATAGAGTTTCCCTGTCAGAGTTTAGACCGCTAGCGCTGGTTTGTGGACAAAGCTGGTACTGCACCCATTTTTGGGATCTGTCTTGAATTACTGCATTTCAATAGAGTGGTCTTTTGCTTGATAGAATAGGACCCTTGCTTAACATTGTTTTGATGGCATCCTTACAGTAGAGTGGTGATGTGGAACCCCCCACAAGAAGGTTGTATCTTTGGAGTGGTCTTGTGCCAACTGCGCAGCTCTCCTGGATTCTGGCGTGAATGTGGGCGGCGACAGCTCATCCCCACATCCACCCAGTCTATTGATTTAGTTTGTTCTGGGATAGAATAATGGGCGGCGACAGCTCATCCCCACATCTACCCAGTCTATTGATTCAACATGGGTCAAAACCCTTGACAAACCCCCCCCCCGCCCGACTGCGCTTTGATTCGAGTCGAGGGGAAGTCGGGTGAAAAGGATGTTTTGAGCCCTGTGCTGGTATGTCCGCATTATCTTCTTCCAATTCTGTAGATGGCACAGTTCAGCATCTTTTCCTCCACCCAGTTGGATCGATCGGTTCTCCTCGCTGGTCCTGATGGGAATATTGGGCGGTACCCCGGCCCCCTTGGGTCTCTGCTCCCGGTCCCCGGTCGTCCTCCTTGGTCAATCTCCATGGTCTTCCTCTCTCCTAGGATGATAAAGCAAAAGCGGCAATACCTATTCATAGACATTTTTCCCCCACTATTGATCTAGTGGGGTGGCATGTACATTTTATAACTCAATAGACATAGCATTCTTCTTTTGAAAAACACGATATAATTCAGAGACAGTCACTTACAAGAGTCATAATATCTTAGAAACTATATGTGGGATATTTTAGGGTTGGAACAGAATTACTCTGGAGCGGCTCCTTCTGGGATTCCAGAGGATTCCTCCAGTTGTTGCAGAGTGTGCCTAGGATGGCAACACTTTAGCTGATTAATATGGACCCACTTGTCTTCCCCTTCTGCCAAACTGCCTTTGGGGATGCGGATCTTGTACGCAACAGGGGAGATTTTGTCTATAATTTCGAACGGTCCCTTCCATGTAGGCAAACATTTTCGCTGTTTGGCCTGGTTCCTTTGGAAATTGTATAGATAGACCCGGTCCCCCACCTCGTATACTTTCCTGGTGGTTTGCAGGTCGTAGTGGGTCTTCATGCTATCAGCTGATCTTTCTAGATTCCGCTGAGCATAGGCAAAAGCATGTTGGAGGTGTTTCCTTAAATTCTCCACATACTCATGAGTTGTGGAGGCATTTATCAACGTTTGCTCTTGGGTTCTGTAGAGCAAATGCTGGGGAAGCACCATCTTGCGTCCAGTCAACAACTCAAATGGTTACATTTTAGTTGCAGATGAAGGGGTAGATCTGATGGCCATTAGGACCAGAGGTAGTCGGATATCCCAACTTGGCCCAGAATCTGCCACAAACTTTTTTAATATGCTCACAATGGTTCAGTTGTATCTCTCCACTGCTCCAGAAGAAGCTGGCCTGTAAGCAATGTGTAGCTTCCTTTTAACCCCCAGTATCTCCCACATCTTTGTCATTACTTCACTGGTGAAGTGGCTACCTCTGTCTGACTCAATCCTTTGAGGTAGACCAAAACGGGAAAAGATGTGGTTAATCATCAGGGCAGCTGCTGTTTCTGCCTTGCAGTTTGGGGCCGGGAGACATTCCACCCACTTGGTAAACAAGCATGTAACGGTCAACATGTACTTGTTTCCTCTAGACGAGCGAATTACAGGGCCTACAAAGTCGATTTGCAAATCTGACCATGGCAGTGTCATCCCCCTCTTTTGGAGAGGTGCACGGTGCGTGAGGGATGATGGCTGAAATTGTGCACACACAAGACACCCCTTCAAGTATTGGTCGAGGTCCTGCCCCATGTGTGGCCAGTATGCAACCTCTCTTAAGATTTCAAGTGTTGTATGAAACCCCCTATGACCGGCGGTGGCCGCTTCATGGGCGTGACTTAACATCAGGCTTTGGAATGAGGTAGGAACCACCCACTGATCATGGACAGCTTGGGATTTCCTTACCAACAAACTGTCTTGGATTCGGAACATTTTTGGACATTTCATCAACACTCTTAGGTCCTCTTTCCCAATGTAATCGGTATCCGTCAGGGGAAAGTTCTCAGGGTCCTCAATGTGTCGGTAAAACTTACCAATTATTGGATCCCCCTTCTGAGCTGTAATCAAATCAGATTCAGGGGTCTCCTTACTCCATTGTGCAGTTGAAAGATCATTGTGAGCATTTGTCTGGGACCTAGTGATAGCAGTGACCTGGATTTCCCCCAACAGGGACTCCATTTCTATTAGATCCCCTTGGATGGCCCCGGTTTTGGCCAGCTGATCAGCTAAGTCATTTCCAGTTTTGTCTGGTCCCTCTACTTTGGAATGACCCTTGATCTTTTTCCAGTAGATGGTCATCCCATTCGATGTGACCAGATCATCAATATTTTGGATTAGCTTCCCATGTTTCAGGGGTTTGTTATTAGCACATAACATGCCTCTGGTTTTCCAATTAACCAGGTGGAGTTGATGTTGGACAGCAGTGAGGATGACCTGATGCACAGCCATCAATTCTGTCACCTGACTACTTCGGGGACCAATTTTGTATTCAGCGGAGGGTTCTGGGGACTCATTCACCCATGCATTCCCTACGCCGGCCACCAGTTCTTTCTCCCTGTTGTTGTCAACATGGTACGAGCATCCATCATCATAGACAGTGGGCATTCCCTCACACTTGTCTTCTTCAAAGACTTTGTGTGGGGAATTAAGGTATGCCTCCATGTTGTCCTTGATTTTTAGACTTCCGTCCTCGAGTTTTCTCTGGCATAATCATGCAAGTCAGCCAGACCTTGTGCGAGGGGACTCTTCTTGTTTTGGCCATATCTGACCTCTACAGGAAAGCCTTGCATTGACAGAATCCAGGAAGTAATTCGGGAATTACTCACATTTCCGGCCCGGATTCTGTCACTTTGGAGACATTGCAGAGGCTGGTGTGGAGTCTCCACTATGATGTGTTCCCCCTGGATAAACGGGCGGTAATTCTTGTTGGGTGTCCTGACCCACGTTTAAGCTATCCTGCTACAACATTTGGTGCTGTGGGCTTAGGAAATTCAAGATGGCGGAAAACCCACATGTGCGCCGAAATCCAGGAAAGCTGCGCAGTTTGTGCGCCCACCAAAATGGTTGCCTCACTTGCCACCCACCAGTGCGAGAATGAAAGGCCGGGTTGCCATGAGGGAAATGGGTTGCCAAAGGAAAAACAGTAGCGCCGGTTAGCTTCAAAGCGCTTTAAAACCACCATTGGACTACCCGCACAGTAGTCTGAAACCATTGGGAATGGCAATGCTGATTGCCAAATGCAACCTAGAATTGTGGGGAATTCATTTCTTAAATCCCAAAAATGGGTGCAGTACCAGTACTCACCACTATCCAAAAGCCGGCGTTTTAAAACCACTCTGTGTGTTTTTCTGAAGGCAAGCAAAATGCCTATTTCAAACCTTGCAACATGTGCAAAATATTCACTGAACACCAGCAGACATTTGGCAGAATGGAGTTTTGTGTGCCTACAAAATCTGGGAAATGAAGAGCCCAAAAACAATGCTTATAACAAAAATGCTATGGAGTCAGCAGCTTAAGCCTAACTACAACTGGATTTAAAACCACCAAAATCGAAAATGTTAAATTAAATGAGTGACCTATGTTTGGTGTCACATGCCTTTGTAACTGTTGAAATGTCATAGTTTTGCGCTTAGAATCAGCATTCTAGCTGCATGTGTAAAATTACAAGTTATTTTAAAAGCAACAAAAAGTTAGCTGAAGGTCTGGCTTAAGGAACTTGATTTTGCCTAGCAACTACCCATCAGGAGTGAAACTTGAGTCACCACTGTGTTCCCAGGCCAACCTTCCTTTTGCTGCCCAGGCTAAGGATATGCCATCTATCTGATAATTGAATTATCTGTGCTCTGCAAGAGAGTGAACAAAGCCCTCTTCACTCAGGCAAAGGTTTTTATTACCGCAGTCGTAAATTGTAGCTTCCTCTTGGCAGGAGCTGGGAGGAGCACTGCCTGTGAGAAGCAAGCTGGCTTGGCAGAAACTGGAAAGACTGGTTTCTGTACCATGTGACCTGAAAAGACACACCCCTGCAGCAAGGATATGGTTTTATAAAAAGATGAATAACTCATAGAGCGGACATGTGAAAATTTTATAAATGATACCATAATTCTTGTGATTTTTCTGCCCACAGTTTAAGACGTGGTAGGAACCGGTGGTATGTTCAGGGGGGTTTTAGCGGAAAAGTGGATATTACTCTAAATGTGTGCATGTTAAAAATCTGAAACTTCATCAGTTAATGTCCCTACCCCCTGCACACATGTATGTAAAGTTGGGTCCATGTCGGAAATTGAAAAAGCAGTTAAAAAGTCAATTATGTACACTCTTTGAATGCAAGCTCCGAGAATGAGCAGATTTGGACATAGACATGGCTAAATTCAGCCACACCATGTATATGTAATTTTAAACAAATGTGTACCTGTGCAAATATGTTTTTAGGTCAGATATAGATTGTGTGTAAAGTTGACAGGGGTGGGTTCTCTGTATCATAAACAGACCTCATCCTGATGACACTTCATTTCATTCCCCCAATCAAGTAAGAAATGGAAGTTTGACCAATTAGAAGCTGAGAGAGAGGTAGGGTCAGTGATGCTAGAACACACCCACATTCTAAACACATAAAAGCAGACAGACAGGACAGATAGAGACATTCAATTTCATCTGCCGCTGAAAGCTCTGCCGGAAAAATCCATACTTACCTCCATCAAACTCCAGAAAGCCAAACTAGAGACTTCAATCTATCCAGAGCAGAGAGACCCAAAGAACCGGTGCCTAGCAGAGACCAGACCCTGTGAGCAGTTCCAGAGGCCAGGCGCTGTGAGCAGAACCCGGAAAGACCTGACCAGACTGTTGACCAGATCGTGACAAAGCCGCTTTCCGGTTCAAAATCTCTTGTGAGTACTTAGCAAAACTCAGAACACATCTCTTAGTTTAAATTCATCTAATTCAATCTATTTAACCTAGGTAGAACTGCCTCCTAGCTGTCACCTGTCATTCTAGCTGAAAAAATTTGTCACTTGTCATTTTGAAAAAGTGTGCGTTTAAAATTTACAAAACCAAAAACGACCTTTACTAAATTGCTCATATCTCCGCAACCGTTTGGGTTAGAGACTTGCAATAACTTTTATTTGGAAGCTGAGATCCCAGGCTTTCCTAGGAACCTAGAACCGCATTCCTACCTCTTATAGTTTTACCGCAATCGCGGAACACGCATCCGCGAATTTTACCGCGATTTGCAATTTCTTCACATGTAAAAACTGGTGCTGTTTGCTTTCCATTTGCCAGAAATTCGTTTAACCTGCTAACTATCCCTGCATCATTGCTAGTGTGAGCCTGGACTAATATTAACTAGATATCACTCACCCTGAACCTCTAAAAGGGAATTAAAAAGCATTTCCAGCATATTTCTCATCCATTGCCAGCACATATCAAAGCAATTTGGGCCTGTGTTTTCAAAACTCCTATCTGTTTTCTGTAAGCTTGCTGGGATTGAACTGAATCACATTTGATTGCATTTCTGAGAACTGTGTGTTTCCTTCCATTTCCTTGCCTTGCATTAAGGGGGGGGGGAGGGAATTACCAGAGAAAAGTGATTACATTGTTTTGTTGAAATCATATTGAGTATTTCTATACGGCATTTCATTCATTCCACCTTGCCTCCATTTGAACTCTATAAAGCATTTTGTACCACCTTCTTCTTTTGTTCCTATTTACCAGTGTGCTACCTTATCCATTTCATCTCAACTCCTTATTGATTATAGAGAAGCGTGTTAGTGCCAGATTCTCCGTTGTTGATCTTTATCATATCAGATTAAGTGTGCTATTCAATTATTAATTTATTATAAAGTGTCATATATATATCTATTGTTTAAATTATCAAATAAACCTTTTAAACTTGCAAAACAGAACTACTTCTTGGCTCAGTGGGGTCAGGGGGATTCCAAGAGAGGGGTGTTATATAGGGGTAGTCATCCAGAACGCATGAACTGGACCTAAAGATATATCAATAAGGGTTTTCATTCAGTATTATAGACTAGGCGCTGACTTAGCTGTAGTGTTGAATTGAATCCTCTTACAAAGTGGGGGCTCGAGCCGAGACGTTGGGTTAGATTTACCAGTTGTGCAGCTTAATACAGTGTGCTAACTGACGGGATACATACACCCGGTCGGATCACCACGCTGCATTACGCTGTGAAGCATTCCTCAAAAGGGACACTCCAAGAAAAGTTCTGTTCTGCAAAAATAAAATACTAACTTCTGTAAGTCAGGACAGAGACCAATCTCTAGAATGACGACCTTAGTAGACATGAAAATAGCCAGAGAGCACCTCTTGCATAAGCTATTTGTGAGAGGTGAATGGACCGAACAGGACCAGGATGTGTGGTTGCAGGCCATCACACAACAGGTCACTGAAACAGGGTCAGATATATATAGAGATCAGGGTCCCTTACATGTGGCCCTGAGTGAACTATATATGGCTCCTAAAGCCAAAGAGGAACACAATAAGATTGCCAGGATAGCAGCATACCTGTACCTATACGTTGGAGACATGCAGGATAGATGTGCGGAAAGCCAAAATCTGGCAAATAGGCAACAGATGGCATTACAGAAGGCCCAATCTGATCTGGACTCTTCTGAGCAGAGGCTGCAGAGGAGCCAGGAGTCAGAAAATGACAGCAGACGGTACATCACTAAAATAAAGGAGGATATGGATGTGCTGCAAAAGGAAAAGTCAGAACAGGATACCAGATTTCTGGCCCTACAGAAGGAGCACCAAGACAGTTTGGACTCCTTACTGCAGAGCCAGAAAAAGCTGGAGCAACAATTAGACTTTAACAGGGCATGCACGGAGCAGGTAGCCACCCTGCAAAGTCATCTAGATAGAGTGAAGGTAGAGAGCAACAAGCTGATCTTGAAAGACCTGGATACCCAGGCAGAGTTTGATGAGGAGCGCCAAAAAGCTGGTGCCCTTCAACGGCAAAGGGACGACCTGGCGGCACAAATGCAGGCTCTTAGTCAGGAAAGAGACGCCTTAGGCCAGGAAGTCTGCCATTTAAAAAGGAAAATGGAAGAAAATCACCTGGCCCACCAGGGGCTGGGTGACCTCCAAAAAGAAAACCAGAACTTGGTAGAGCACACCAGAAGGGTGGAGGATGCTCTAGCAAGAAAGGAGCAGGCCAATAGGGACACAGCTCAGGAGGTAACCCTCCTGCAGCAAAGACTGGCCCAGTTCTCCAGGACCAACCAGGAAGCACAGAGGGAAAATGAGGCCCTCTGTCAACACAATGATAGGCTCCAGCAACAGGTAGCGATGCAGGAGAAACTGATAGAGTCGAGTAAGGCCTTAACAGAGGAACTGAAAGCACAAATGCAGGCTCTTGCATTGCAACAGGGAGCAGGGGCGGATAGAGATGAGGTCCGCTGGGAAAGAGAGACTCCTGACCATAACCGCAGGAGCCCTAACACCAGGGGCCTTCATCTTCCCCAGTCCCTGGACTCTACCACCCCCGTGTCCCCTGGCGCACATGAGCACAGGGCCACAGGGATGGCAGATTACTATCCAGCTAAGAGTATGGGGCTCATAGGCCAGTACCATCCAGGAATGGAGGGGTGGGCATCCGGGTATGGGCACCCAAGTACAATACAGTTCAGTGGGGAACCCCAGGAGAGTAGGCCCATTAAGGGCATCCTGAAAACCTCTGCCCAGTTAGGTCAGTGGAGGGGGTACCCATCAAATCCTGGCAGCAAGGAGGAATCTGAAGACTCCTCTGAACTGCGCAGGACACAGGAGACCAGGTCCCCACAGTCTGCCAGCCATTCCCAGGCTCGCAGAATCCGGGAAAACCTGGAAGAACAGACGGGAACCTCTGGGAGCAGTGCCTCTGAGTCCGACGAAGAATGGACAAGGGTTACCCGAACCAAAAAGGCCAATAAGGCAAAAAGGGCCTTGCTCAAGGACCCCTTAAAGCAGATTAAGGCGATCAGGAGCGTCATCACGCCTTACCATAAGAACGCTAAGTATTCTGTTTGGGAGCACTTAGAGTTGTTTGAACAAATGATGGAGACTTTCCATTTGAAGGACAGCCAAAGCTGCATTCAATATGTAAAGTGGACCTTCTCCCCGGAATACTCCAGTTTCTTTGCGGGGCTGGAGGACCAAAATCATTTAAGATGGTCCACCTATAAGGCGGCCATCCTGAAACATTTTTCTGTTCACAGAAATCCTCAAGAGGCTCGCAAGGCAGCCTACAATTTGCAATGTGGGGAGGATCAGGCCCCACAAGAATTTGTGCAGGAGTTAAAGCGGGCTTTTGCACAGACCACAAGAAGGGTGCGCACGGATAGCCGTGAATTTATAAACACGTTTTTCCATGCCTTGCCCAAATATATCATGACCCAGCTCGTGAGGGATTTTCACGAGAAAAGATCTTTAGACTGGGTCATTGAACAGGCTACCCGCATCTATGAGGTGCAGAAGCCCATAGAAAATAAAAGCAATGCCCAGAAAAACCCCAAAGCCAACAGCACCCCTGCTGCTGCCAAGGTGGCAGAGGTAAAGGTCACCCCCGTTTTGGATTTGGAGATGGGGGGGCCTAAAAACCTACCTGCACCTAATAATGCTAGGCCCAGAAGGTCCTCGGGCCAGTCGCAGACAGGGAGCCAGGGAGGCAGCCCCACAAATGGGGTCCCTCGCTCTCCTGACTATGTAAGTCCTCGCTACAAAGGTAATCGACCCATCCTGGGTTATGTGTGGACTCCTCCAGCCCAAGGGGGGGGATCCAGACAAGCACCTAACCCAGGGAACTTCCCTCCAAACTTCCCACAGGAGGGCAGAAATTTACCAAACCCTGGGCAGAACTTTTTCCCCAGATATCCACCCGACTTCCAACCCCAAAATCATCCATCCTTCTTTCCTCAATTCCCTGAGCCCAGACCACTGAATCCGGGAGAGGGGAGGCCAAGGGTGGAGGGGTACCAAAATCTTCCCAACCAGGGGTACTACCAGAGGAGGGACAGCTACCCTTCCCGGGATCAGCCCAGGGGAGAAAACAGGGCCCCGTATCAGCCTGAGCGGGTTTCCCAGTTAGAGCGCCAGGTTCAAAACATGGCGCGGGATATGGGTCATATACTGAGGGCACAGCAGAACCCTCAGATCAGCATGCCGGCGCAGAACGCACCCAACTCTGGACCTGGTGCTCCAGAACAATGACGGGGGCAGCACCCCGATAAATCACCGGTTCCCAGGGAGGAGGCACAAAGGGAAGGGGGGTGTAAAGCCTTGGAGGAAGCTTCCTTCCTCACTTGTAAACAGCCCCTGGAAACCCAGGAACCGGAAACAAAATCTCTTGCCCCTGAAAGTCTGCCTCCTAAGGAGCAGAGGGGGGGTAGGAGAAACAAAAGACCCAAACAGACTCAGTTTGAGGAGGAGGTACAGATCTTCCAATTTGAGGGAGAGGGATCCTCAGAGGATCCTGGGAAAAGGATCTTCTCCTTCAGAGAGGGGGGAACTCCTCCCAAAGAAAAATGGGTCCCTAGGGATGCAAATCCAGACTGGGGAGATGTGGAGACTGAGCTACCGCCGCCCACCATCTCATCCCAGAACCAACAGCAAGAAAATCCCCTGGTTCAAACCCATCCTGGCGACTGCCTCCAAAAAGGGGGGGGCGGCCCAGAAACGGAGCCAGGGGAACCCACAATGGCTCTGATCTCCAGTTGCAAAATTTTTCTTTCAGATTCCCAAGACTCTCCACAGAATTCTGCCCAAATCTCCTCGCTAGCGATGTCCAAAACCAGAAAATTAGCCCACCAGTTGTCCAAAAATGTGCATTATCTGTGCCCCCTTGAGGAGAAGGAGGGAAGATATTATGCCCCGGTACAAGTACAGGGGCAGGGTACAATCTCAGCACTGGTGGACACTGGATCTCAAGCTACCCTTCTGTCCAGAAGGGCCTTTGACGAACTGAATGCAGGAAGGGGAGAGAATTACCAAATTCCTCTCACCTCTCTTCCTGGACAACTGCAGAACTTTGACGGGAAGGAAATTCCCGTCGAGGGGACGGCAGACTTGGACATTAAGATCGGGCGACACAAGTTGAAACACCCGGTCATAGTTGTGACCCCAGAGGGCACCCCTTGTTTACTAGGGAATGACCTCCTGAGAAGGTTGTCACCCCTAATAGATTGTGTAAACAAGGTCCTCTGGACCCAGACTAGCCGACCAATAAAATTAAAACAGAGTGTCAACCATGTTAGTTTAAACGGCACATGCCACATGGTTGAACAAAAATCTGACCAAGTAGAATTTCACTTCCAGAATAGCCGAATTCCAGACGTGACAGTAATAGCAGTAGGACAACAGACTGGTGATGGGGGGTCCTCTCTATTTCTGAAAATCAACCTTCCTTCCAGTCTAAGGTGGTATTCCACGCTGGAAGGAAACACTTTGAAATTCTATACCAATCCACAATCTGAAACTCCCACTCCTATAGTCCAGAAAGATGTGAAATCAGCTCAAAGCCTGGCTGATATTCAGCAAATTGGAGAGCAGTTGTTCATCCCTGTTCAGTTAAATGATGGGAAGGACTCTGTTCTCGCTCGAGTGTGTGTGAACAACGGTAAGAGCTTCATCAGCGAAGCCATGTTCCGCCAACTCCCAAAAGATCCAGCCATTCCCACCTTCAAACTGATAGACAAGTGGGAAATGGACCTGGAAGCACCTAATTCCAAACATCTCCTGCCAAGCAGGTGTATGCTCAAAATCTCCATTGGCAACAAGAGCATAGTCCACAATTGTTGGGTCGTGCGAGACGTCCCTGCCGCCTTTTACTTAGGCAGTGACATTCTCAATCGCTTTGCCATTAGTTTGGACCTAATAAACTTCAAAGCTTGGTCCCGATTAGCGGATAATCCCATGGGCTTTGATGATCCAGAAAAAGCATTTAGGTCAGCTCAATTGCTACCTTATGCAGTTGAAATTCAGATCAAAGAGGAAGTCACCATCCCACAAAGGACCCGACAATTCTCCCTGGAAGTGAAAGTTAAAAGAGGACAATATTTGCAAAACCCTGATGCTTACATACATCTAAATGCTTCTCTCCAACTGCAAGGGTTAGGGGTAAACCCAACTCCATTAGTCAACATAGAACATGACACCATTCTAATAGAGGTGGATAACAGCGACTTAAAGAGTATTACTCTAGCCGCCGGCACCATTATTGGAATGGCGGTTGATGACCGACATTTCTCCATTGATCTTGTAAATGAACTGTTAGGACCAATCCCCAAGGACTGTGTTGACAGTGACAGTGAGGACAATACAACACCAGACAGGATTTTCACCCGGCATGGGGGGAACTTCCTGGTGTACACTTCCTGCCCCTATGGTAAGGAAGATGTGACCTGTGACTTCAGGAGGGATGAGGTGATTTTCCAGGTCCATGAGGGCTGCCTTTCCCACCTGAAGCCTCCGGTCCAAATCAGCACTCTGACCAGGGACTTCTCCACCCAGCTGGAGGAGGCCGCGGAGATAGCCAAACCAGAAGTCTTTCCAGGCTTCAGGCAGATGGTGGAAGAGAGAGTCAACCTAGCTGATGCCTGTGTGACTCTGGAACAAAAGCAAAAGTTGAAACAAGTTTTCTTGGATTTCCAAGATCTCTTTGCGGTAGACTCATATGACTGTGGTCGCACCGACATCCACACCACAACAATCCCCACGGACCCTGGCATGACTCCAGTGTTTGTGAAGCAATATCGCTTGCCTCTCGCATCAATGGAGTCCCTTACTGAAATAATTAAGAACCTTGAGTCCCGGGGAATAATCCGTCCCGTCCACAGCACCTTCAATAATCCGGTGCTGGGAATATTGAAGCCAAACGGCCAGTGGAGACTCTGCGCTGACCTCAGGGAGCTCAACAAACGGGTCCACACTTCCCGATGGCCTCTTCCCTACATTGACCAAGGGCTGGCCCAGATTCAGGGGTCACAGGTATTCACTGCAATAGACCTGACCAATGGATACTGGACTGTGCCTGTCAGTAGGGAGGACCAATACAAGCTGGCTTTTACCTTTGGGGGCCAGCAGTACACATGGACCCGGACTCCCTTCGGATACCTTAACTCCGGTAATGAGTTCAATATTTTCCTACATAAGGCCATGCCCGACCTGGGTACGAGGGGTAACCTGGCTTATGTAGATGATGTCCTCATCAAAAGTTCATCTGTGGAGGAACACATAGCAGAGATCCGTTATGTTCTGACACAGTTGAGGGCCGCCGGAGCAAAACTTTCCTTTCAGAAAGCACAGTGGTGTAGAACCCGTGTTAATTTCTTGGGGCATGAGATTACTCCTCAGGGTCTCTGTCCCCAGGAAAAGAAAGTGGAAGCACTTCAGAAACTGAAAGACCCCACAACTCTGCGGGAACTAAGGAGCCTCCTTGGACTGACTAATTACAGCAGAAAGTTCATTGAGGGCTACGCAGAGATCACCAGACCCCTGATTCATCTCCTGAAGGGGGGGGTCAAGTGGGAATGGGGTCCAGAACAAGCCGAGGCAGTAAAACAACTCAAAAGAAGCCTCTCACAAGCTCCTTGCCTAGCTTACCCTGTCAGAAACAAGGAGTTCTTCCTGGAGACGGGGTTCTCTGATACGTGCTTGACGGCAGTATTATACCAAAAGCATGACAAGGTCAATAAAGTAATCTCCTATGCGAGCAAAACTTTATCCTCTGTGGAGGAAAAATTCAACGATTGTGAGAAGGCACTCCTGGCAACGGTGTGGGCATTGAAGAATTACCGCCCGTTTATCCAGGGGGAACACATCATAGTGGAGACTCCACACCAGCCTCTGCAATATCTCCAAAGTGACAGAATCCGGGCCGGAAATGTGAGTAATTCCCGAATTACTTCCTGGATTCTGTCAATGCAAGGCTTTCCTGTGGAGGTCCGATATGGCCAAAACAAGAAGAGTCCCCTCGCGCAAGGTCTGGCTGACTTGCATGATTGTGCCAGAGAAAACTGTCTCGAGGACGAAAGTCTAAAAATAAAGGACAACATGGAGGCATACCTTAATTCCCCCCACAAAGTCTTTGAAGAAGACAAGTGTGAGGGAATGCCCACTGTGTATGTGGATGGATGCTCTTACCATGTCGACAACAACGGGGAGAAAGAACTGGTGGCCGGCGTAGGGAATGCATGGGTGAATGAGTCCCCAGAACCCTCCGCTGGATACAAAATTGGTCCCCGAAGTAGTCAGGTGGCAGAATTGATGGCTGTGCATCAGGCCATCCTCACTGCTGTCCAGCATCAACTCCACGAACTGGTCATAATCACAGATTCGGATTATGTACGGAACGGGTTCGTGGAGCACCTGGTTAATTGGAAAACCAGAGGCATGTTATGTGCTAACAACAAACCCTTGAAACATGGGAAGTTGATCCAAAACATTGATGATCTGGTCACATCGAATGGGATGACCATCTATTGGAAAAAGATCAAGGGTCATTCCAAAGTAGAGGGACCAGACAAAACTGGAAATGACTTAGCTGATCAGCTGGCCAAAACCGGAGCCATCCAAGGGAATCTAATTGAGATTGAGTCCCTGTTGGGGGAAATCCAGGTCACTGCCATCACTAGGTCCCAGACAAATGCTCACAACGACCTTTCAATTGCACAATGGAGTAAGGAGACCCCTGATGCTGATTTGATTACCGCTCAGAAGGGGGATCCAATTGTTGGTAAATTTTACCAGCACCTTGAGGACCCTGAGAACTTTCCCCTGACGGATACCGATTACATTGGGAAAGAGGACCTAAGAGTGTTGATGAAATGTCCAAAAATGTTCCGGATCCAAGACGGTTTGTTGGTAAGGAAATCCAAAGCTGGCCACGATCAGTGGGTGGTTCCTACCTCATTCCGAAGCCTGATGTTAAGTCACGCCCATGATGCGGCCACTGCCGGTCATAGGGGGTTTCACACAACATTGGAAATCTTAAGAGAGGTTGCATACTGGCCACACATGGGCCAGGACCTCAACCAATATTTGAAGGGTTGTCTTGTGTGTGCACAATTTCAGCCGACATCCCTCACACACCGGGCGCCTTTACAAAAGAGGGGAATGACACTGCCATGGTCAGATTTACAAATCGACTTTGTAGGCCCTGTGATTCGCTCGGCTAGGGGGAATAAGTACATGTTGACTGTGACATGTTTGTTTACCAAGTGGGTGGAATGTCTCCCAGCCCCAAACTGCAAGGCAGAAACTGCAGCTGCCTTGATGATTAACCACATCTTTTCCCGTTTTGGTCTACCTCAAAGGATTGAGTCAGACAGAGGTAGCCACTTCACCAGTGAAGTAATGACAAAGATGTGGGAGATACTGGGGGTCAAGAGAAAGCTGCATATTGCTTACAGACCAGCTTCTTCTGGGGCAGTAGAGAGATATAACCGGACA
This sequence comes from Ambystoma mexicanum, assembly GCF_040938575.1. Classification (NCBI taxonomy): domain Eukaryota; kingdom Metazoa; phylum Chordata; class Amphibia; order Caudata; family Ambystomatidae; genus Ambystoma; species Ambystoma mexicanum. Next base: position 155,675,161 of record NC_090928.1, read on the forward strand.
ATTGTGAGCATCTTAAAAAAGTTTGTGGCAGATTCTGGGCCAAGTTGGGATATCCGATTACCTCTGGTCCTAATGGCCATCAGATCTACCCCTTCATCTGCAACCAAAATGTCACCATTTGAGTTGATGACTGGGCGCAAGATGGTGCTTCCTCAGCATTTGCTCTATAGGACCCAAGAGCAGACACTGATAAATGCCTCCACTACTCATGAGTATGTAGAGAATTTAAGGAAACACCTTCAACATGCTTTTGCTTATGCTCAGCGGAATCTAGAAAGATCGGCTGATAGCATGAAGACCCATTATGACCTGAAAACTTCCAGGAAGGAATATCAGGTGGGAGACCGGGTCTATCTATACAACTTCCAAAGGAACCAGGCCAAGCAGCGCAAATTTTTGCCTACATGGAAGGGACCCTTTGAGATCGTCGATAAGATCTCCCCTGTGGCCTACAAGATCCGCATCCCCAAAGGCGGTTCGGCAGAGGGGGAAGACAAGTGGGTCCACATAAACCAGTTGAAATGTTGCCATCCCAGGCACACTCTGCAACAACTGGAGGAATCCTCTGGAATCCTAGCAGGCACTGTCTCAGACTAATTCAGTTCCAACCATAAAACATACCACATCTAGTCTCTAAAATATTGTGATTTGCATGAAACTGTCTCTTAGTTATACTGTTTTTTTCTTTCTCAAAATAAGAATGTAATGTTTCGTTATGATAAAATGCATATGCTGCCCCACTACCTCAACAGTGGTGGAAAAACGTCTATGAGTAGATATTGCCGCTTTTGCTTTATCATCCTAGGAGAGATGAAACCATGAAGGATGACCAAGAAGAACGATCCGGAGACCGGGAGCAGAGACGCAACGGGCCCGGGGTACCGCCCAATCTTCCCATCAGGACCGGCGAGGAGAACCGATCGATCAGTACCGGATGGAGAAGAAAACGCTGAACTGTGTCATCTACAGAAGAGGAAGAAGATTATGCGGACAGACCGGTGCATGGGTCAAAACCCTTGTGCACGCGACTCCCCATCGACTCAAATTCAAAGTGCAGTCGCGTGGGGGGGACTTGTTGGGTGTCCTGACCCACGTTTAAGCTATCCTGCTACAACATTTGGTGCTGTGGGCTTAGGAAATTCAAGATGGCGGAAAACCCACATGTGCGCCGAAATCCAGGAAAGCTGCGCAGTTTGTGCGCCCACCAAAATGGTTGCCTCACTTGCCACCCACCAGTGCGAGAATGAAAGGCCGGGTTGCCATGAGGGAAATGGGTTGCCAAAGGAAAAACAGTAGCGCCGGTTAGCTTCAAAGCGCTTTAAAACCACCATTGGACTACCCGCACAGTAGTCTGAAACCATTGGGAATGGCAATGCTGATTGCCAAATGCAACCTAGAATTGTGGGGAATTCATTTCTTAAATCCCAAAAATGGGTGCAGTACCAGTACTCACCACTATCCAAAAGCCGGCGTTTTAAAACCACTCTGTGTGTTTTTCTGAAGGCAAGCAAAATGCCTATTTCAAACCTTGCAACATGTGCAAAATATTCACTGAACACCAGCAGACATTTGGCAGAATGGAGTTTTGTGTGCCTACAAAATCTGGGAAATGAAGAGCCCAAAAACAATGCTTATAACAAAAATGCTATGGAGTCAGCAGCTTAAGCCTAACTACAACTGGATTTAAAACCACCAAAATCGAAAATGTTAAATTAAATGAGTGACCTATGTTTGGTGTCACATGCCTTTGTAACTGTTGAAATGTCATAGTTTTGCGCTTAGAATCAGCATTCTAGCTGCATGTGTAAAATTACAAGTTATTTTAAAAGCAACAAAAAGTTAGCTGAAGGTCTGGCTTAAGGAACTTGATTTTGCCTAGCAACTACCCATCAGGAGTGAAACTTGAGTCACCACTGTGTTCCCAGGCCAACCTTCCTTTTGCTGCCCAGGCTAAGGATATGCCATCTATCTGATAATTGAATTATCTGTGCTCTGCAAGAGAGTGAACAAAGCCCTCTTCACTCAGGCAAAGGTTTTTATTACCGCAGTCGTAAATTGTAGCTTCCTCTTGGCAGGAGCTGGGAGGAGCACTGCCTGTGAGAAGCAAGCTGGCTTGGCAGAAACTGGAAAGACTGGTTTCTGTACCATGTGACCTGAAAAGACACACCCCTGCAGCAAGGATATGGTTTTATAAAAAGATGAATAACTCATAGAGCGGACATGTGAAAATTTTATAAATGATACCATAATTCTTGTGATTTTTCTGCCCACAGTTTAAGACGTGGTAGGAACCGGTGGTATGTTCAGGGGGGTTTTAGCGGAAAAGTGGATATTACTCTAAATGTGTGCATGTTAAAAATCTGAAACTTCATCAGTTAATGTCCCTACCCCCTGCACACATGTATGTAAAGTTGGGTCCATGTCGGAAATTGAAAAAGCAGTTAAAAAGTCAATTATGTACACTCTTTGAATGCAAGCTCCGAGAATGAGCAGATTTGGACATAGACATGGCTAAATTCAGCCACACCATGTATATGTAATTTTAAACAAATGTGTACCTGTGCAAATATGTTTTTAGGTCAGATATAGATTGTGTGTAAAGTTGACAGGGGTGGGTTCTCTGTATCATAAACAGACCTCATCCTGATGACACTTCATTTCATTCCCCCAATCAAGTAAGAAATGGAAGTTTGACCAATTAGAAGCTGAGAGAGAGGTAGGGTCAGTGATGCTAGAACACACCCACATTCTAAACACATAAAAGCAGACAGACAGGACAGATAGAGACATTCAATTTCATCTGCCGCTGAAAGCTCTGCCGGAAAAATCCATACTTACCTCCATCAAACTCCAGAAAGCCAAACTAGAGACTTCAATCTATCCAGAGCAGAGAGACCCAAAGAACCGGTGCCTAGCAGAGACCAGACCCTGTGAGCAGTTCCAGAGGCCAGGCGCTGTGAGCAGAACCCGGAAAGACCTGACCAGACTGTTGACCAGATCGTGACAAAGCCGCTTTCCGGTTCAAAATCTCTTGTGAGTACTTAGCAAAACTCAGAACACATCTCTTAGTTTAAATTCATCTAATTCAATCTATTTAACCTAGGTAGAACTGCCTCCTAGCTGTCACCTGTCATTCTAGCTGAAAAAATTTGTCACTTGTCATTTTGAAAAAGTGTGCGTTTAAAATTTACAAAACCAAAAACGACCTTTACTAAATTGCTCATATCTCCGCAACCGTTTGGGTTAGAGACTTGCAATAACTTTTATTTGGAAGCTGAGATCCCAGGCTTTCCTAGGAACCTAGAACCGCATTCCTACCTCTTATAGTTTTACCGCAATCGCGGAACACGCATCCGCGAATTTTACCGCGATTTGCAATTTCTTCACATGTAAAAACTGGTGCTGTTTGCTTTCCATTTGCCAGAAATTCGTTTAACCTGCTAACTATCCCTGCATCATTGCTAGTGTGAGCCTGGACTAATATTAACTAGATATCACTCACCCTGAACCTCTAAAAGGGAATTAAAAAGCATTTCCAGCATATTTCTCATCCATTGCCAGCACATATCAAAGCAATTTGGGCCTGTGTTTTCAAAACTCCTATCTGTTTTCTGTAAGCTTGCTGGGATTGAACTGAATCACATTTGATTGCATTTCTGAGAACTGTGTGTTTCCTTCCATTTCCTTGCCTTGCATTAAGGGGGGGGGAGGGAATTACCAGAGAAAAGTGATTACATTGTTTTGTTGAAATCATATTGAGTATTTCTATACGGCATTTCATTCATTCCACCTTGCCTCCATTTGAACTCTATAAAGCATTTTGTACCACCTTCTTCTTTTGTTCCTATTTACCAGTGTGCTACCTTATCCATTTCATCTCAACTCCTTATTGATTATAGAGAAGCGTGTTAGTGCCAGATTCTCCGTTGTTGATCTTTATCATATCAGATTAAGTGTGCTATTCAATTATTAATTTATTATAAAGTGTCATATATATATCTATTGTTTAAATTATCAAATAAACCTTTTAAACTTGCAAAACAGAACTACTTCTTGGCTCAGTGGGGTCAGGGGGATTCCAAGAGAGGGGTGTTATATAGGGGTAGTCATCCAGAACGCATGAACTGGAACTGTCTTGGATTCGGAACATTTTTGGACATTTCATCAACACTCTTAGGTCCTCTTTCCCAATGTAATCGGTATCCGTCAGGGGAAAGTTCTCAGGGTCCTCAATGTGTCGGTAAAACTTACCAATTATTGGATCCCCCTTCTGAGCTGTAATCAAATCAGATTCAGGGGTCTCCTTACTCCATTGTGCAGTTGAAAGATCATTGTGAGCATTTGTCTGGGACCTAGTGATAGCAGTGACCTGGATTTCCCCCAACAGGGACTCCATTTCTATTAGATCCCCTTGGATGGCCCCGGTTTTGGCCAGCTGATCAGCTAAGTCATTTCCAGTTTTGTCTGGTCCCTCTACTTTGGAATGACCCTTGATCTTTTTCCAGTAGATGGTCATCCCATTCGATGTGACCAGATCATCAATATTTTGGATTAGCTTCCCATGTTTCAGGGGTTTGTTATTAGCACATAACATGCCTCTGGTTTTCCAATTAACCAGGTGGAGTTGATGTTGGACAGCAGTGAGGATGACCTGATGCACAGCCATCAATTCTGTCACCTGACTACTTCGGGGACCAATTTTGTATTCAGCGGAGGGTTCTGGGGACTCATTCACCCATGCATTCCCTACGCCGGCCACCAGTTCTTTCTCCCTGTTGTTGTCAACATGGTACGAGCATCCATCATCATAGACAGTGGGCATTCCCTCACACTTGTCTTCTTCAAAGACTTTGTGTGGGGAATTAAGGTATGCCTCCATGTTGTCCTTGATTTTTAGACTTCCGTCCTCGAGTTTTCTCTGGCATAATCATGCAAGTCAGCCAGACCTTGTGCGAGGGGACTCTTCTTGTTTTGGCCATATCTGACCTCTACAGGAAAGCCTTGCATTGACAGAATCCAGGAAGTAATTCGGGAATTACTCACATTTCCGGCCCGGATTCTGTCACTTTGGAGACATTGCAGAGGCTGGTGTGGAGTCTCCACTATGATGTGTTCCCCCTGGATAAACGGGCGGTAATTCTTCAATGCCCACACCGTTGCCAGGAGTGTAACCTCATCCCTCCTGAAGTCACAAGTCACATCTTCCTTACCATAAGGGCAGGAAGTGTACACCAGGAAGTTCCCCCCATGCCGGGTGAAAATCCTGTCTGGTGTTGTATTGTCATCACTGTCACTGTCAAAACAGTCCTTGGGGATCGATCCTAACAGTTAATTTCCTAAATCAATGGAGAAATGTTGGTCATCAACCGCCATTCCAATAATGGTGCCTGCGGCTAGAGTAATACTCTTTAAGTCGCTGTTATCCACCTCTATTGGAATGGTGTCATGTTCTATGTTGACTATGGAGTTGGGTTTACCCCCAACCCTTGCTGTTGGAGAGAAGAATTTAGATGTATGTAAGCATAAGGGTTTTTCAATTTTTGTCCTCTTTTAACTTTCACTTCCAGGGAGAATTGTCGGGTCCTTTCTGGGATGGTGACTTCCTCTTTAATCTGAATTTCAACTGCATAAGGTAGCAATTGAGCTGACCTAAGTGCTTTTTCTGGATCATCAAAGCTCATGGGATTATCCGCTAATCGGGACCAAGCTTTGAAGTTTATTAGGTCCAAACTAATGGCGAAGCGATTGAGAATGTCACTGCCTAAGTAAAAGGCGGCAGTGACATCTCGCACTACCCAACAATTATGGACTATGCTTTAGTGCCAATGGAGATTTTGAGCATACACCTGCTTGGCAGGAGATGTTTCGAATTGGGTGCTTCCAGGTCCATTTCCCATTTGAATGTGGGAATGGCTGGATCTTTTGGGAGTTGGCGGAACATGGCTTCGCTGAGGAAGCTCTTACCGTTGTTCACACACACTCGGGTGAGAAAAGAGTCCTTCCCATCATTTAACTGAACAGGAATGAACAACTGCTCTCCAATTTGCTGAATATCAGCCAGGCTCTGAGCTGATTTCACCTCTTTCTGCACGATAGGAGTGGGAGTGTCTGATTGTGGATTGGTAAAGAATTTCAGAGTGTTTCCTTCCAGTGTGGAATACCACCTTAAACTGGAAGGAAGGTTGATTTTCAGAAATAGAGAGGACCCCCCATCATCAGTCTGTTGTCCTACTGCTATTACTGTCACGTCTGGAATTTGGTTGTTCTGGAAGTGAAATTCTACTTGGTCAGATTTTTTTTCAACCATGTGGCAGGTGCCGTTTAAACTAACATGGTTGACACTCTGTTTTAATTTTATTGGTCGGATAGTCTGGGTCCAGAGGGCCTTGTTTATGCAATCTATTAGGGGTGACAACCTTCTCAGGAGGTCATTCCCTAGTAAACAAGCGGTGCCCTCTGGAGTCACTACTATGACCGGGTGTTTCACCTTGTGTCGCCCAATTTTGACGTCCAAGTCTGCAGTCCCCTTGACAAGAATTTCCTTCCCATCAAAGTTCTGCAGTTGTCCAGTAAGAGAGGTGAGAGGAATACGGTAATTCTCCCCCCTTCCTGCATTTAGTTCATCAAAGGCCCTTTTGGACAGAAGGGTAGCCTGGGATCCAGTGTCCACCAGTGCCGAAATTGTACCCTGCCCCTGTACTTGTACCGGGGCATAATATCTTCCCTCCTTCTCCTCAAGGGGGCACAGATAATGCACATTTTTGGACAACTGGTGGGCTAACTTTCTGGTTTTGGACATTGCTAGCGAAGAGATTTGGGCAGAATTCTGTGGAGAGCCTGGGGAATGTGAAAGAAAAAGTTGGCAACTGGAAATGGTTTCGGGTTCTGGGCTGCCCCCACCCCTTTTTGGAGGAAGTCATCAGGATGGGTTTGACCCATGGGATTTTGGTATTGTCGGTTCTGGGATGAGGTGATGGGCGGCGGTAGCTCAGTCTCCACATCTCCCCAGTCTGAATTGGCATCCCTTGGGACCCATTTTTCCTTGGGCGGAGTTCCCCCATCTCTGAAGGATCCCTCTCCCTCAAATTGGAAGACCTGTACGTCCTCCACAAAGTGGGTCTGTTTGGGTCCTTTGTTTCTCCTACCCCCCCTCTGCTCCTTGGGAGGCAGGCTTTCAGGGGCAGGAGATTTTGTTTCCGGTTCCTGGTTTTCCAGGGGCTGTTTACAAGCTGGGAAGGAAGCTTCCTCCAAGGCTTTACACCCCCCTTCCCCTTGTGCCTCCTCCCTGGGAACCGGTGGGTTATCGGGGTGCTGCCCCCGTCATTGTTCTGGAGCACCAGGCCCAGAGTTTGGGGCATTCTGCAGTGGCATGCTCATCTGAGGGTTCTGTTGAGCCCTCAGTATGTGACCCAGATCCCGTGCCATATTTTGGCGCTCTAACTGGGAAACCCGCTCAGGCTGATACGGGGCTCTATTTTCTCCCCTGGGCTGATCCCGGGAAGGGTAGCTATCCCTTCTCTGGTAATACCCTGGGTTGGGAATATTCGGGTACCCTCCACCCTTGGCCTCCCCTCTCCCGGATTAGGTTGTCTGGGCTCAGGGAATTGGGGAAAGAAGGATGGATGGTTTTGGGGTTGGAAATTGGGTGGATACCTGGGATAAAAGTTCTGCCCAGTGTTTGGGGAATTTCTGCCCTCCTGTGGGAAGTTAGGAGGGAAGATCCCTGGGTCAGGTGCTTGACTGAATCCCCCCCCTTGGGCTGGGGGAGTTCACACATAACCCAGGATTGGTCTGTTTCCCTTGTAGCGGGGACTTACATAGTCAGGGGAGAGGGGGACCCCATTTGTGGGACTACCTCCTCGACTCCCTGTCTGTGACTGGCCCGAGGGCCTTCTGGGCTGTGAATTATTTGGTGCAGGCAGGTTTTTAGGCCCCCCCAATCTCCAAATCTAAAACAGGGGCTACCTTTACCTCCGCCATCTTAGCAGCAGCAGGGGTGCTGTTGGTTTTGGGGTTTTTCTGCGCATTACTTTTATTTTCTATGGGCTTCTGCACCTCATAGATCCGGGTAGCCTGTTCAATGACCCAGTCTAGTGACCTCTTCTTGTGAAAATCTCTTACTAGCTGGGTCATGATGTATTTGGGCAAGGCATGGAAAAAAGTATTGACAAATTCTCTGCTGTCCGTGCGCACCCTTCTGGTGGTCTGCGCAAAGGCACGCTTCAATTCTTGCACGAATTCTTGTGGGACCTGATTCTCCCCACATTGCAAATTGTAGGCTGCCTTGCGAGCCTCTTGAGGATTTCTATGAACAGAAAAATGTTTCAAGATGGCCGCCCTATATGTGGACCATCTTGAATGGTTTTGGTCCTCCAGCCCCGCAAAGAAACTGGAGTATTCAGGGGAGAATGTCCATTTGACGTACTGGATGCAGCTACTGCTGTCCTTCAAATGGAAAGTCTCCATCATTTGCTCATAGAGCTCCAAGTGTTCCCAAACAGAATACTTGGCGTTCTTATGATAAGGCGTGATGACACTCCTTATTGCCTTTATTTGTTTCAATGGGTCCTTAAGCAAGGTCCTTTTTGCCTTATTGGCCTTTTTGGTTCGGGTCACCTTGGTCCATTCATCCTCTGACTCCGAAGCACTGCTCCCAGAGGTGCCCGTCTGATCTTCCAGGTTTTCCCGGATTGTGCGAGCCTGGGAATGGCTGGCAGAATGTGGGGACCTGGTCTCCTGTTTCCTGTAACGCTCAGAGGAGTCTTCAGATCCCTCCTTGCTGCCAGGATTTGATGGGTACCCCCCCACTGACCTAACTGGGCAGAGGTTTTCAGGATGCCCTGAATGGGCTTATTCTCCTGGGGTTCCCCACTAATTTGCACTGTGCTTGGGTGCCCATACCCGGATGCCCGCCCCTCCATTCCTGGGTGGTACTGGCCTATGAGCCCCATACTTTTGGCTGGATAGTAATCTGCCATCCCTGTGGCCCTGTGCTCATGTGCGCCAGGGGACATGGGGGTGGAAGAGTCCATGGACTGAGAGAGATGACGGCCTCCTGTACTAGGGCTCCTGAGGTTATGCTCAAGCGTTTCCCTTTCCCAGCAAACTTCATCTCTGTCAGCCCCTGCTCCCTGTTGCAATGCAAGAGCCTGCGCCTTCAGTTCCTCAGTTAAGGCCTTACTAGACTCTATCAGTCTCTCCTGCATCGCTACCTGTTGCTGGAGCCTATCATTATGCTGGCAGAGAGCCTCATTCTGTCTCTGTGCCTCCTGATTGGTCCTGGAGTACTGGGGCAGTCTCTGCTGCAGGAGGGTTACCTCCTGAGTCCCATCCCTACTGGCCTGCTCCTTTCTTGCCAGAGCATCTTCCACCCTCCTGTTGTGCTCTAACAAGTTCTGATGCTCTTTTTGGAGGTCACCCAGCCCCTGGAGGGCCAAGTGATTTTCTTGAATTTTTCTTTTTAAGTGGCAGACTTCCTGGCCTAAGGTATCCCTTTCCTGAGTAAGAGCCTGCATCTGTGCCGCCAGGTTGTCCCTCTGCCGTTGAAGGGCACCAGCTTTCTGGCGCTCTTCATCAAACTCTGCCTGGGTATCCAGGTCTTTCAAAATCAATTTATTGCTTTCCTCTTTCTCTCTGTCTCGTTGGATTTGCAGGGTGGCTACCTGCTCTGTGCATGCCCTGTTGAAATTGACCTTTTGCTCCAGCTTTTTCTGGCGCTGCAGTAAGGAGTCCAAACTGTCTTGGTGCTCCTTCTGCAAGGCCAGAATTCTGGTATCCTGGTCAGCCTTTTCCTGTTGCAGGATGTCCATATCCTCCTTCATTTTAATGATGTATTGTCTACTCTCGTTTTCTGACTCCTGGCTTCTGTGCAGCCTCTGCTCAGAAGAGACCAGGTCAGATTGGGCCTTTTCTAACGCCATCTGTTGCCTATTTGCCAGATCTTGGCCTTCAGCACATTTGTCCTGCATGGCTCCCATATATAGATACAAATATGCCGCTATCCTGACAATCTTATCGTGTTCATCTTTGGCTTTTGAGGCCATATATAATTCACTCAGGGCCACATGTAATGGACCCTGGTCTCTCCATGTGTCTGACCCTGTTTCAGTGACCTGTTGCGCGATTGCCTGCAACCAGACCGTCTGGTCCTGATGAGTCCACTCACCTCTCACAAATAGCTTATGTAAGAAGTGCTCTCTGGCTATTTTGATGTCTACCAGTGTCGTCATTCTGGAGATTTGAGTTCCTTCCTGACTTACCGAAGTTTGTATTTTATTTTGCAAAACAGACCATTTCCTTAGAGCGTTCCTTTGAGGGGTGCTTTCACAGTGTAAAACAGTGTGATGATCTAACCGGATATGTGTATCCGGTCAGTTGGCACACTGTATTAAGCTGCACAAATGGTAAATCTAACCCAGAATATCCCAGACGAGCCCCCACTGTGTAAGTGACTCCGATCAAGCAATCCCACTAAGTCAGTGCCTTGTCTGGGATGCCCAAGGGAAGCCCTTATTTATGTATGTTTATGGCAAGTTATAATCTGGATGATGAACCCTTGTATAAGACCCCTCTCTCAGAATCCCCCCGACCCCGCTAAACCAAGAAGTAGGTTTGTTTTGCAAATTTAAAAGGTTTATTTGAAAAATTAAACAATGTATATATATCACACTTTTATAATAAATTAATAATTGATATCACACTTATGAATATAATGTTGATCAACAATGGGTAATCTGACACTAGCACACCTCTTTACAATCAATGAGGAGTTGGTATAGGATGGATAAGGCAGCGAAAATACTTTTATGGTTTCAAGGGAAAAGCAATGAGGAATGAAATGCAATACAGAAATAACTTGATATGATTTTAGCAAAAGATAATATAATCACTTTTTCTCTGGCAATTCGCCCCCCCCCATGCAATGTAAGAAATGGAAGGAGGAGCACACAGTTCTCAGGAATGCAATCAAATACAATACGAAATTCAGTTCCCCCCCAGCAAGCTTAGAGGAAAACAGGTAGACGTTTGAAACACAGGCGAATTACTTTAATGTGGTTTGCAAGGAAGTGAAAAGGTGCTAAAATTGCTTTTAATTCCCTCTAGAGGTTCAGGGTAGGTGATGGCTACTTTAGATTTGTTCAGGCTCACTTTAGCAATGCTCTATGAGTAACTAGCAGGTTAAACGAATTTTAGCAAAGGAAGTCAAGGAGCTGCTGACTTTTTTTACTGGAGAAGAAATCAGGCCAAATCGCAAATCGCAGTAAAATTCGCGAGTGCGTGAATCGTGATTACGGCAAAGGTATAAGGAGTAGCAAGTCGGTTTTAGGTTCGTTGGAAAGCCTAGAATCTTAGCTTTTAAATGAAAGTAGTTAAACCACGTTCCTAGGATAAACAGCTCCAGAGATACGGACGATTTAGTAAGGGTAGTTTTTCGGATTTAAAGTAAAACTCAAAATGACAGGTGACAGTTTGCAGCTTTAGAATGACAGATGAGAGTTCGCAGCTTTAGAATGACAGATGACAGGATTACTAGGAGGCAGTTCTATTTAGGTTAAAATAGTTTGGATTAGATTATTTTAACTAAGAGATTGGGTTCTGGACACAGTTCTGGCGGATACTCACTCCTAATTTTGAAATGAATGGGCCTCGTCACGGATCTGGTCAACTGGACTGGACTTCGGGCGGTTCTGCTCACAGCGTCTGGGTCAGCTCTGCTCTGCTGGTCTAGCCTCTCTGGATATGGCGGCCTCTGGTTCTGGATACTGCTCTGCTTTCCGGTCCGGATCAAGTGGATTCTGGATGTAACACTGCTTTCTGGGTACTGGCAAAAGTTATTGGCAAAGAATTCAGACAGCTCGCCCGGCTGTGGAATAGTTTGCAAATGATTTTAAGGATGCTGAGGCCTGTTGAGAAATACTTTTGCTTGCAGTGTGCCTTCTTGGTTCAAAGTTCTGTAGTCTCTGTTTAGCTTGGAAGTCTAAGTATTGGATCTCTAGATGTGAAGCCATCGGTCAGCACGCTCTGCAGCAAATGGAATTGAAAAAAACCCTATCTGTCCTGCACTGTCTGCTTTTATGTGTTTAGAAAGTGGGTGGAGAGGCTAGCTTCACTAAGCCTGCCCCTCTCTTAATTTGATAGGTCAATAGATTCTTTGGTCCCTGATTTGGGAAGGGATAGTGTGTCAGAGTGATGTCATTTGTATGACCTGCAGAAATGACACTCCCCTGGTCAATGTGCACACAAATCTATTTCTGATCCAAATACATATTTCCCAGGTACACAATTTGTTGAAATTACATGTACACATTATATATTGCTTTGGGTAGTCTCTTTTTTCCGACTCTGGCGTTTCTAGGAGCTTGCATTCAAAAATGGCAACTTATTTTCGATTTTAGTGGGTTTTGCAACATTGGTTTTTCATCAAAAATTATACAAAGGTACACCCCCCTTCTCCAAATATCCCAGTAATTTTCCAGGTCTCTAGCTTAAATACAGTTTCTACAATATTCATAATTAGCGGGGCTTTGCCCCAGATCATGGTACAAATTGGAGTATGGACTCAAATCGTGAGGGCATTTTTCATACTAAGAATCTCAAGGTTGTACATTCCTGTCATTTGGTTACAATAAGTTATGAATGTTTCTATAAAATATATATTTGTTGCAATTCAACTCCCCAAAGTGTTTGGGTCCACCTGCAGAAGTCTGGGTGGGTCAGTGATCACATGTATCTCCTTGCTGGCAGAGGGCTGTTGACAGGAAACACTCAAAATTACCATACCCCATTCAAGGGAAAGAGTCTTTTGTGTGGGCTCCAGCAGGCTGCCTGGAAGTCTCTCCTCACTCAATCAACAGGGTCATGTGATATCCTGCCTCCTGGTGTGAATCTCTGAGGTGAGAGGTTTCCCAGCCTCTTGAAGCTGTTAATGAAATAAGCCTGCCTCCTGGGAACAGCAGGTGGCTAAGATTTTCAATTAACCAACAGGCTTTGAAGTCCCTGCCCCTCTTGCACTCCTAAATACAGTTTCCCTGTCAGAGTTTAGACCGCTAGCGCCAGTTTGTGGACAAAGCTGGTACTGCACCCATTTTTGGGATCTGTCTTGAATTATTTCATTTCAATAGAGTGGTCTTTTGCTTGATAGAATAGGACCCTTGCTTAACATTGTTTTGATGGCATCCTTACAGTAGAGTGGTGATGTGGAACCCCCCACAAGAAGGTTGTATCTTTGGAGTGGTCTTGTGCCAACTGCGCAGCTCTCCTGGATTCTGGCGTGAATGTCAGCGGCGACAGCTCATCCCCACATCCACCCAGTCTATTGATTTAGTTTGTTCTGGGATAGAATAATGGGCGGTGACAGCTCATCCCCACATCTACCCAGTCTATTGATTCAACATGGATCAAAACCCTTGACATCTCCCGTCAAAGTCCCCTGAAGCTTCAGCCCTATTTTTTATTCGCAAGAACAAGGGAGATCTCTGAACCTGCATCAATTATCAAACATGGAATGATGTGTGGTAAAAATGCAAGTACACTGTGATAAAAGGCGTGAATTTATCAGCTGCGGGATTAGCCCACTAAAAGGGAACATGGCTTCATTGATAGCCATACAGTTCTATGCACTAGGCTGGAGAATGCCTTAAATAATTGCATTTCAAACAAATCATTTATAGGCAATAAAGTTTGAATTACAGGTATGTGTACCAAGTTGAACATTAGATTGAGGCACTGCAAACTGGCCTCAGAGCTTGCTTTTCACTAGAAATAAATTCACATTTTACTAATTTGCTTAGTAGCAACAGAGGCTGACAGCACAATGCAAACTACATGTTCCCAGGATCATACAGTAAGAAATGAACAGCCTTTGATACTTTCGAGGTCAGGAAACAAAGCTCATGAGTGCCAGGAAAAGGCAGTTAATGCACAATAATTTTCTAATTAGGCATATTAGTTAATGAAACTGGTCTACTGGCGGTTTCAAAATGTCCCATGGCAGTTTCAAATGGCCCCTTTGCACATGTGAGCCTGGGAAGGGGTTTGAAGAGTTCCTAAAATGCAACATTAAAACAGTAACTTGTCAATGGTTCAAGGCTCCTCAAGTGTCATGATCAGTTGCATTTCCATGAGAAATGGATGGAGATGACCAGTGGCAGATGAATAAAGAACTGCTTGCAATCTCATATGTCTCAATGTTTTTGGCACTATGATGTGAGACTTGTGGGTTGGGCTGTCACAGAGGTAAATGAGTGTGGTGTTGCAGGGTTTGCAGGACCAAATCATTTCAGGATAATGTATGTCCCAATATAGGCAAATGACGTAGGTCTACCAAGTAGCCTCACATGGAGGACTACCCTAATGTTGCAATATGGTTTGATGCTAATTAGTTTGTATGATTATAAAAGCTCTTGTTTTAGGGGTGTATCTTTGGCAACACCTTTCATGCAGGTCTGTTCTGTATTCTGTGTGAATTTTGCTTTCCCCGCTGCCTCTGGGCCCAGAATAAATTGCATTACATCTTGCTTGGTGTACACTTCTTTTTTGGTTTACTTTTGTAATTTGTATTGGTGAGTTCTGAGGAAACCCGCTGTACAGATGTTAGGGTGAAGAACAGGAACCTGTTGACGTTAATACTGGTTTTCTTGGATCATTCAAAGGGGCAGTTGTGTACACAAAACTAGACCTCTGGGGTGTATACGACCTATGGCTCAGAACGAGTGCTGGTATTCATCGGGGGTGCTTCCGCACGTATACAAGGAATACAAAGAGGTTTTCAGGAAGGATTGGGCAAGCACCCTTCCACCACACAGGCAATATGACTGTCAAATCGATCTTATTCCTGGGGCCAAAGTACCTTGTAGCCATATTTATGCACTAACTGAACAGGAGAATGAACAACTATGCGTTTATCTGGACCAACACATGGCTAACAGGTTTATTCTCCCGTCGAAGTCCCCTGAAGCTTCAGCCCTGTTTTTTGTTCGCAAGAAGGAGGGAGATCTCTGAACCTGCATCGATTATCAAAAATGTAATGATGTGTGGTAAAATGCAAGTTCACCGTGGTAAAAGGCGTGAATTTATCAGCTGCGGGATTAGCCCACTAAAAAGGGACAGGGCTTCTTTGATAGCTATACCGTTCTATGAACTAGGCTGGAGAATGCCTTAAATAATTGCATCTCAAACACTATGAAGGCTGCCGAGCCGACGTGAAGCTGCAAGAGCCAAAGAAACACCTGAACAAGGCTGGGAATTCCAGAAGTTGACAAATAGAACGAGTGAGCCCGTGGCAGGGGGGTAAGATGCCAGGGCACTCACAGGAGAGTGCTGCCAGAAAGCCCTGCATAATGGAAGCTGGGTCCGGGACCCATATTTACTAAGAAGAGTTATTTTTCCTAATGGCAGTAACTATTATACATACCACCACCGTGTCAGCATCCTGCTTTTGCACCCTTAAATATGGTGTCAGCTGTGGGCCTCTGCCTAGTTGACACAAAACAGGGAACCCACATGAGTAGTAAGCTGGATCATGTGATCTTTAGTCCCATGAATGATATACCTAGAAAGAAATTGACAAACATGATCTTTTCCACCAATAGGTCATCTACGTTAAAAACCGAGACCAATCAAACCCACTGTATTGGGTCAAGATCACAAGGTGTGGGTTGGCTTAGAAACCATGAATTCCACAACCATCTAAAACCCTGGATGGGAGTGATCCTTAATCCATTAACCTCCCAGGCCATTCTTCTGTAGAGGGGAACAGTTACAATATTTTTTGTCCCCATGGATATAGGGTTCCAGCCAGACATAAGCTTATTATCTCATTAGAACAATGGTTAGACCTCCACAAAAACATATTCATCTATTGTATGCCTCTTGGGCAACTGGCCCAAAGAGAGAGAGCAATTTACACCTGCCCCTAACCTGTAGACTGGAAAATAGGTTTGTCCTCTTTAACTTCTCACTAAGCTGAGTTAGTATTGGAAGAGGTGAATGAATGCTGTACTTATATGACAACCTACGGGAGGTTACGTCCAGTCCATCCCCTAGAGAGAAAGAGTTAGGTCACCCTGAGAAGCAACCTAGGGAGAGTAGGACCCAAGAAAAAAAATTCTTTTATTCAAAAGAGGAGACTGAGTTATACTTTAACTTGGGCCAGGATCAGGTAGAGGTCGAGGCCTCGTGGGGACAAGACAACCTGCCTAGTTCCCTAACATCTTGGGAAAGTTCCCAGTTCCTAGACGAGTAGGGATAGTCCCACATGTATTATAAGCATCTATCGTACACCACATCTCTACAACATGCAGGGAGGGTCTGTATTGAGTAGGTAAGTGATTGCATGATTTTGTTGGATGGTCATCCAGATCCAGCTATTTCACAGATACATTCACTTCCTACATTGAATGCCCAGCATCTAATAAGTGATGTGGGGTGTGGGAAAAGAACACTGTGTATGTCAACCCTTTGAAAGTCACATGGGCCTTCATTTCTACATTCACAGACCACAGACCACAAAGGCGTGCATACACAGATTGTTTATGAGTAAGTGAATGGTTAAGCACATGCTTTACAACTCCTGGACAACTATTTTGGGTTATTGTTATATACCCCTTCTATAGACGCAACTCGCCCAGCGACCTCAGTGCGCATCAAATCAGAATCCAGGAGGACACCAGAACTTGGAAAAGAGCCTAATCATTACAATAAAAAGAAATGTTTTAAGAGATCTCTTAAAGGAAGAGGCATCAGAGCAGAGCAGAAGTCTATTAGGAACTGATATCCACAGGTGAGGAGCAATAGAGTCAAAGTTGGATCCACCAAGGCGAGTCAGATTACAATGAGGCTGATCAAGTCTTTTAGAATTGTTGGATCTGAGAGAGCGAGGAATACAGGAGTACTTGACCCTGTTCTTAACATAAACTGGGGCTTTATCAGTCAGACAATTGCAAGTAAGAACCAGGACATTATATGTGATACAGTGTTTAATGGGGAGACAATGTTGAGATCTGCATGCCTCAGTGACATGGTTCCTTCTCGTAAGGCCGCACACAGCACAAACAGCATTATTCTGGCCAACTTGAAGGGTATCGAGATTAGACTTTAATGTGCCATCCAACAGGCTATTTCCATAGTCAAGTTTGGAATTTACCAAGGCAACAGCAAGGGTAGCTTATTTGTTTGAGAAAGGGTTTAATTTTCCTAATAAGGCGCATAGTATAGACACTTGATGCCTTTACCTGATTGACATGTTTCTTCACATTAAGAATGGAATCAAAATAGACATCCAGGGTCTTAACCCAATGAATAGTTTTAATAGAGGAACCTGCAATTTAGAAAGCAACATATCTGGAATCCAATTTAGTGAGACTCTAGCTCGTCCCAATGAGCATAAACTCAGTTTTATTCCCATTAAGAGCCAGGGAGTTATCAATCATCCATTTCTCGATCATGACATAGATTGAGGTGATTTTCGTGAGATCCTTCTCATAATCACCTGAAAGATTGATTAGTATCTGAGTATCATAGACATAGTTAGCGTAACCCACGCCGATGCTATCCAGTAGATCAAAGAAAGGACGAACATAAAGATTTAATAATTTAGGGGAGTGACATGCTCCCTGGGGGACACCACATGTAAGAAGTTCAGAGGGAGATTTAAAACCACTGAAAGCACCACAAGCAAATCTAGGAACTAACAATGAGGCCATCCAGAGCAGAGCACTACTGGAACAGTTTGCAATGACCCCCAGACTCTCCAGCAGCAATGAATGGTCCACCAAATCGAACGCTGCAGAGAGGTCCAGCAGCATTAACAAATCGACCTTGCCAGAGTCCGCAACATGACAAATATTGACTTTCAGATACAGCAAGGCCGTTTCAGCGCCAGTAAGGCATGAACGCCATATTGCAAGGAGCCCAGTAGTTGGTTAGCTTCAAAATGTTGTTGAAGCTGAGTGTTTGCCACCCGGTCCAGAATTTTCAAAAGAAAAGTCACATTAGTCGATAGTTGCCAACCACAGCAGGATCAAGTGTGGTCTTTTTAATAACAGGGCAAATCCAAACATTTTTCAGTGAGGCAGGGGCTGTAGAGGTGACAACGGAAGAGTTAACAAGTCTCATGACAAAGGGGACAAGACATTTAAATGATTCTTTAAATTTAAAAGACAGACAAATATCATCAGGGCAGCATGTGGGCTTAAGATGCAGAATAATGTTAAGGAGGTCAGTTTATGCTATCTCATTGAAATTAAAAACAGGGATATTAGTGCAAGAAGACTGTGTCATGGTCAGAGCATTAGGCTGGGTAGAAGTTGAGGAAACAGAGTTAGATCGCAACATAGCAATCTTATCACAGTGGGAATTGAGTTTACCAATGAGGCCCTGATGGATATCTAAACACCATTGGTCACTCTTCACAATGGTGGAAAGAGGTTGTCTGTCCCTTGGAACTCTTTAAGGATAGCAAAGAGTTCTCTTTGGGAGGAACCATCAGTTTTGATTCACACTTCACAAAAGTCTTGTTTGGCTACCAAAATGGTGATCTTATAAAACCCCTACAATAGAGGACAAGATTATCTACTGTGGCGTTTTTCCGCCAAGCCTGTTCTTTTTGTCTCTTCAATGATCGAAGGTCTGAAATCTGGTCAGAGAACCAGGATTTACCCATGGTTTCAGTTTTGATAGGTTTTACAACTGGGAGGGTTGGGGGGGGCAAATGTATTCATAATGGACAAAATTGTCTAACTATATACCAGTTGCTGGATGGTAGAGCCAGGAGTAGGGGTGGCATGTGTGCAGGGAGGGGACCACACCAGTTGGTTGGTCACATGGGCAAGGCAGATGGTGTCACATATCCAGTGGAGTTCACAGGGGTTAAAAAAGAGTGTCAATGGTCTTAGGGGCTCACAAGTGACTTAAAGAGGATGCGAGCTGCCCAGAGGTTTACAAGGTCCACACACAGGGTTTTACCTGTACAGGGGCACAGGGGCTAAACAGAGGGTGTCACCTCTCGGGGGCCAAAAGGGCAAACAGATGGAGTCACCTGTTCAAGGGAACAAAGGCATCATATATTACAGGGCAGGGAGCTGCCAATATCAAGAGGGGCAGAAGACAGCAGAAATCATGGGGCAGATGGCTTAAAAATCAGGGGGCTGTAGATATCAGAGTGGCAGGAGCAGCAGATATCTGGAGGGCTTGGGGCAACAGATATCAGGGTGGTAAGGGGGAGCAGTTGTGAAAACATAAAAATAATATGAGGCCGGGAAGCCCAGAAAGAAACACACCAACACAGGTTACAAAGAACATACAAGTGTTTTATTTAAAAGCTAAAACAGTTACCAAAGTCAATTGACAAACGGATAGCTATTCGGCTCTCAGAGTAACATAACGAACTTCAACGAGAGTTCAATGCGTTAGTGAGAGAGACCGTACATTGGAATACTTGGGTCTTTTATACTCTTTGTCCAGCCCTTGGCCAACCTTCTCGCGGGTTAACCATTCTGGGAGCCGGGCCTATGGGTTCCTTGCCAGGTCAATCCTATAATATATGCATTTTGATTAGTTTCGCTGATATGGTTGTACATTTACACATAGGTCAACAGTAGGGCAGGGTCTCAGTTCGCGACCCCGACAAGTGGCCTGTAGGCATATTAATTATTCATGTGTACGGAGGTCACAACAGCCAGAATCTTACTCAGAATGTCATTCGGCCCCCATTTTGATGTTCAGGGTGACTTACATATAACAAGAGAACCTAAAATGGCGGCTTAATCCAAGATGGCGACTTACATTACTTTCTCTAAGGGCAAGACCTTGCCGTGGAGTTTGTTCGCATACGATGTTTAGACAACTTGGCGTAGGCCAATACACATACAATTGTTGCGATAGGAGGCATAATAGTGTTTCAATTCCGACAAACCCTCCTTTTGGCCTATGCCAAGTGCTAATATCATTTCTAATATCTTTGTAAATAACTCCATGCATTGTCGTCCATACATCCTGAATCATTATCTGTAATGTCTATAGCCATTAGGTCGTTCATCAGAACCTCTGGTAACACAAACTCTTTAGATGCTGTATCTGGGGCATACATTTTGTGGCCTATTGTGCTCACTGCCTGAGCACAACATCCCCCTAGCATTGCACATATACTAGCTAGACATTGGAAACAGCAACAAAGGAATAGCAGGATTCCCAAAATAACCAGTATAACAGAAAGCACCTTCCAACCTCAGGATCGTAGAGAATCCCAGAACCAAGCACTAATACTCCAATCTCCCATAGGAACATGCACTTCTGAACTAAGGATGTGCAAGTTCTGAATTGCTTTGAAAATTGTCGGTGAGGAATCTGGTACGAAAACACAGCAAGCGGACCCCACTAATTTACATACTCCGCCACGTTCTGCCAGGATGACATCTAATGCCATCCTGTTTTGGAGTGCTACCAATCTTATTGCTTTCTGTTCTAGTGTCATATTATAGAGTATATCCGTGGTCCGGTTGATGGTTCTCTCCAGTACCCTTGCTAGTCCCCTAATATTTTCAGAATTTGCTATCTGTCCCCAAAATGGCACAACTGATTTTGCTATATCTCCCAATACTTGCCCAGGGGTATCTCCGTTCTCGTCCCCCCGTGGGCGAGCCTTAGAAACTTCCAATGTACTAGCTATAAATACCCCAGGTAACAGGATTCCTAAATAACAGGTTCCCTGCCAATCCTTGGGCAACTAGGGAAATGCTAAATTACCACAAACGAAATAGACAGGCCCCCCTACATATAGAGGCCTGTTCTCCCCAGTCAAATTTACAATGTTCACACAACCTTCAAAATCTCCCATTGACCGAGTGCCATTTCTTTGTACACAAAAGGGGACTGAATCGGGGCTGTGATTAATAGAGTAGGAAGGAGGCACAGCGTCCTTATTGCCTATCAGAGCCATTTTAAAGGAAATTAAAGTTTGAAAAAGAAGAGATAGTTTATCAGATGGCCTAATAGAAGCAACATTAGTGTTACTTCTATTTGCAAAAAGCGAGCATTCCAGGGGAGTCAATTCACGTTTTTCAAAATCATTTAAATTAGTTCCATCAAAGTTCCCTGAGGTGCTATCATTCCAACAGCCAAAGAATAGTGCTCTAAGAGAGGCATAGCAAGCAGTCGTTAAAGGTAAAGGGTGAATATACCATCCTAGCCCCGTGTTCCCATGTTGCGGTAAATGGGTGCAAATCCAGCAATTACTCTTATTAAAAATGGCATGCGTTGCATTCATTATTATTATTAAAGTGTTATTATGGTACTTTTGTCTATGCTGGGAGTCTCTAGGTGACAGAGTATGAAGGTGTACAGAGGGAGTCAAAGCAGTAGGTACAATCTCAATTGACAGTAGAGGTTCTAGAGGGTAAATTTCTTCGAAGTACCAAAGTCCCATAGCAGTAACTATGCAAATTCCAATTATTATTAACACAACACAGCAATACGTTTTCGGGGCCCAGGCACATTGTTCGTTGTCCGAGTTGGTCACCCCGTTACTTACAAGTCCAATGCGAGCAGCAGCAGTGGAGGTGGCAGGCATCATAGTTTCTCAATCGACGACCCCAATGTTCGTTGCTGGTGACACTACGGTCGCGCGACGTCTTAGTCCTTCCCCAACTCTAGCCAGCAGAATCCCTTTTTTTTCCTTTTGTTCAAAAAGAACTTTCTTTTACGAGAGAAAACTTTCAATCACTTCTTCTTTCCAGATGCACAGGAAAGACCCGTGCCGTAGTTCTATTTTCTTCGTCGAAGGTCGTACCTGGTGGTACCCAGTACTGTTTGATCCGGAAATAGGGTAACGTCACTTCCTGAGGGAAGCAGCATATCGGAGGCGACGGAAGTCGCAGAACTTGGAACAATGTTTTCCGCAAGTGACCTTTTCAAAGAGTGCAGAGACGAAATGGACTATTCCCCAAGATCCACGGGCTCAGAGAAATTCTCCGACACACTCACAGCGTGTTTGCTACTCCAGGATCAGAGATTGTAGCCTCAGTGGGGGGTTCTGCTTCTTCTGTAACGTGTGGCGTCGGGTGAGGAAGTTTCTTGATATGCGTCGCGTGGATCCAATGCTTCTTTCCAGCCACCCGCACTGCTGTTTGGGTGACCAACAGCACCTGATAGGGTCCCCGCCAGCGAGGCGCGAGACAGGAAGACCTTTCGTAGGCCTTCACTAGGACCCAACTTCCAGGCTGTATGTTGTGTCCTGGGCCCGTAAACCGTACAGGTAAAGCTGATTGGACCTGATGATAAATGAGATACAGATTTTTAGTCAGCTGGTTACAGTAGTCTACAAGCAATACATTGTCAACCTCCATCAATGCTTTAGGCTTCGGAAGACCCCAAATGTTAGCAGGTCTCCCCGTCAATACCTCAAATGGAGAGAGCCCAGTCTTAGTTTGAGGTGTAGTATGCATGTCTAACAATACAATAGGTAAGGCATCTGGCCATTTCAGTTTGGTGCCGGCACATGTTTTTGCAAGCTTATTCTTTAGGATACCGTTATGTCTCTCTATCAACCCAGCACTTTGAGGATGCCTAGCTGAGTGAAATCGTTTTTCAATGTGTAACGCTGTGCATATCTGCAAAATTACTGCTGCAACAAAATGGGGACCGTTGTCCGACCAAATTACCCTTGGAAGCCCAAATCGTGGAAAGAATTATTTTACCATAGTCTTTGCAGTGGTCATGGCAGTAGCATCCTTAACGGGGAAAGCCTCGACCCATTTACTAAAAGCACAAATAATCACAAGAACATATTTTAGATTGTTACACCGTTCCATCTCAATAAAATCAAAGTGGATGACCTCGAAGGGGACAGAAGGGGGCCAAAAACTACCCATTGGAGTTACTGTCCCCTTCCCCACATTGTGCTGTAAGCAAATCATACAATTCTGAACATGTCGCTGTGCAATCTTCAAAATGTTATCATTCACCCAGACTTGTTCTAGCATTTTCGTGATCTGTGTAGCACACACATGCGTAGGATCATGTGCCATCGTAACCATTGCCAGCACATATGAATCAGGGAGCAACCATTTTCCTTCAGATGTATCTACCCAACACTCATCGTCATCTAGTTTCCCCATTCCTTCGGCCGACTTTTTAGACACTTCTATTGTGGCGTCAGTTTGGATATCTCGCACAGACCCGATACCCTCATCCATTACATAGGCATCTTTTGTTTCCCTTAGAGCATACATGTCTGCGCTAAGGTCTGTGGCAGTTTGCCTGGCTATCTGGTCAGCAAAAGCGTTCCCTTTTCCCACATCATCTATGACCTTACGATGTGCTGCACATTTCATGATCGCTAACTGCCTAGGGAGTGAGAGTGCCGAGAGCAATTGCACTATCAGGGGACCATGCTGAATCTTGGTCCCATGTGAGGTTAGGAACCCTCTTTCCGACCAGAGCCTCCCGAAGTTGTGAGCCACCCCAAAGGCGTACTGGCTATCAGTATGTTTACTGTATGACCTTCGGAGAGTTCACAAGCTCGGGTCAAAGCTATAATCTCTGCGGCCTGCGCGGAGTTATGCGGAATCCTCTTAGTTTCAACAACCGTACTCAATGTAGTAACTGCGTAGGCAGCTGTAGATGTACCATCGGGGAGTTTGAATCAGGAGCCATCACAAAACAGCTCCCCTTCCGCATTGCCCAAAGGAATGTCTATAAGGTCTATCCTGCCTTTCGTTTCTTGTTCAGTAGTATACAGGCAGTCATGTAATTCTTCGTCACCGCAAACAGTATTTTGCGGGAAAGGTTGGAGTTCAGCCGGATTAAGAACACAACACCTCTTAATTTGAATGTGAGGGGCAAACAGAATTAATTCATACCTTGTCAGCCGTGCAAAGGTGAGGTGTTGCATTTGAGTCTTATTCAATAGGACATCTACAGAGTGAGGTACCATCAAAATTAAATCATGGCCTAGGACCATCCCCTCACTCTGTTTTACAGACACGGCGGCAGCAGCGACAGCTCGCAAACATCTTGGCAAAGCGCATGCGACAGGATCAAGGGCGGAAGAGTAGTAGCCGCACGGCCTATTTTTCCCTCCGTGTTCCTGTGTTAACACAGACAAAGCACATCCATCACATTCATGCACAAACAACACAAAGGCCTTGTCATAATTTGGAGTACCCAGAACCGGTGCAGAGCATAACGCGGTTTTGAGAAGCTCAAATGATCGTTGATGTTCCGATTTCCATGGCAGCGGCAAAGAAATGCCCTTCTTCGTCAAAGCCAACATCGGTTTTATCACTAGTGAAAAGTTCGGGATCCCCAACCTACAGTAAGAAGCCATACCTATTAAGGCTCTGACTTCCTTCTGTGTATTTGGAACAGACATGCCAGAAATGAGTTTTATTCTTTCAGGTGTCAATCTTCTCCCCTCCTTTGACAGGAGGTGGCCTAAATAGGCGACCACCTGACAACAATATTGACATTTTTTGAGCGAAGCTTTATGACCATTTTTAGCCAGATGAACAAGCAACAATACAGTGCCTTCTTTACAAGCACTTTCAGAATCTGCAGCCAAAAGCAAGTCATCGACATACTGAAGCAATGTACAAGTAGGTGGCAATTCAAGGGTATCAAGCTGCTCTTTCAAAGCTCTACTATAAATGCTTGGACTTTCAGTATACCCTTGAGGTGCACGAGTAAATGTGAACGAACGTCCCCCCAAGGTGAACGTGAACAAATATCTACTCTCCTTGTGTATAGGAATACTAAAGAAAGCATTCTTTAGATCCACAACACTAAAATGCGTAGCTGTAGCAGGGATCATTGTTAGTATCGTTGTTACATCAGGCACAATTGGAAATTGTGGGGCGACAACTTTGTTAATAGCACGAAGATCAATTATGAAACGGTATGGGATTGCATTGTCGCCTTTCTTGTATACAGGCAAAATCGGGCTGTTACATAAACTACCTGCAATCTCTTCAATCACCCCTCGATGCACAAAATCGGAGACAATGCACTTCAAAGCACGCTCGCCCTCAACTGATATTTTATATTGCAGAATGCGTGGTAGTTTAATTCCATGCTTCAAAACTATTTTAACGGGTTCGATCTGAAGCACCCCAACATCATTGTCGTCAACCGCACATAAACATTCCGGAACAACACTAAACTCAGGAGGCAATGGTCGAGTCAAAAACTGAGAATTGAGAAGTTGCTGTGGTGAAACCGTCAGTCATACTCCATCAGAGGAACAATGAATTACTGCATTCAGTTTCTTCAACAAATTTAACCCCAGCAAATTCTCTCCACAGTTCGAAGTCAGGAGGAAGGGACAATGGTCCGTGAAGGGACCCAAAGAAACAGACACCGGCGAAGAAACCGGGCAAGCAATTGGTATGCCAGAAAACCCTACAGAAACATTTGTTTTCCCTGACAGTGGAATGTTTGGAACCCGGGAATGATCAATGGAGCACTTCTGTGCTCCGGTGTCTATCAAAAACTGGTGTTTCCTATTCCCCACTAACAATTCAACGTAGGGACCTTTCTGATTAACGGGAATAGGTGAAGGTTCCAAACCCTGCTTCGGGCAGTCCTAACGAAATAAAATGTCATCGGAAGGAAGCTCTTCAGAAAGGTAGGCACCAGAAGGGTGATCAAATATGTTTCTCGTGTCCATACTCGAAATCTGATTTTCCCGTGAAAAAGGTTGCTGAGTATCTTGTGAGAACTGACCTCTATCAGGGCCCCCCGCTCCAGGGCGACCTCTAGGTCGTCTACCCATACTCCCAAATGCATTGTTTGACCTTTGTCGAAGGACGGGGCACTGTGCTCGCCAATGACCTTCCTGGCAGCAATAGGCACATTGATTAACATTCACAGGACCCAAAGGAGCGTTTCCTTTTGAGACATACTGACCTCTGATCTGTGAAGTACCTCCTCTGGGATTTCTAACAATTTGTTGTAACAATACTTTAGTCTTCAAATCTCCTTTTCTCTTCTCTATTTTCTCTTTGTCATTATTAACACGGTTCTCATAATACTGAGCCATGTGCAAAACTTCGGATTGGGATTTCGCCTGCCAAGCGCTCTCAGAGGACATAATCTGTGACTGGATGTCGGGCAACAATCCACGTACAAATTTGTCCACAAACAATCTTTTCCCAGACTCTGTGCCCAAGTCCTGTCAACTGAAGTCAGAGAATACCTGTTCGAATCTATTAAAGAATTCAGTGGCACCTTCAGTTTTTCCTTGAACACAGGCCGTAAGCTTGTCCCAAATAATTCTTTTCTCAGGAATTATGGTTTTCAATTTTGCGACAATTCTATCAGGCAAAGTAAGTATTACCTGAGGTGGTTTCTCACCAGCTGGTCTTTCCCCATCAAACCTAGTCATGTTAGCCCACGTATCTCCCAACCCTGGCACATCGTCTATTGTCCGAACCTGCTTCCATAAATCTACGGGCAGGAGTACAGGGAATAGCAAGTCAATATCACTTAAGGTGAACACAGAGGACTGCAAAACGGACTCTATCTCTTTGTAAAACCCTGTCGGGTTTTTCCTGATATCGGGAATTGATTGTCTAATAGTGTTCACTTCCTGTCGTGAAAACGGGACGTGAACAAATTGTGATACATAATGTGCTGGGATATCCACAGCGGGTGCACCAGTCCCAGCGTTAGCGGGAATCTCAACCTTTGGGACAAATGTCGGAGGAACCTCTCTCATAGGCAACTGAGATATAGGTAACTCAGACCGCTTACTAAGCAACAGAGCAGGTCCAGCACTAAGGCAGTCGAAGAAGTGTCGGGCGAAAAAGCCCTTTTACAAATTCCCAATAACTCTATAGGACAACTAACCTTCTTCCTTACACATTCTTCCTGCAGGTACTGTACCATTACCTGAATCACCTTCCTTTGCATTTGTACTGTATACTGACTATACGTGTCATATACTTCATCTGGCGGTATCGATGAATCCGAGATCCATCGAATCGCATCTTTGGTACAAATTCGTACTTCCTCAGGTGCCGATCTACGACATGGAAGGAACCATTTCTGTACATACATACTGTCGTCTTCACCATCCTCATCTCGTAATTTCTCAAAGTCCCTCCTATACTCAAACAATCTCTCAACATGACCATGTACTTTCTCCTATGTGTCCCTCAAAAGTGCTAAAGTATTTAGATCTCTCACCCCTTGTGGGAGATCCGAATTATGTAATCTACCCCACATTACACATAAATGAGTCCCCAAACCTTCGATAAAAACATTTTTCTCGGGAAAATTGTCCATATTTGATAATGTGGAAAAAACGTTAACTTGATCACCTTTCTCCATACAGTGCTTAGCCCATGCAAATAATTCCCGTTTCTTGTCTGCAGAAACAGTATTTCGAGTGACAATCTTTGACCCCGCACCCCAATCAACTTCAGTCAATACAGAACCACTCGGGAGCGGAGGTGTGGGCAAATTCAATGGGGGTGCAACTATCGGCGCAAGAGGAAGGGGTGCCGGGATAGGTGGAGGAACAACAACTAGGGGAATAGGAACAATAGGTTGTACAGGGGGAACAGGAATAACAGCAGGAATAACAGCAGGAATGGGCAGAGCACCCGTGAGAGGATCATACGGAGGTGGTGCAGAGGCACCAGGCCTGTGTTCGTTTAACAATTTTTCAATAAATTCTTCGGAAACATGGAAATCTTTAGAGGGATACATTTTCTGGATACCTAGTGAGAAAGCCCTATCCATATTTTTGACTGACTCCGAATGTTTTTCCTTATCATATAACGATGCCTTTTCGGCATTTGTTTTATGACGGCGTGCATGTTTATCCCTACTTTTAAGCTGCTGCAACGCTTCTTTTTTCCAATTCTGCAAAACATCAAATGCTGCAGGTCTGGCCTTCTTTTTTAGCAAGACCGATTCTAAGTATTCAATACGGGGGATCTCGAAACTACCATTGATTGGCCACTGAAATTCGGAGGCATGTCTGGTTTGTCTGTGCCAAATATCATTAAATACTATACTTCCAATGCCATACTTACAGTACATAGTACATGCCGGCGACCCCTCCTGTGATGCCGGGTGGCTAAATTCCAAAGATTGTCGATCGCTGCGAAACAGAGCCCTAAAGCAGCTAGACAATTTCCCAGGCATTTCACAAAAAATTGGTGTTACCTGGTCAATAATTGTGTCTGCAGATACAATACGCCAAATTCAAATTGTCAGGGTTAAATTAAGAGCCGGGTCACGACTGCACCTGACCAAACCTAAGGAGGACCGTACGGTTTACCAAAGAACTTACCTAACGAATTTTACCTTGTGTTTGGTGGTTTCGACAAATCTGCCCGCCTCAAAAATGGACCCTCGTCAAGATGCTGTGTCAGACCACACGACTATCATCCAAGGATCGGATCGTGCAGCGCTGCCGAGGTATCGCATCTCGTTCGGTCGGGCCCGCAGTATCCACCGTCCGATCCCGGTTCGATAGTCTGCGTCAACCTTCAATGATCCGGCATCAATCTTGAGGGTCCCTGTTCGGGCGCCAACTGTGAAAACTAAAAATAATATGAGGCCGGGAAGCCCAGAAAGAAACACACCAACAGAGGTTACAAAGAACATACAAGTGCTTTATTTAAAAGCTACAACAGTTACCAAAGTCAATTGACAAACGGATAGCTATTCGGCTCTCAGAGTAACATAACGAACTTCAACGAGAGTTCAATGCGTTAGTGAGAGAGACCGTACATTGGAATACTTGGGTCTTTTATACTCTTTGTCCAGCCCTTGGCCAACCCTCTCGCGGGTTAACCATTCTGGGAGCCGGGCCTATGGGTTCCTTGCCAGTCAATCCTATAATATATGCATTTTGATTAGTTTCGCTGATATGGTTGTACATTTACACATAGGTCAACAGTAGGGCAAGGTCTCAGTTCGCGACCCCGACAAGTGGCCTGCAGGCATATTAATTATTCATGTGTACGGAGGTCACAACGGCCAGAATCTTCCTCAGAATGTCATTCGGCCTCCATTTTGATGTTCAGGGTGACTTACATATAACAAGAGAACCTAAAATGTCGGCTTAATCCAGGATGGCGATTTACATTACTTTCTCTAAGGTCAAGACCTTGCCGTGGAGTTTGTTCGCATACGATGTTTAGACAACTTGGCGTAGGCCAATACACATACAATTGTTGCGATAGGAGGCATAATATTGTTTCAATTCCGACACAGTTACCAAGCTTTCAGGGAGCAGCAGAAAACAGGTTGGCATAGGAATTATAGACGACTGCCATTTTCAGGGGGCAGCAGACTTTAGAGGGCATTGCGCTACAGAAATCAAGGTGCAACCGATATCAGGGTTGGGCATCAGAGATCAGCGGGCAGGACTGTAAATGCCAGGTGGAGCAGATATGAAAGGGGCATTGTGGTGCATATATTGTGGGGCTTTGTGACTTTGCGAGCTGACCTTTTGAGCCTGCCTGCCAGTCCCAAAGTGAGTGTTTTCATTCCAGAACTCTGCTTTGTTTCTGTGTGGAAACAACATGCAGCAGTGTAATAAGGGAGCATAAACAGAAGACTTTACCCCCTCGCTTTTATGCCTTCCTCTGCTTTCCAAAGAGATATGATATGATAAGTTATTCATAACGCGCTTAATACCCAGAAGTTTCTAAGTGTGGACCCGGGGATCAAACCTGTGTTGCTGCGTGTTGTCTTACTTCCAAGGCGAGCACGTTGCCCCTGAGCTATCCTCCCAAGAGGAGGTAAGGCATATATTGTTTAAAATGGTGCAAATATGCTGTTATAAAGTGATTTAATGTAAATGTAAGACCTTCTATTAAACAATAGGAAATCACAATATTACTTTACAATGAAATACCAAGCGATTAGTACTAAAAAGACAAAATGTGAAACACTTGTGAAACACTTGTGTATGAGCGCGATAGAAATAAAATATCAATATCAATATCAAATGAGTAAAAACAAAATGTACCCATCGCTTTATGAAAAGCAAAAAACATGCTGCCTAAAGTAAAAGCAGCTGAAGCGAAGAAAGGCATTCTGTGAGATAATATTCCTACATTTAACTTCTATTCATGCAAGTGAAGATTGTCTCTATTATTTAATCTTTGTATATATTAGGTGTACATAGGCGTGTGCATGCTGACAGTACATATTAGAACTTGAACTCCAGGTTTGTGTAGCATGCCCAGTCAAGAACCCAATATGTATTTTATTTAAAAAGTAGTATCTTGTAAAATGCTATTTTTCCCAAGAAAATACCTCTATATTCAGATAAACGTGAGATGTTTTAATTTAAAGCAAACATATATGTTAAGGCTTATTTTCTGTATGGGGAAATGCAGGTACATACGCCAATAGGGAATATGGATGGTCTTTGAATAAGGCCAAAGCAGGTGCCCCAAATAATAGCTTGAACTGTGTTTGGCTCTATACTTAAAAATGACTTTAAATGAATAACTGGCAATGTCTGGTAAACCTGGCAAAACAGAATCTATTATTTTTAGAGTATAGTGAGCTACACATTTTACAAACACTCAATAAGTGCAAATGAATTTTCAAAGCAAGAATGAATGGAGCAGATGTCCCTTTGTCCTACTACGCATAGGGCAGAAAATAGGGAATGGGCTAAAAAGAAATTAAACTGAATCTCAGGTTGTTGCGATGACAATGAGGTTCAAGGTGAATTTAAATCTGCACAAAGCATGTTTCAATTGGCCTCCTAATATCGTATTACGAAAAAGAGCATGGGCCAGATTATAAAAGGTGTGCGCTGAGCACAGTGCGCCATGTGTTTATTTTGTTAAGGCCAGCAATAGTCCATTATCGTACATTGCTTGGATTCGCCATGAAACACAGGCGCTTAGCTGACCTTTGTAATTATCGTAGCGGCGCAAAGGCATATCACTTAGCTGTCCTTTTGATTAATGGGCTGCTTGTGCGTTAGAAGCACTTCAAAGCCAGCAGTTGCTAAAAATGTAAGAGACATTGAGGGCCTGATTTAGAAAGCGTTTTTGAATGGGACTTTCCCATTCAAAAATGCTTTCGTAATTCAGGCCCATTGTCTTAAATAAAACTTGACTGGCTTTTGAGCCAAGTGTAAGTAAAATTCATTAAAGCAGAGAGGTTACATTTGTACAGGGTTTACGGTCTGCAGTGCTTAATTAGTGCACTTGTCACTCAAATGAAATGTTGCCTTTCATCAGGTATTGTGAAGCCTGCATGTAACAGTCCTTATGAAATGCAGAAACGGAAGTGTGAACACAAGCACCCGCCCCTGTTGCAGCTCATATTCCTTTCAAACTTTCATAGCATGAGTATGTCAACCCCTTTGCTGTTGCTCGTGGTGGCCTCTCAATTTGCATGCTTACTTCCATTGGCATGCCAACTGTAGCCCACGTCCCTCAGCATTCAGAAAGAATTGGCTCCCAACTCGCTGACTGAACTCACTGAAGTGACGTTGTCACAATTCAGTGTGAAGTCCCAGGGATTCCAAGACACTCAGCTGGTGCAGGTTGTTTGCTGCCCTCGAAACATGTCAGATACTGTTTACTTTTCACGCGAGGAAAGTGCGGACATACAGCTTAACCTGTCCTCTACAACTGCCGAAATGTCCTTTGATGGGAATGAAGACTGTGATACCGGAAGAGGTGAAAGGCAGCGTGCAGAGAGGTTTTCCAATGAAGAGGTGTCGGTGCTCGCCACACAGGTCAAGAAACATAATGCCGAGCTGTTTGGAAAATTGTCACAATCTGTGACAATGAGGCAGAGAGGCCTACGGTGGGCAAGCATAGCAAAAGCCAGGGGACGCGCCGAGCAAAGGGAGGCCTGGGAGGGAGCTGCCATTGCTGCATCGCAGAGCTGGCCTCCCTGGGCCCACGTCTCCCGACCCCTCCACCCCCCCACAGCAGGGACCAGCTGGGGTACCTCTTCTAGACTGACCAACGCCAGCAGTTAGGAAGTGGGCATGGGGCGTGGGGGAGGTAGTGAAGTGGAACTGGCTGCAATGTAAAGCTGTCTGACTGAAATGGGGAGTGTTGGATAGTTAGCAAAGTGTAAGCGAGTCAGCCCCGCACGAGACAGATGCTGCCTGCGCGAGTCAGCCCCGCGCGAGACAGGCGCTGCCCGCCATCTGGTGGGGAAGTGTAAGGGCTTTCAGCTCAGAGCAGAATCCTGATGCTGCATTGCCAATAACGGAACACCTGTAAGCGACCTCCTGCTTAATAAATCAACTGCGGCCTGTCCACTACAATCTGAGTCTGTGTGTTATTTCGGTTGCCGGAGGTGGAAGGCATGGCAATGGGGGACATGTGACTGGAGCTATACGCAAAGAGAACCAAGTGGAAGTGGAAATTAGGCATGTTGCAATGCAGGGCCCAGGGGCCTAGTGTGGGGTGTTGCGGCTGTGCTGTTGGGCATGACGGCCGAAGTGTACTATTTTAAAATAAAGTGTGCGTGACCTTTTAAGACGCGGGAAAAGCAAAGCAATTTCAAACCGTCGCTGCCTTGCAGAAACTGGAGGTGGTCTCTCATCTTTGAAGAGCCTGTCTGCTGCTGAAGATGTTGCCATTAGTGTCCTGGTGGAGGAACAGCTGAGTGGCTGCTCACAGGTGGACAGTGAACTGCTTGGTAAGCACTGTCATGTGGTATGTATGAATGAGGACACCAGGTGGCCACAGTTGTGTGCAGTTACTGGAAACACAAACTACCCAGTGCTACTAAGGTAGTACTCATTACCCGTTGTGGCATGAAAGAGTGGCAGCCCTCATTTAGCACCAACGGCTGATTTGCTGAGGCTGGCAGGCACCCCCTGTATGGCTAAGTGCATCGTTCCCCTTTGTGAGTATGTGTTAGCAATATCATTGTGTGCCCATTTTTCCAAAGTTCTTCTTGAACTGCCATAGACACCAAAGCCCATGACCTTGTCATGTGTATAACACAGTAAGCTTGCACCTTCAACCACATGGTTTGAAATGTAGTGCTACATGCACATGTATGTGAAGTGTGCACCATTATAACCCTGTGGTCCCAAAGCTACCTATACATTGAAATCCCATACAAAGTACTGCATTGTTTTTAAAAGGGATAGAGAGAATACAATTTCGAGGTGCCTTGCTCCCAATACTGCTCCTAAAAGCATATCTTCTCAAGCCTTCAAATACCTGTATCGTGGCTGGAGTAAGTGAGGCTAAATGATATACTCATTTCTGAAATTATTGTCCTCATGACAGTCAAAGTCTCTGCGAGGAAGAGATCAAAGGGGAAGATGGAGAGGATGCATGTGGAAGCAGCCAAGGTGACAAAGAAGCACTGTCTGCCAGTAGCCAGAGGCGTGGAGTTGAAGAAAGGAAAAAGTGCACGTGTACTGGTGATACATTCAGACACTGTGGACAGTGAAGAGGAAGGGATGAAAAGTAGTGTTTCAGTTAGCGCAGAAGGGTCAAAAATTAAATTTGAAATGACACCTGCTCTACATGGTAAGGTGGGTAAGGTGACCATGGTTAAGAAGCAAAGTAATGGAGTTAAATCAAGTATGAAACCAGTATTGGGCCCTAAAGTTGAATATGGGCCACAGTAGCCACAATGGGGATGGGCGGCCTACAGACACCATACATTCCACCGAAGTGAAAAAGCATATGAGGGACACATTGAAAAAAGATAGAGAGATAAATGCCATACACAGGAAAGAAATGTTCATATTAAAGCATGTCCAGGCTAGTATCACCGCCTCAGGATCTGTCATCGCTAGCCGCATCCATGCAATGCGGCGCAAATTCTTTAAAACAAGGAGGTTGTTACCTGCTTTTAAAGCAGGAGCCTCCAATCTGCCTGGTGTGTGTGCAATGCACTTGGCATCACAAGCAGAGGAATTTCACAGCATGAATGAGAACATAAGCACATTATATGCCAAATTAACTCACTGGCGCCATGACCTTACAACCATGCCTATTACAAACCCAAAGCCAGCAGACACGATAGGCAGCAACACCACCACCAACCATCAGCCCTCAACACACACCTCTCAGGCTGGCGCACTGCAGCATAGTCCTGAGACTGATTTGCCCCTACTCGCAGCACTAGATGTGCACGCAGTACAGTAGCTGCCAGGAAAGGGAAGGCTCCATTCAAGGGGACAAAACAATGAAAACATTGGTAGTGAAGCATATTTGAACTTTGTCCTTTTTTTATTACATCATGTGCTGCTGCCTATCAATGGAAGTCATTCGGTTATGCCACCGATTAGATGAATCTATGCAATGTATTGTTCAAGTTTTATCTGTCATATGCTGTTTGCTTGTATGCGGGTGAGGGAGTATGTTTTATCTATGTGAGTAAAGTCTTCTTCGCAAAGTTTGCCAAATAAAAAGTAATCATTTGTAACTTTGCACATCAAAACAGTCCCTGTGTGATGCTTAACATGTTCACATGAATAATTACAGAATGCCAGATTTGTCAAGTGTGCACACAGTGCCGGCCTTAGTGGCAGCAGCGCCCTGGTCTGAAAAAGAACAATTTGGCACCCCCCACCCCACCGTGCCCCTGATCAATTGGGGTGGGTGGCGGGCGTATCTGGCGGTGCCAAATGTTTCTTTTTGTGGTGGGGGAAATGTAATTTTAAAATAAAATCTGCTCGGGGGAGTTGGTGCATTTAACATTAGGGTGCTGCGGGATCCTATTAAGATGATTATCGCCCCACTCCTGCTCAGGAGCAGGGTGGTCATTATCTCAATATGGTGCCAGCACCCTATTGTTAAATGCGCCTGCGAGTGCATTTAATTTCAAAATGACACTTCTCCATCCACGCCAGTTCGGGGTAGCCCTTGAAAGGCTCCACCGAGCTGGTGTCCAAGGGGCTAATGGTGCCCTGGGGGACTATGGCACCCCGGGCGGTGGCCCGATCCGGCCTGCCCTAAGGCCGGCTCTGTGTGAACATTGTGCAGGCGTCCAAACGTTTCTTTCACTAATGTTTCCCTGAGGCGAAATGCTGCAGACACATGACCTTAGGTGGGAACAGGGTCTGGGATTATATCGGCACTGGATCAGGTAGTGCATTATGCATGGCAATGTTGTGATGGATGAATAATCTCGCAGGCAAAGGTAGGATAGTGCTGTAGGGCACCAGCTGAAATATGAAGACTGTGAAATCTAGCCTTCACCACACCAAACATCTGCTTAATGATAGTGCGTGTGCTTCTACATGCTTTGTTGTATCGCATTTCTGCAGCACTATGTGGTTTGCCTATGGGGGTTAGAAGGTATGTCCTCGGTGCATATCCACTGTCTTCTGTGAGAGAAGAATACAGAGACAGGAGATACACAGGAGGAGGGATAGGCAAGGCTTTCACCAAGGGAAATGAGACACTTGAAATACTGCAGACGTGGCCATGCAAGCTGCCAAACAGAGTGTGAGTGAAGCCCACCACCTCTGCATAACCAACACACTTCTACATAACCACCAGTGTGCACACACAAAGAGTGCAGGCACTGCACCGCGGCAGTGGCACCATCACCGAGGACCATGCAGCATGCAGACTTCCTCTCTGCAATTCATTGTGCTACACCTATCTCCAGAAATCCCAGCACAGATAACCAGCCACTACTCACTCACCTAGAAGCTACCCATCTCCATAAACACCTTCCTCACATGTCTGCTTGACGCTCCAGGAGTCCCATATGGAGCTATGATATGATAGGTTATTTATATCGCACGGACTCGGGGATCGAACCTCTGTTGCTACGTGTGGTCTCGCTTCCAAGGCCAGCACGTTTCCACTGAGCTATCCTCCCGAGACTATCATGTGCTGATGCAGGACATGTTCCAGTCACATGCATGATGATTCCATTGGCATCACATATACACTGTGCACTGATGCTATACCTTCCATTTCTATTGACATACACCTGCGCATTCCAGGGCGGTGCTCTGATGAGGAAGTGGGAACAGTCAATTACCCCTACTGTGTTTGGCTTGTGTGCTATGTTGTAGAATCCTTGCTGGATGGACCTCAGGTCGCTTTCACTCAGTGGCATAGTGGTATGCTGGTGGGCAAGGTCATTTAAAGCTACAATGACTTCATGCTTTCCATGGCTTGCTGACTTCTGTGACATTCCCGCACATCGGACGGCTGTCCTTTGGAAGGGGTGGATCCAAGTATGTGCAAAACAGTGGTTAACTTCTCGAGAGGAGACACTGCATGGGATCTGTTGGTGGGTGAATTTAATTGATCCAGAATGCTTCCCAAAATTTCAAGTACAATATGGGCAGGAAATCTGTACATTTTAAACACCTCTGCTGCAGACATTCCCAACATGCTGCCACACGGTCACGATATAGCAAAAAACTCAGGAGAGCCATTTGTCCCTAACAAAATATATTTTGATGGGATAATTCCGTGGGAGCCACTTACTGCACTCAGCCTTTCACACGACTTTCAACAGGACATATCGATATCTACTACATAAGCAGTTTCCCAATGCAAATTAGTACACTGGTAAAAACGCCCTCAAGGCGGAACACAAAAAAAGGCAACCTTATCGGTGATGGCAAGGCACAGAAGAACGCGCATGCACCCTAAAGAACAAAGAAAGGAATATAGTCCACAGACACTAACACACAGATTAAACCCTGCTTACGAAGGGCAACACCTAACATGAACACTGCTAGCAATGAATGGACATGCAGCAGGATTGTACTTGCCATTAGCAACACGATGGCCTGGGGAGCTGACAACGAGACTTCAAAGAGGGTCGTGCATCAGCAAGTTCGGCTCACAGTTGCCATTGTTTTTCGAATCTGTCAGTCCTTCCGGTGCCCTCAGGTCAGTCAGAAATTATTCAAAAATGATTGCCTTTTGGCATCGTCTTTTTCAAAGTGTTTTCCCCGTACAGTTGCAGTGCCTTCTGACAGGGGAAGTCAGCAATACAAGAGACAGTGCTATTAACATATTTAGCAGCTTCATTGATGCTTTCAAAAGGATTCCTTTCATTCTTCACACATGCAAACTTTACTCACACATTGAATACGCTCACACACTTGTGAAAACCACCTTCATTCATTGCAAACAGCAGCAGGTCAACAGCTGAATGAGTACTAATCACGTAGGGGGGGGGGGCGCATTTCCCTCACTTCAGCCATTATTACACCATCACCCTGCTGGTGGACTGTGGAAGAATTCACTTAGGTGAGATAATTCCATAGCGCCATCCGCACACTAAGTGCAACTATTGTGTACACGCATACCAACATATGCGTTTAACCTTCACAGATAAGCACTAAAGTAATAGGCGCAGGAAACAAGTAAAACATGCAAAAAGAAGCTTCAAAGCACAACTACGATCATTGCAAACTAGTGCTCCAAATGCCACATGAAGAAAAAAAAATGCTAACCTTTGATAATCTGGCCCCATTTGTTCATTATAATTACCTCATGCCAAACTCATACGTGTAAACATTACTGGCATTAAATAAGGTTTCCCCGCTTAAAAATAAGAATAATAACTTTGTACCTGTACATTCGAGGGTGATGAGGGAATTGGTACATAATTTACACACTGAGAGGCTCTTGAAAATGTAATTATATAAACTGTGAGATAAACAGAACCTTTTGTGGAATTATCCAGCCTAAAGTCTGTATTTCAGTGGTGTCATATGCTGGGGGATGCTTATGGGGAAATTAAACCAAAATTTAAGACAGACCCGCCTACATCTAGGCATTTTATGAGAAAGAGTCAATAGGAAAGAAGGCAGTCTGAGATGTGCCATTTTCCCATGGGTCCATAGACCAGTGCTATATATGGACCTCCTCCCTATGGGTGAAGTTTGCTGGATATTTACGTTCAAACACATGGGAAAAAAGGAGAGTTTTAGCAAAGCATGGGAGCTATATCCCTGTCTGATAGGAGAGAAATACATTTGGATTCCAACTAGATGTAGTTTATGGGGAAATCTCTTTAAAAAGGTCTTATCCAGACTGAATTGAATGCATAGGTCTTTCCCAAAAGAAGGACCAAATTACCTGAGAGGGATCTTTGAGCAGGTTCACAGACTGGGGGTAGATCCTTTTTAGGGCATTTTCATGGTATTTTGGTGAGCCTGTTGGGGTATTTTGTGGTATTTTGGTGAGCCCTGAGTATTCAGGAATGCCTGATATTATTATTCTAATAGCGGGATCATAAACGCTAAGCCAAAAACGGACCTGGTGCTCCCTAAATCACACTATCATGTGGTATTTTATCTACAATACCACTCTGGTGGTATCCCACAATATACTTACCATACTTCTGTGAAAACAGTTATACATATAACCAGCCCCTTTGATTGAC
The DNA here is from genome assembly GCF_040938575.1 of Ambystoma mexicanum. NCBI lineage: Eukaryota > Metazoa > Chordata > Amphibia > Caudata > Ambystomatidae > Ambystoma > Ambystoma mexicanum. The sequence goes on from NC_090928.1 coordinate 155,713,495, forward strand.
CCAGTTTACAGGGACCAGTTTGGTTTTGAGTGTTGACTGCACGTGGAAAAATGGATATACCACCTGCGATAACACAAAGATAACACTTGGTTCATAACTGTCTTTATGTTATCACAAGAAACCACGACACATAATAAGAAGTCTGAGGCTGAGTCACCTTTCTCTTTTTTCTGCTGTATAAGAGATTAGAATTATGCCAAAATACAAACACTAAATGTGCCGTGCACAGTGTTTTCACATGAGATTTCCTGTGAATCAAAAATGAAGATGAAATATCCACAAATACAATTCATTTGCAATTGCTTCCCCCACTGTAAATAGTTTTTTCTGTACAAAAGATTTAAAACACTCTTTTTTGCGATAGATGGCAAGAATTCTGCTAAAACTGACCTTGATATTCGTTACTAATCTTGGCAGCTCATAAACCTTCCACTACATATAAAGATTGTCACATGGGGGATCAAAAACACATGAAAAATAGCTGTTTACATTTATGACCGTGAATGCGCTAGGTTGTAACTGTTTGTAAAATGTACTTATCAAAAAACCCTTGAAATATAGAAAATTGCTCTGCGCAGCACCTGAAATGAACTACCCATGTTTGTTAACTTGTGACAAGATTCACCAGCCTACAACTGCCTGTAAAATAATTAAAACTCACTCCATGCATCTTCATTTATACTGGAACTCACCAAACCACACTTGGTTCTGTGTGCTTCTGCACAGCAAAGCCAGGACCCCCTCCACCTGGACTGGTGACAGTTTCTTTATCTGGTTTTCTTCCTTTTTGGCAGGATGAACTCAGCGAAGCCAGCCTGCGCAGACACTCTCAGCAAAACCAGCACACTCCTAGAGCCCAGGGAGAAGTGAGAGAGAGAGAGAGAGACCCCTCCCTCTGACTGACATCCCCTTTTTAAATCCTCTGTCTGAACTGCCCACAAATGCACATAAAGTGTAGGAATAATACCTGCCTCCCACAGTGATGTCATGTGCTAATCAAACCACCTCCCATTGTTCAGAATGTTCCAGAAAGCACGTGTTCAGCCCGCACTTTTGACTGTGATGCCACAAGAAGGAAAACAGAAACAAAAAGTTACATCTCTGCACTGGTATTTTGCTCTGAAATGAACAATGGAGCTACTTTGAACAGCGTAATTTTCCACCTCACTTAGCTCAAATCTTCTTTGCAATTCCAGCGTCCATCCTGCACATTTATTCTCTTTTAAAATGAAACAGCTTGTCATCAATATTTTGCACCAATATTTTTCACCACAGAGCTATGGACTGATCTGCCTTGAATATTACTAATGGAATAAGTTAGCATGTTGGGGTTATTAGTGGAATTAGTATATGTCAGTTTTTATTCTTCATTGTACTCAGTCCATATTACTGTGGAGTGTCACATTCAACCCCCCCTTACACCTTGTATGTTTCAAAGCACTCAAAATACTGACACAGACCAGATTCACTCCAAAGTCTCACACTCTTGTTATGATATGATATGATATGATATTGCATTTTTAACGCACTTATACACAAGTGTTTCAAGGCGCGACGAGGCAAGGGAGGGGGAACAGAGGGAAGAAAAAGACAACGATCTTACTAGGCCAGGTGACATTGAGATCGCTCAAGTGCAGGGGAGGGGGGAAAGGGAAAAGTGCGGGAGTAGAGGGGTGGGGCAGTGCAATACATAGGATCAACAGTAAAAAATAAATAAAATAAATAAAACAATAGGTAAAAATTGCGGCCAGCTTGTAGCAAGTGCAGGGGTAAGTGCAGACATCAAGTGTCAAGAGCTGGTGGGGGACTGTAGGGATACAGAAACAGCTTCCAAGGCCAGGGGTTGCCCGGGGAGAAGTTCAGGTATGCAATTGGCAGGGGAGGGGACCTGGGCCTGCGATCAGAGGGTAACCAGGTGACCAGTGCAGTTTCAGTCAGTCAGGAGTTCAGCAGGGCAGAGGAGGAGAGAAAGCAGAAGCAAAGAGGAAGATCTTGAGGTGCTTCCACAACCGGAGATGGTTCTCCTCAAGTTTCAGGGAGGCAGGGAGGCTGTTCAAGAGGGAGGCCCCAGCCGAAGATGGAGATCTACCACCAACTCGTTGCTTGGAGAAGCGACTGACCCTGAGGGAGTTGGAGGCAGATGAGCAAAGAGCTCGAGAATGAAGATATTTAGGAAGAGAGAGTTGAAGGTATTGAAGCCCCAGGCCCCAGAAGGCCTTGTGGACAATGCAGAGGGTTTTGAACTTAATCTTCGAAGCCACATGGAACCCTTGCAGAGATTTCAGTCCTGGAGAGATGCGATCCCTGGACTTGAGGCCAAGGACAAGTCTCGCAGTCCTGTTCTGGATGAGTTGCAGAGGGCGGAGAGTAGAAGCAGGCAATTTAGAAAGAGGCTGTTGCAGTAATCCATCCTATAGAGAACCAGATCTTTGGAGGAAGTGAGCTTCTGGGGGAAGGAGAGGAAAGTAAGTATACCTCTGAGGAGGTGTAGCTGGTAGTCTGAATTCTTAGAGAAATCAGAGATGTGATGAGAGAAGGAGAGTGTGGAGTCGAAGATAACTCCTAGGTTTTTAGCCTCACAGGTGGGAGCAGGAAGATGGCCAAGAGAGGCCTGCCATAGAGCAACAGGATAGGAGGGAGCAGGCGTGCCGATAAGGAGAATCTCAGTCATACTGGCATTAAGGCAGAGATCATTGGTGGCACACCACTCCTGGATAGCAAACAGACAGTGGGAAATGAGAGAAGGAGAAGAGGTGGTGGAAGGGAGCCTGAAAATGAGCTCAGTGTCATCCGCATAGCACTGAATGTTGAGGCAGAGAGCGGCAATGCAGTGGTCAAGAGGTGCCAGGCATTGGTTGAACAGCCAGTGAGAGAGGTTAGACCCATAGGGAACACCACAGGTAGAGATAGATATAGAGGAGAGGAAGGACGCAAGCTGGACCCGGGACAGTCGATCGGAGAGGAATGAGGTCAGCCAAGCCAGGGCCTGATCGGTTATGCCCAGGTTATCACAGAGACAGTTGAGCAGGATGGCATGGTTGACCATGTCAAAGGCAGAAGAGAGATCAAGTAAGATGAGGACACATGGGGGTATTGGAATCAAGGTTGGAGAGCAAGTCGTCATGGATGTTCAGGAGAGCAGTTTCCATGCTTCTGGCAGCTCTGAAGCCAGGCTGATGATCTTGAAGACAACCAACTGATTCAGTGTGAAGATTAAGCTGGGAGATGGCCAGCTTTTCCACGAGTTTTCGGCTGAGGGTTTCTTAAGAAGAGGGTGCACAAGGGAGTGCTTCAGGGGGGAAGGGAAGACTCCAGTGGTGAAGGAGTGGTTAAAGAAGGCAGCCAAAGCAGGAGCCAGGGTGTCAATGTGGTTCTTGATCGTGTTAGAGGGACAGGGGAGAACCTGTTTTGACGAGACTTGCATAGATCAGACTTGTCTAGAAACCTTGTCTGGGGAGAACAGGGGAAAGGAGGAGAGGAAGAGAGAGAGAGGACAGGATGTACTGAGTTTTAGAGATGAAATGAGAAGCCAGGGCTGTGCGGAGGGGACAGGAGAGGTAGAGACTGCAGCAGGATTGACAAATGGGATTAGTTTTCATTTTTTTTAAATCCAGAGCCTTGGTTATAATTCAGACCCTTAGCTAAAATTCGGAGCCCTCTTTTCTACATCCTTTCTGATGAAGGTGCATGAAACCCGCCAGTGTCCCTACCTGGTCTGGTCATTTGAAAGACAAACAAAAAATGAGTATAAATCCACATTATTTGTATATATTTCTCTTGAGAATTATTAATTCCCAGATAGCATTTGGACCCCTATTTAAATGTTATATCACTGAAAAATGTTATTCGGTGTGAGGTGTCTCTGCTTTGTGATTTATAATTAAAACTGAAACCCAAGGCACAACCACAGTCTTAGTACTTTATCCTTCAATGTGGGATTTTAGGAAGCTTTAAAAATCTCAAACGAACATGCAAAAACAAGTCCTATGATTGGTGTCTGCCATAACCAGTAAAGTAATTGAATAATATTCCTTAATGAAGACATTGAAATGGGGTGTTGTGACAGTGAACCTGAATCATTGAAATAGTAACGCTGGATTTACTGTGTTGATATTCAAATTTCTAAACAGCAGCAAATGCAATTTTTTCCTCAGTTCCTCAGATGGAAGCAATGGGTACAACACATTAAGAAGTGTATGATATTTTCTTGATTAATTCCTCCTGCAAATCTGCCTTCCATTTTCTTAGGACGGCCCCCATTGTTGAAATGTCCCCGCTACATTTTACATACAGTCTGTTTTCCTCAGTATCCCTCACTTTCATCAGGGAGTTTTCAAGGCCAAGTTAGATTTTGTTTTCCAAGTATTTACTGATCAGGTCTGTTGATGATATTTTTGTGAATCGGCAGCTTTAATACCTTTCCGTGCATCCCTGTTTCATTTGGGTCTTAGAAATACACTCCTAATACAGTTCCTCATTTGGTGAAGCCAAACAGGTTTCTTTGGTGGGATTGGCTATATCTAAATGTGGGCTCCCCACAAGATTACTAACATGCCAAACCCAAGGTAGGGCTTTGGCACCATTCTGTAGTAACACATCTCTTACTGCATTTTGTTATGGGATAATCTGTTTGGGACACCTCAGTCTAAACCAGTAGAGTATGGGCTTGAGTTTGGCCTTAAATACCACTCTATTTTTTATTTTATTTTTTATTTTTTTTTATTTACTTGTTTATAATCAAAACAAAATTTGATTTTTACAAGAAATCACCTCTCATATATCACATGAAAGCGTTGCAGAAAGTACAGTATGTCGCAAAAAAGCGGAACCGAACGGGGTGAGTGGGAAGGGACTTTGTTAGGGAGTACTGGGAGAGGTTACACTCTCTGTTGCTCGTTTAAGAGCGGCCTCCAAAATCTTTACCGCCGCCGTGGACCATTTCGTCTTTTCGCCCGCAATCAAACGGCACCACCATGTATCTTCCTCACGGAGTGTTGCGCCGTACATTAGGGGCAGTAAAAAGGCTTCTCGCAGGTGCGCCGTTTTGTCACAATTTAGTAGTAAATGCTTTACGGTTTCCACCTTTTGCGTCTCTGGGCATAGTCTGCATGTTTTAGTAGTGGATTTTGTCCGAATGGCTTTAATTTCTTGAGTTAGCATAAGGTTGAATCTTGTTTTCATGAAATTTTTCTGTAGCCTTTTGTCAGGAAATTTTATACAGTAATTTAAAGGTCTATTAAGCTGATTTGTAGTCGGTGGTAAGTGAGTGAGCAGCTTATTTGCCATCGCTGTCTCGCATGTTTGAATCCAGTCCTCCTGAGCTATTTTTCTTTTTATCTTGGCGGGGTTATGAATTAAGTCTTCAGATGTACAGGCTATGTCCGCCAGATTTTTTTGCAGTTCTTGCTCCCATTTGTTCAGCGCTTTGCATTGTCCTTGGATAAGTTCCTTATGGATCGCTTTAGACAATGGTAGAGCGTCTGGAGAAATGATTTTGCACAAAAGTCTTATTTGGCTTTGCTTGACAGATGCTTTCAATGATAAGAGGCCCAGCTCGCGCCTGATAGCTGAAATAGATGTTGATTTCGGGAGGCCAAGACTGCTTTCCACAAATAACCTTCCAACTTTGGCCAGATTGTGTCTTGAATGTTTAAAGCTGCGTCCATTGTGTAGGTTATAGATGGGACCACCTTTTGCTTATAGAATTGAATTGCTGGTAGAAGAGAATATTTTCCATATTTCCGATCTACAAGTTTGGTCTGAGTGGTCAACGTTTTTATTTTTGACCACAAGGCCAAATGGATGGCCTTTTCTGAACGCGTTGCATAGAACATTATTCCTAAATATTTTATGCTGGAGACAATCTCTATCTTCTTATTGTTCAAGAACCAGTGTCCGTTGTTGCTTACAGCAGAACAGGTTTTTCCCATGATCAGAATTTTTGATTTGTTGGTGTTTATTTCCAAATCGTTCTCTTCGATATATTTGGCCAGGTTGTTGAGTTGGCGTTGAAGTCCGATTTGGGTCTGATCTATAAGGATCAGATCGTCTGCGTAGAAAAGTCTGGATATTGCAGTATTTCCTATTTTTGGGGGAAAATCTCTTATCGCCGATTGGGTGTGTTGGTAATCTCCCAGAAATGCAATGAAGAGGGCCAGGGCAAGTGGGCACCCCTGATTCACGCCTCGTTCTGATGGGAATTGCTCAGACATCAGTCCTTGTTTGTTGAGCCGAACTCTCAGCTTTGTATCTGTGTGCAGAGCGATCACGGGTCCTAGGATTTCACCCGGGCAGTTCCACTTTGATAGCTTTAACCAGAGTTTCCTACGCCCAATTCTATCGAAAGCTTGTGTCAGATCTATGAATGCAATGAACACTTTCGGGGCGCCGTTCTTCACTTTTTCTTTTATGATGTTTAGAATCATAATGTTGATGCTTGTGCTCGCGTTTTTGACAAAGCCTGTTTGGAGTTCGTCGAGGCATGGAGCTGTTCCTGCCCATCTGTGAAATCGGGATAGGAGAAGAGTTGCGAATATTTTCCCCATAATGTCCAAAAGGGCTGTAGGCGTGTAGTTCGCTGGATTATCTCTACTTCCCTTTTTGAAGATGGGCACTATCAGTGCTTCTGTCCAAGTTTTAGGAATTTGTTTCTTGGCCTGGCATTGGTTGAAAATTTTGGATATTAGGAAGGACCATTCCTTAGGATGTTGTTTTAGGTCCATGTTGGTTAGACCATCAGGGCCTGGTGCCCTAGATGTTTTCAGTTTAAGTATCGTGGTCAGAATCTCTTCTTGGTCTGTGAGATCAACCCAAGGAGTCGCTGTGGTGAAAGCAGTTGCTTCTGTTGTTTCAGGCAATGGTGCAAATTGGGTAGCAAAGAAGGAAATCCAGGTTGATTCTGGCATAACGTTTGATAATTGGCTGGCTGAGTCGATGTTTTTATTCTTGATCAGTGCCCAGAATTCTTTTGTATTTTTAGACATTAGGATTTTCAGCATTTTTTCCGCATCGTTCTGGTACATTATCCCTTTATGATGTTTCAGCCATGCTTTATATGATTTTGCAGCCGCAATGGCGATTTCCTTTTGTTCGTTGTTATCAGAAACTTTAGCCAGACGTCTCAGTTTACGGAGTACTCTTCTTTTCATCACCATTTGCAAGTCATATTCATGGGTCTTGCGTTCAATCGATGGCGCTTGGTTTATTTGCTTTTTCCTATACTTCACAAGTAACGGGAGGTAGTTGGGCCTAATTTGTGAGAATATGTTGTTATCATCTGCCTCGTCAAATTTTCGGGAGATATCCGTGATGTTAGCTGCTGAAAGTTGGATTCGAGAGGAGTTACGTAAAACCTCCAAGTCGAAGGGATAGGGTTCTTTGTGAGTATTTACTGACACGAAGGTCATTGACAGCAAATTGTGGTCACTGGCTTTGGTTCGATAGACTTCATAGAGATCGATAGATGAAAGAAGGGAATGTGAAACGAAAATATAATCCAGTGTGGCTGAGGTGTCCAAACGTTCCCAGGTTGGAATCATTGGAAAGCGGCCGCGCAGCGCTGCCACATTGTGAAAATTTCTGGAGTCCATAAGGTCCGACCATATTGAACCGTGTTCTAAAGATGGCGACAGATGGGGGTTTTTCGCGAGTTGATCGCACCTCGCGTTTAGGTCTCCACAGATAAGGATGTAATCAGTGGCCAGTTCGATGGTTAATTTATCTAGGGTGCCTGCGACGGAGTTGCAGAACTCAGTTTTGGTTGTTCTTTGCGGGTTCCAATACATGTTTATAATGGCTAAACTGGATTTTGTTTTCTTTCGTGAGGAGTTTTCCATTTGGATCCATTCTGTTTGTACGGCCAAGATACCGTATGATTCTATGACTTTTTTTTTAATAGAGATGCCCGATCCAAGTTTGACTGCGGTCAAACAGGCCCTTACTTGCCGGTGAAATACAGGTATCATAGCCGTCAATCGTTGGTAGATCCGTCAACCAGGTCTCCTGGAGACAGATGATGTCGAACTGTGACAGGTCAAATGCATCTGATTTAGTTAGGTGATCATGGCCTCTCGTGTTCCATGAGCACAAAGATGTTTCTTTTGGTTTAGAGACGTGTCGAGATTCTTGAGCGATGTTGTATGTTGGCGTTGATGGAATGTTTCGTTGTTATGCTTGAGTGTTTGGGTTTAGAACCTTTTTCAGCCATCTCCATTGACCAACGGGTTCACGTTTTATGTTATGGGACCAGTCAGCGCTTTACTCAGTCGAAGAATTGAGCCTTCGCTTGTTCACCCATCTGTCGTTCTTTCTTATGTATTCTGTGTGGTTAGGTCTCTTGTAATTTACATTGTCGTTTGTTGAAATGTAATTTGCTTGAAATCGGCCTTGCTGGCTTTCCGTGTACCTCCTATTCGTGTCGTCTCTTTTCTTTGTAGTCTGAATCTCTGTGCCAGTTGGATGAGCAGGGTGATTTTCTGTCAAACTGCTTGGGGCATGTGTGCTTTTGTCAGATGATACTGGTGTAGTAATTTCCTCAAAGGCAAAACCCATTTCCTTCAAGGTTGAGATCACGTCCGGTTTGAGTTTACTGCTTGCTGCCTTTGTGACGTGGAGATACACTTTTGCCTTCTTGTGCCTGTGGTAAGGTTCAATCAGCACCAGATCTGCTGTATCCAGGGATTTCAACTTTGGAATTTTAGCTAGGATCTTAAGGATGGTTTTTCTGTTGAGTATCACAAAGTTTTTCCCGGCCGTCAGTTGCTCCATCTTGAAAATTCGGGCTTGGGAGAGTCTCGAGATCATTGCTGAGCCTGTTCGTGGTTGGGTCTTATTTTGCTCCTTGGTAGGCTTTTGCCTCTGTCTGGGGATTTCGATTTTATCTGAGATATAGTTCTCATTTTGTTGGGTTTTCTTTGGCAGGTCCAGAGGAGCTATGTCTGGTTCTTCACCGGAGTTGGTTTTGGGGCACTGAGTTTCTAATATAGGCGCAATTGCAGAAGGATCTCTCACTTTCTCCTGGGTAGTGGTGTTTCCTGATGTGTTGGCCGTCAGTTCTCGATTTTGGTCAGTGTCATCTTGTGAGTCGTATGCTCCTTCGTGATCCATGTAAACTGTTAGATCCGAAAGTGCTAAGTTTCCCGATGAATCGGCTAAAGATGCAATAGAATTGTCCAGTTCGATTATCTCTTGTTCCTTCGGTAGGTTTTGGCCAACAGGACCTTGAGACCTCGTAGACATTTTAGGTAATAGTACAGTTTTACTTACAATTGGTAGAGTTGTCTTTGCCATGTTAAAGATTGTTGCTACTTTAAGTTGATCTTTGGTTTTTTTCCTGCTTTGGCGTTTTGGGCCAGAGTGTTGGATCGCCTTGGTGGAAAAGGTGCTTCGACCGACAATTTTTTGCTCCTTCGATCTCGGTGTCGATATTAGCTCCTTTTGGGCTATCGAATGTGCTTCTTGTGGGAAGCTGGCACTAGGTTTGGCTTCGATTAAATTTTGGAGATGAGCGAATTTGGCGTCTTGCTGTTTTTCTTTCTCGGCATTTTGTTGGATTAGCGCTGTAATGAAGCCCTCTAGGAAGGTTACTTTGGTGTTTATTGCGGCTGATAAGGTTAGCGAGTCTTTCATTGAGTCATTTATAGACTCATATAGCTTTACAAAGGGGGCCAGGCCCACTGAAATTGCTGACATGATAGTGACAAGGTCCGGTTTTTTAGATGGAGTCTCTTTGTGCAGGGTCCCAAAACTGCTGGGTCTCTCGTTTCTGAGTGGGGTTGAGATGTTGTATTGAAGGCCACTTTGGGATGGTAGTCTTCTGACTGGGGAGCCACTATTGTTCATTCTTTGCTCCAACTGGGCCAAAACTGGTTGGGCCTGTATTAATGGGTGCGGGCTTCTCTGATTTCGTCGGTCCGCTTCTCCAAGTCCCGGCCCCTCTGAGGAGAACGATGGAACATCGTCGTCAAGCAGGTTGGATTGAGCCTGGGCTGTACCTCGAGATGATGGATTTTTGATATTGTTCCTCTCCTTCATGACGACTGGAGTTTCTGGCACTGGGTTGATGTCCTGAGCGTAGGGGAGAGCTTCTAAAAGGGCTTGGGAAGGTGCTGGTGTAGTTTTCCCTTGGTTAGAAGCTGAGGGAACTAAGGGGGTTTCGGCGGTGGCATCTAATAATTCGGCATCTGATAGTTCAACCTCAGGATCAAATTTCCTTTTTGTTTGTTTGAAGAAAAAGTCTTTCAGTGAGTGAGCCGTCAAAGGGTTTTGCAAAAACGGCTTTCCAGATTCACCCTTTTGGGCTATGGCCCTAGGGCTTTTTTTGTGATGTTGACGATCTTGATTAAGTAGTTCTCCTTGTTCCTTAAGGATCTTTTTTGTTAGTGCTCTTTTTTTTAACAGTGCCAGTGCTATGTCTCTTTTTTGCCAGATTTGTTCATTTGTAGAAGCGTTCAATGGCTGCGGTTTGCTTCTCGATCTAGGTCAGAGTCCATATGTTCCTTCCCCTCTGGGTTCAGAGTGTTGTTTTGAGTGGGCCGTAGTGAATCTGCCGCGACGGCCGAGGATGCCTCTGTTGTGGCGCAAGGTTTCTTCGATGGTTTTTCCGTCTGGCCGGGAGGGAGCTCCGCAAGTTTACCAGGGCATGACGCCTCTCCCCTCAGCTCCGGTGCCATACCCGGGTCTGAATTCTGGCTCACGGGCTCATCCGCCCTATCCGCTGCCTGGGCGTGGGGGCACAGAATACCACCCGACTTCCCACCCGCTGAAAAATCCTCGAACCGCGAGCTGAGGTCGGCCTTGCGGCGTCCTTCGACACCGTTCAGTCCCACCTCACTCGCCGCAGCGGCGGCCCGCGGGCCAGGAGTGGATAGCAGCGGGAAGGATCGAGTCAGCAGGAGCTCCTCCACCAGCACCAGCGACGGCCTTTGTGATGGAGAAGAATCTGCGGATAGGCTCCCGGCCGCATTTAGAGATAAGGGCTCCGCCGATGTTATTTGACGCGGGGCCCTACCGGGCGTTTGGGGCGATGGAAAGTCAGATGGGTAGGACGTTGGTGGAGAGGCGGGTGCATCTTCCCCGCTAGAGACCTCATAGCTTTCCTCTCCTTCCTCGTCTGTGTCCTGGGAGTTTTTGGTTGCGTCCTCTGCGAGGCAAGGGGCCAACTCGGGTGGAATTGGGCACAAGTCTGCAGAAACGGTGAATGTTGTTTTTTGTGCTGGTATACAGGAACTAAATTGGATGTTATCGTTAGTCCCCGTACTAACCCTCAGATTCAGTTTTGCGCTTATGCAAATTTCTTCCCGGTTTTGAACATGGACGTATCTGCTCCTCAGCACTCTGCCAGAAGGACTTTTTTGCATGGTCTGATGAGCAGAAGCGTCCGTTATGAGTTGTTTTTCACTGTGTGGTTGTGTTTTTTTTGGGAGCAGCGGCGTGGTTTTTGGATCCACATGCGGGTCCATGTCTCCTTACCTCTTCACCTCTGTGACCTGGTGAAGACCACTCGCACCTATTTGCAAACCAGTTTTATGTCCGCACGGCCGCGCGCAACCCGCACCAAACAGCCGCACAACAGCCGGTGGGCTTGACTCCTCCGGGCTTAACGCCGCGAGGGTGGATCGAGTCTCCTTAAATGTCCGAAAAGAGTCACGTGATCCGACACGTGACACGCCGTAGACCCGCCTCCTCCAGGAAGCAGAGTCCCACAAGGCACGAGCTGAGCTCGCAGTGCCGTATGAAAATAGGTGGAATGCAGGCAGCGTTCAGGTACACAGACTCCTTTCCTGCACAGACAAATGCGCCGTTCGGGCGGATCAAGTCTCCTTAAATGTCCGAAAAGAGTCACGTGATCCGACACGTGACACGCCGTAGACCCGCCTTCTCCAGGAAGCAGAGTCCCACAAGGCACGAGCTGAGCTCGCAGTGCCGTATGAAAATAGGTGGAATGCAGGCAGCGTTCAGGTACACAGACTCCTTTCCTGCACAGACAAATACCACTCTATTTATCCCTAGTTCCAGATGTAATGACAGTGAAGGTGTGCTTTGGGGGAGATAGAATGGTGTTTTTAACTGAGATATTGCTTACACCCAACCCTGTGTGTATTGACCTTTGCTTAGATCTCGGCCCCATAGAGTGTGGCTGAATTCTCACACGCGTTTAGTACCTCTACTGCTTGTTTGATTGCTCTGCTCTCATATTGATGGGAGAACACACTGCTCCTCCTTGTCAAGCGTAGGCTAGTGCACTCTTTGTTATTTATTCTTCCAAGACAAGCTTCCTCAATCCGCACTCTTCAGAAATTAGAGCACTCAACTCTCAGTTTGGAGCTCTGTTAAATGAAACCCTCTGAAAGTGGCTCTCCTTCTAGAGTCAAGGTATCTCTATCCCAATGCTAGGAACCAATAGTTTGACGTAGAGATTGTTCAAGATTTTAGTTATAAATCAGCTCAGCTGTTGGAGAATCATATTTGAACTGTAACATCAGTAAAGTATGTTTTTTAAACTTTATTTGAGAACTGCTTCTCCTTATCAGGACAGGATCACCTGTCTCATTATATTTAAGCCATTTTATTCAATACAAATAATTGCTATTGTAAACCAGCATATCTCCTCCTGTCTCAATGTGTGACGGTGGGGTTGTTACATGCTAAATTGTTAAACTGAGTGGTATGCGAGACTGGCATATGTGATTATATATGTTGATTGTGCTGATCTTATTTGCGAGGGGGGGTTACGCTTCCTTTAATGTGGTGTTGCCTTATATACATAATTATGCATATAATCCCTGACTTTTACAATGGCATAAAAATAAAAGGCATCCTGGGCGTTCAATACACCAGGATGAAAATTACTGCCACAATGTTTATTAACGTATTCATGTTCTATTTATTTTTGCTTTTTTTTAAGAAAGAAATACTCTCAAATACTATGGAAACTAATCTGCTCTCTTCAATGAGAATATCTCTATGTGTCAGTTTTGACAATGTTATAGCTGGGAAAATTGATGAATTTTTGCCATTAAAACTAATCAATGTGTTTCAGGTCTTGGCTTCTATTTTGCCACCCCTTTAGGGCTGGACTGTGTGGTATCTGCAGGTTCCCAACTTTCCCTGCTGTGTTTTAATATTTAAATGTGTTCCCATATCATTTGTGTGTGATCTTAATACCTGCATTATGCGGATGATTAGAACTTTGCTGCTCTTTCTCCGTGTCTGGAGAATGTAAGGGATGGCTCAGAGTAACGGTCTAATGTTAAATGCCCCCAAAACCGGGACTCGTATTCTCGGTCCTCACCATCTGCTTGAGACTCCCTTTACCATATCTATTCCATCTAGCTTTTTGGCTTTCATTCTACTTGTGTGCAATAAAGTTAGGAAAATTGGAGTTTATCCGGTTGACAATCTCAGCATGAATGCTCTGGTCGGCTCAACGATTAAAGAGTACTTTTTCAAACTTTGCCAGCTCCATAGAATTCTCCCTCACATCAAAACACAGCTCTCTCCCTCAGTAAATGACTCGCTTATGAACCGTTTTCTTGTAGGTTTTCCAGATTATAAAAATTAAAAGCTGACAAGCGCAGTTGCAAGCAGGACACTGTGGTTGCCGTTCGCATTTGGTGGATTATGTTGCATCGCTGTGCTGATTGGAGCAGCTCTGTTCGGAGGTTGGAAGGCACAGCAGTTCTTGGATTTTCGAGAGCGCTTGAGTGAGGGTTCCATGTGCTAATATCCCCACAAAAATAACATGATACAAAAATATTGCGATATTTTTGCGGTGATATTGAGGCATGGACCCTGCGGAAGACACCCCCGCAACCAACAAATGATCCCCCCATAAAAATACGCCTATGGCGTTACAGATGACCATATATACGGCAATATTTTTGGTTGGGAAAATATGTAGGGATACCTTGAGTGAGTGGAGTGAGACCAGAGCACCCGCTCTGCGGGCTCTGCGGACTCTACGGTCAATTGGTGAGTCCACTATGATGTATTTCCTGGCGAGTAAAAGCTTGGCTGATGAACGCTTAGCGGGGTATGATTGACAATCTACAGCGGCGTTGTCTCCCCATGCTCCCGAGTTTCCCCAAGTACCCAGACTGTTTCACATTTGGATCATGGGTTGGCTAATCAAAGTTCCCGGCGAAGTGGGACTCACCTCACCTTGGCCCGCATGACTTTACGTTGTCCTCAACTAGCATTAATTGGAAAGTAACATATTTTTTACAGAGGGGCACATGCGCCAGTTTGGGTGACTTGCCGAATGAACTTTGTGCTGAATTTCCAAACAATTATGACCCACGATAACAACAGGCTTCTTTGTGAGGTGACGACAAAGTTGGCAGCGGGGAGTGAGCTACCGTCAGCAGTAAACGAAGTTCAGGCTCCTTGGGCTCACTTTCAGATACGCTGATTTTTTAGATGCAACTCCCAGATGCCTTAAATGCATCTTCTGACTCCTCCCTATTCTCCTTCTATATGGAGTATTCCCATCAGTCTGTCATGGCTCAGAAGCCCAATGCTTCAACCATGTCTGCCTTAAACTGTGTCCTCCATTCTTTAGATAAGGTTTATTACATCATCAAAGGGGAGGTCAAAATTAATTCGCATCAGCTTCTTGAAATTCAAAATAAACTTGATATTTGTGTTGATCAGACAAAGTGTGGAGCCCACGGTCAGCTGTCTGCTCCAGAAAGTCTTCAGACGAAGTTGGTTGATGATGAAGTCAATCTTGTTGTTGTCTCAACCAACAGAGGTCTAAACACAAGTGGCAGTGCTCTTAGGAACTTAGTGGCAAAGAATAAAGGCAAACAAGTAGAAAACAAAAACAAACAGAAGGGAAAGAACATTCATAAAAGCTTGTCATTAAAGTGTATACGCTCTTTACATATTCAAGAGGGAGAGGCTGCAAACGATTTACCATCCAGAGAGACCTCGCAGCTTTTTGAGGACCCATAGAGCCAACGTATGCCCCCTATTTTTGTAAAATCTGCTGCCAGAAAAGGTGCCAAAGGTGAGAAAGACAGCGGAACAGGACTCAATAGAGGGACAAGTGATCAGGCATCCGAAGTTGCCACGAGGCATTTTGGGGCACCAAGCACCTTTTTGAAAAATGTAGCGGTCCAAACGGTATCCTTATCGGGAATTTCAGAGCATGTTAGGGTGGATGATATTCCCACAGAAGTTGGCTGTGAAAATGAAGTTGACCAACTTGTCAGTTTTTGTCATCCAGTGAGCCAAAGATTTGGGCTCCCCCTTTCGTTTGGTCCTAAACACCTTGAGGTTTGCTTGCATCCTAATAATCTGGGATACACTGCAATGTGGGCTGAGAACTTTCGTTTCACTGGGTCTCATCCATCTTCCTCTTTTCCATTAAAAATCTCTTATGTAATCTGAGTATCTGATAATCCTAGGTTAATTCTGCAATTGATGTTTCCGCAGGAGGATAACATCATTCTGAATAGAAGTACCATTTTGGCAATAGTGCACGCGATCCCAACTCTGCTGACAATATGTACAAGTGATATTGCCCTCGTGGACTTTCTGACTAATCGTAAGAATGACGTTGTGGCTTTGGATGAACCGTCAAAGTTGGTCTGAAACCATATTCTTTTGGAAATTGATGAGTCTAGACTTATTGATTTTGACTTATACCATTCTGATATTTACAAAGGGCAGTAGTCGAACAGCCAACTAAATGGATCAGCGCAATTAGGGGAATGAAGTCATAAGAGTGGGCAATCTTGCAGTAATGGTTTTCTGTGACCACTAAAAGTCACATGCTCTTTTGGATAGAATCAGACTAAATTGGTTTCTCTGCCCATGTTGGATCAACAACGAATTTCAGAATCTGAGGATTGGTCTTGGGTGGTCGGTTCTCTTGTGGCAGCAAATCCTTGGAGTGGGGGGATGCGCCCTGGCTTTTAGCATAATTTTGTGGAACTCTATAGGTGTGCAGCACCTTTTGGAGAATGCTTCTATTTGTGCTACTTTTAGTATTGGGGAGCTTATTTTGCTCCAAGAAACGTGTTCGTTGGAAATTGTGACTTTTGATGGCTTCCAGGTTACTTTGCAAAGGGCAGAAAGGGGGAGTAAGCGAAGGCCTACATGGGGTCTTCTTGTAGCAGTTAAAACTTGTTGGCATGGGAAATGTCAGTGGTGGATGATTCTATGTTGGGTGTGCTAGCAGTGCATTTGATAACTAAAGCAGACAGAGCCACATTTTTGGTGATCAATGTAATATTGTAATTAAGGGCCTTATCAGGAGGTTGGCGGTATTCCAGTGCTAATTGCCCCAGGATAGCGGAGGGAGGGTATTGAGCTCCATCCAGAAATGTAGAAATGAAGGGGCGAGTCTCATGATGATAGGGAGGAGTGAGTTTGGGAGCATAGACAGACATGGCAGGTGTTTCCGATTTTCTTCCTCCACCAGCAGAGTTCAAGTCTCCACATGCCTTTACTTATGGTGGATCATAGGCTTCCGTAGATGCTGAGCTTGTCAGTGCTGTAGCTTAGGGACTTGAGGGTGATGTTGTAGAAAATGCAGCAGGATTGGAAGGTGATAGGACATCATCTTAGTTGACCGACCTTACAACACTAGATTATTCCACAACACCCCCAACCCCACACCACTAACCAACATCACCCACTCCTCCAACAAGTACAACTCACCCACCCCTCACACATAATGCCTCTACCTCAACCCCACCCCACCTCATTCTACCCACCCTCACGACTTACCATCACCTCAACCATCTAATATCAACATCAAAACCCCTCATCTCACACCACTACCTCACACCCACAACACCAACCACCCCACCATCACATCCAACACCTCAGCTCACCATCTCCTCACCGCATTCTAACCACTGCAGCACACAAACCCTCCCTCTATCTTATACAACCACAGTGCCCCATACTATACAACCATGCACCACACTTCACACCACACACATCAACTACTCACCCTACAAATGCACCTCACCCCAACATTACAATATTACCTCAACCCTCCAATCTTAAAACATCAATCCCCAGCCCCAAACTGCTTCACCACCACCTCACTCAATCACATCACACCCACTCTTAATATCACACCCAGCATATCAGTCCACCAACTCACCCTCTCTTCACCACACCACTCACTCCATACCGCCACGCAAACCCTGCATCTCTTCTACCCTTACCCCACCACTCCAACCTATTAACATGAGCAGAATACTGCCATGCTCATCTGATCTCTCAACACTGCACACCTCACCTCAGCCACAAACCCGCAGCCCCACCTCACTTGCCCCAACCTCAGACCTCCTCAGTGTTCCCCACAAGACACCCATAACCAACAACTTCACTTCTCTCAACACCACCACCTCACCACTCTCTACCGTCCAACATCATACCATTGCCCAAATCTGCCTGATGCCACCAACTCACCCCAGCAACCAGGCCTTGCAACCACTTCCAACTGACACCATGAATTCAAGACCTCCTCCACACCCAATAAAATATTACCTCATTCCACCAATACTCACACTACCACTAACCCTCATCCTCAACACCCACCACACTCAGCCATCCTCACTCACATCCTCCAACCCACAACACCCACTCCTCTGACTGACACCATCAAATTTGCCACCCCATCCTTTCACTTAAACCTCACAAACTACACCTTAACACCTCAAGTCCATTAACTTCATCCTTACTCCCTCTCATCCCACTACCTCACCTCAACCAGTCTACACCAACTACCCCTGCAACCTCACCACCACCTCATTCCAAACACCCAACCTCCCTTACCCACTAGCTCATCCCTTCAACTCCATCATCCACCACCTCACCTTAATCCATCGATACCACCCACCCCTGCAACTTGGCACCACCACCTCACTCCACAAACCTAATCTCTCCAACCACCTCAACATCCCAGCCACCTCAACCCCAATATTAGAGCATCACCTCCCCACTTCACCTACTACCCACTAACTAACATGATCCAACCAACCACCTCATCTAAACTTCACCCCACCAGCCCCCAATATGGTCCACTACCTCATCCCACCCACTTAAATCCATCCCCCGGCTCATGTACCCAAACTCATACTGCCACCTCTTCTCACCCACATTATTCACTCACCTCTCCAGCTCAATCCACCTACACATACCACCATACCACACCCCACAATATCCCACCATACACCACACTACATTTGCATGACCACACCTGTCACACCAACCCCACCACCTTACCCAAATCAACACCCTCCCGCAACCTCACTTCGTACACCTTCAAAACCTCACCCATGCTAACCACATATATCACTCACCCTATCCTCACTACCTATCTATCTATCTATCTATCTATCTATCTATCTATCTATCTATCTATCTATCTATCTATCTATCTATCTATCTATGTATTTTTTTATATTGCCACACACCCGAGGGCCTCAGAGCTAGACAAGACAGACAACGGAAAGCCATGTACTCTAGGCTCTTAAAACCAGAACCTCCTTAATCTTCACCTTTGTAAAAGAAGAAGGTCTTCATTCCTTTCTTAAAAAGGGCTATGGATGGTATCTTCCTCAGAGAAAGAGCCACTACTTTCCACAAAAGAGGAGTAGATACATCAAAGCTGGTGCCTCCAAGCTTTTTTAGATGAAAACGTGGGCAAACTAAAAGTGCATCGTTATTGTAATGCAAAGTTTATCGAATGGATGCCCTTTTGATGTGAGCGCAGTAGCGGACGCAACTTTTGGTGTTGGGGCGGACATTAGGGTGCCAGCAGCAGACTGGGTGGCACACTGTTCACCAGACGGGAACTGGGGGGGGCGGCCACCCCCCTGCATTCACCCTTGCTCAGCCACTGTGCAAGAGCTAAGATACAGAGGGGCATCACCAAACACTTGTAAACAACGGAATTCACTCTATGCCACAATCTCTGCTCCAGAGGTAACCAATGTAGCTTCCGCCGAGCCTCCTACACATGCAATCATCTCCAGAGCCCACAAACTGTTCCAACTGCTTAATTTTTATTAGTTTGCAATTTCTTCATATTATTCTGTGAGGTGCCAACCACAAGACTATTGCAATGATCAAGTGTTGCGTTAATATCAGGAGATGCCATTATCAACCTATTTTGAACAGGTAGATATGGACGTATCTGCCACAACAGTTTGGTCATGTATGTGCATGATGAGCTCAGATGTGCCACCTGCTTATTTGATGGTAATTGAGAGTCTAAATAGACTCCCACATTTTTAACGTTCTGTGTCACAGGAATAGCACTGCCCGCAATCAGAAATTGGCTGTAGTGTGAGCCCATTCTCTTTAGCCTTGCACTGGTTCCAACAATCAGCAACTCAGTGTTCTCATTATTCAGGGCTAATGAGTTGGTTGCCATCCCTGGCTGGATCGCCCGAAAGAATTGATTGGCCCTTTCCAGATCCTTAGAATACACGCCAAAGAGTTCAAGGAGAACCTGGGTTTCATCCGCATAATTAGCGAACTGTCCGCCCAGGCTGTCCAAGAGGTCATATAACGGACTGATAACCATGTTTAATGACTTTCGCTTGTCTAGGCCCAAGAAAAGATCTAAGCCACTTTGCGGCGGTATCTGAACATTTCCCTGTTGTAACAAGTCTACCAATCAACAGCTCATTATCAACTAAATGAAAAGCTCGCCGATAGGTCAAGTAACAAAATCAGAACAACCTGTGTCAACCATTTTGACAATTTTTGACTTTAAGTCCAACAACGCCATTTCCGTACCATGTTTTGAGGGAAAACCTGACTGACATCAATATTTTGTGTTGCTCAATACACTCGTAATAAAGGTGATACACAATTTTGGCAAAGTTCTTCAGCATTAACGGAACATTAGTTATAGGGCGGAAATTTGCAGCTAGAGTTAAGCTGGGATATAGATCCTCCAGTCTATCGTTTCGCATTGTACACGGCAGGAGCGGCGCCATGAGCTGGTGACGCCATCTCTTGGCAGGTGGCAGCGCATCCTGCTTTCTCAGCTCGGCCGAGGCCCTTCCCCCCATAACACAACCTCTTCCGAGCCAGGACTCTTGACCCCACCCTAGCCTACCCTTGCATGGTCTATGGTCCCCAGCGCTGCTCTCTCGGGTAAGGGAAATGCACAGAGACCCTCTGAACCTACCCTAATGTTTGCCACAACCCATCCTCAAGCTTCACAGACTATCCGCAGCTGGATCGGAGCATTTCACCCTCTAAGCAATCATCACCTCGAACCACCCTACGCCTACCCCCTGCCACGAGCACTGCTTCACCCTCAGCCAGGCCAATGGCCCTGGTGCCCCTTAAATTGAATCCATGCAGGCTTGGGATTGCTGACTGGAAACCCATGCATGCTCAAAGTTCACTTGCACCAATGTATCTAACACCACTGCAGAAACAATTTTGCCCAGTCAATGAAGGGTTAATGCTTGGGCATGTGTACCAAAATGACTACATTGTGCCCCACCATGAAACCATAAACTGTCCCTTTGGCAACTTTGGCAACTTTTTGATTGTTGGCAAATACCCGCTCACCTCTCTTACAGCTGATGAAAGACAGTTATAAAATACATCAACAACGTCCTATGATACTAGACTTATGAGTAAAAACACCTTCACCCTTCTAAGCCCCCCATCCATATTGGAATGTGGAAGGTCAGATTTCAGCTTAAGGAAACATTTGTCAAGAACACTAATCTTTAGTCAAACGCACCAAACAGCACACGCTCCTCACATATATATGAGACAATATACACTCTTATGTACTGAAACACTAGTACCCCAGGCGAATCAGCACCTAACCTTGTGCATGGCAACAGCCCACTTAGATAGATTACATCCTGCTGAGTTCAATAAAGTACCAACTTCGATTGGGTAACAATAGTAATGTATCTAAATATGTCCTATGTAAAGCGCTTAGATGAAAGCGCTATATAAAAAATAAATCATCTGGTCCATGCATGAGGGTAAGCAGTACGTTACAATTGTATCTTCCAGCAGGGCCCAACACCGACATCACACACACACACACACACACACACACACACACACACACACAGTGTGTGTGTGATGTTGGGTTGGGCCCTGCTGGGCAGATACAACAGTCGTTTTCCTAGCTTTCCTGTTTGAGAAGCACACACATGCTTCTGAAACAGGAAAGTTAAGAAACGACTGTTGTATCTGCCCAGCAGGGCCCGACTGCCAACACGACATCACACACACACAGGACACTTGACTTACCTTAGCTAGCTGTCGAGTAGAGTCTCTGTCAGCAGAGGCCATCCCAGCCTTCAAGTTCTCAGTCAGCACGACGAGAGCATGCATCGCTGCCTGACTGCTTTCTTATTTCTGGAAAAAAAAGGCAGGCTGAGGCTGGTGCGCAGCAGTGCACTGTGCAGCCAGGGCATGTGCAGTTTGTATTCCGGGGCGGTGGCCCGGTCACGTTCCAAATGCGCAGGCGCGTGGCAAATAAATGTACCTTTAGCCTTGCAGAAGAACTTTTACTTTTGCACGCACAAAGACGGCTGCAGCAGCGTGCCTGCAGACGTTTGCAACTGCAGACAGGCAGTTCACTGCACTGGGTTTGTGCACGATCCTACCCAACAAACACTTTTATTCTGGGGGGGATAAATGCCATTCTGTCCCCTCCACTTACAATTGTGGGGGGATTTGTCCCCCCTGTATCCCCCATATGTCCTACGCCCATGGTTCTTGAAATGATGTGGGTTCCAAGCTCTTTATGATTGCTTGATGTAAGTTTATTCCAGCTTCTTAGTTACAGTTACACATTGAAGACATATGGGACAATAGCTAGGACAACACCGGCTCCCATCACCCAGGCAGGCCAGCTGTAACTGCCACCACTCAGAACTCTCACTCATAACATTCCACCATTCACTCGTCAACACTCCATGTGACATCACATCAGACAAGCACTACACAACGGTTTTGCCATCTGTTCCCCCAGCAATATAAAATGCTTAGCAATAGCTTCTTGATGGTGAGCAACTTTCCGGGAGAACTCGTCCTAAATATTCTGATACCAACTATCACCAACCACAAAACTAGAATTGTTTTTTTTTTCTTCCAGTTCATGAAGAATAGAAAAACATTCATGTGAGCTAGATTTAGCTGTGCAAATTCTGTTATTGAAATTAACTTGCTTGGCCTTAAAAATAGCCTCTTTATATTTTTAAACACCCATTTCAGGCCACAAGTGTGGAGACATAGGAATTGCTCCTCCAGCTCCATTCACCTGCGCGTTTGTATTTCCTCAGAAAAAAATCCTCACATCACACACCTCAACCACACTCACCCCAAGCCTACTACTTCAGTCCACGCACCCCCAAAGATCAGTAACAGAGCCAGCGATTGCCCCCCACTGGCTTCAGCCTGGTTTCCAAATGCATTTCTTTTTCAAAAATGGGCGCAACGACGTGTGTTGTCACGCTCATGTGCCGTAGCTCTGTGGTGGCCCGGTGGCAGCCCTTACCTGAGCCTGGGGATGGATAAATGATGGAGCTGTTTGGTGTTACTTAGATTGAAAGACGTGCAGGGTCGGATTGGCCCCTCGACTGAAATCGTCCCTGGGAAGTGGGGCCGGTTTCTGGCCACTCCTGGGCTGGTTTGGAAAAAGAAAAAATTGACATTTTTTGTTTATTGAAAAAAAAACACCTGCAATGTACAATATGGATCTATACACACAGATATTAATGATACATATGGTGATCCATTCTTGTATGAAATGTATATCACATTAGTGAAATCATAACCATATTTTTCATAGTGTACTTAGGAACAATGCCATTTGATGCCACTTCCTGTTTTGTCAAGGCGTGAAGGGTGGTGTTTCATCACTTCCCGGGATTTCACTTTGGGGTGGGGTCAAATGTCATCACTTCCGGTGATGTCATCAGAGGTCAAGGGTCGTGAGGCGAGGGGTGGGCCAGTTTTTTGAGGCGAGGCGTGGGCCACTTTTTTTTGGGTGTCCGGGCCTATTTCTTGTCCCAGTCCGACCCTGAAGACATGTTGCTGAAAATCGCGCCATGTTCAGTTCGTTTTTCGATTTCCCAGGGCCGAGGTCCATCAGACTATGCGGAGCCTGCCCTCAGTGCCATGACAACAACATAAGGCAACGTCAAGCTGGGGATGCAGCACGTCGCATGCACACAAGGTCAGACACTGGTCAGGGCACATTTGCTATTATGTAGCAAATAAATCTGCCTAGAAACAAGCGGCCTGGTGGGTGGTGTGTAGCGGGCTGATGACCTTGACCTCTCCTCTCCTGTCCTGGTAGTGCCCTGCAGCAGCCAGAGAGAAAAGAACGCGAGTGAGCACAGGTGAACCAACAATATTAGCTTTCTGAGGGTCACGTTTTACATACCCACCCTGTTTGTAAAAATCTAGACCTCCATCTCTTCCCGGACAGACCATCGAAAACCGAGCGGAGGGCTGCAGGGCAGCAAACTACGATGCCCATGCAGGTCCCCGGTAGAGACGAGCCACACAGGTTGCACAACGCTGGCGGCAAAGGCAATATACAGAAATGTTTTATTTATATAAAGGTCTAGTTTACATATAAGTCTAAGGTCTGTGCTTAAGCACGTGTTTACAGCACAAAGATCCGCTTATGTTTATTTACACGCTGTATTTTGCAACTGGGTAAATAGAGGCCTTGAGGGGCGTATTTTTGGAGGGAAATGATTTTCCCTTGGAAAAGAGGAAAAACGCACGTGAGCGCTGGCTGACATCAGGGCACCGAGGGCAGGCCTGCAAGTTGTTTAGTGCCCCATGTGACATTTATAACCGATTTGCAGGAAAGCGAGGAAATTCTAAAACCGCAGGAGAAAGTAGAGAAATATCCACCAAGAAAGACCAACAAAATAGACAAAGATTTCGGCAGCCTTAAGACAAATAGGGAGACATCAGGAAAAAGCGTTAAACAAAGCATTCGAAGTCCAGATAATAGAAACAAAAGACAAGGAGAAGAAGCGGCAAGATGGAAATGGTTGAAAAACTTCTTTGACAACAAAATGAACACTCAATAACATAAAACAGTAAAAAGTGTAGGTTTGTGGAGCCTAGGAAGTTGGAACACAAGAGGCTCCAACCACTCTTTTACTAACGGAGAGATACAAAAGGATAATCTGAAAGTTTTGTGCATACAGGAAACATGGTTGCGGCAAGAACCAGCACTGGAAGGATATGTGGTATTACTAAATCCAGCTGTAAAAGGTCAAAGAGGCAGACCGATGTCAGGCCTCCTTGTAGCCATTAAGAACGACTTGAACTGGAAAGTGCTGGAGGCATTGAATCCAACCCCATTTATCCATATGATAGTAATACAGCTTGACAAAAACGCAGAGAGAGTATTGATACTGATCAATATTTACTGGGACCCAGCTAACATCGCATTTGAAAGGTTACCTGAGGAAATAGCTGAACTAATAGACGAACAGAGAGAGAAGTGGACAGATCCGCTATACATACTGGTGGGGGACCTAAACTGTACCTGCGTGAACAAGGACAACCAAACAGAGTATGTGGCAACAACCGCCACAGCGAAGGAAAAAAGAGGAACAAGGTGGAACAACATGCTGCAATCAAGAGACTGTGTTATTCTTAATGGACAAGTGAAAGGTGATGTACCAGCTAACCCCACATGGAAAGGGGCTCAATCAGCAGAAATCTTGGATTACATCTGCATTTCGAGTAATCTGTCAGAGATCATTCAGACCTTGGAAGTCATAACAACGACAGAAAGTGACCACAATCTGATGAAATTGACATGTAACAACATCAGTAACAACAAGATTTGTGTCTACAACCAGGATATAGTCACAGTCCAAGGAGGAAAGAAAATAAGGATCAGACCAGACAAAATTAAAAAGCTAAATACCAATTTAAAAGGCATGATCCAACTGTTCGAAACGGAACAAGAAATACAAAGGATTGACTACACACCACTCTTCAGAGCCTTTGTTATAGAAAGAAAACCGGGAAGTAATCATCCCACTAAGAACCATCAACATCTATATGATAGCCAGATAAGGAAAAAGAAAAAAGAACTAAGAAGAAACACCAGGAGACTAAAAATAAAAAAAAACAAAAACAGCTACTCGAGTAAGGAGATAAACAAGTTAAAACAGAGGTACCGCAACTGGCTTTATTTACATAAGAAAACAATGCTGAACCAGGATGCAGAAAGCATGTTAGAAAAAATAAGAACAAAAAATACTGCAGAAATATGGGCTACCATCAATGGAGCAGACCATCCCCAGGAGACAAGTTTATCAAACCCAATAAGTGCCACCTTATGGTGTGAACATTACTCACAGCAACAAGAAGATACTTACACACCTTCCGAGCGTAAACCGGTGCCAAGTAAGGAAAACGTGACAATAGACATCAGCACTGAGGCAATCAAAAACATCTTAAAGAAACTAAAAGACTCAAGAGCTCCGGGACCTGACGGGCTGACGAATACAATACTAAAGAGCAATACCAGTGAGTGGGCAAAGTTCCTACACATCCTGTTTGAATACATCCTACATACCGAGAAAATTCCAGATTCCTGGAGGACAGCGGTAGTGGTACCGATTTTCAAAAAGGGCCTTCGAACATGGCCAGACAACTACAGACCGATCGCATTACTGGACGTCGGGGGGAAGGTCTTCGCATCAACCTTGCTGAAAGCTCTGACCACCTGGGTACAGCAAAGTGGACGAAGAGACCCCTGGCAGTCTGGATTTGTGAGGGGGAGAGGTACTGGACTCAATATTTTTCTGATCAACCTGATGAAAGCAAGAACAATAAGGAACAAAAACCAAGAAATCTATGTTGCTTTTATCGACTTGTCAAAAGCTTTTGACACAATTAAAAGAGCCAAGTTGTGGGAGAAACTGGAGAACTGGAAATGCCCGCAGATACTGGTAGAGAACCTGTACACAGACCTGTGCACAGACACAAGCGTAAGAGTCAGGTTGGACAAAGCAGGATCATTGACAGACCAAATCCCGATAAGAACGGGCCTAAAACAAGGGTGCCCACTCGCACCAGAACTTTATAACCTGTATACATCAGATATCCAGGACTCCTTTGAATTTACACGCTGCTTTCCACCCAAGATTGCAGGGACCTCTATAGGGAGACTGCTATATGCAGACGATATCGTCCTTATGGACCAGACCCAAATAGGCCTCCAACGACAGCTGACGGCGTTGCAACAGTGTGTGGACACAAACGACTTGGTAATTAATCCAGGAAAATCGAGGATCCTAAAGCTGCGCCCAGGAGGGAGAAAAAACAGAATGAGAAAGTCAGGTTGGCTTCTAAACGGTAAAAGAATTCTGGAAGTGGAGGCATTGACATATCTGAGAGTCTGCATAAATAACATGAAAAGCGAAAAACCAAGAATCGAAGGGCTAAAACGGAAAGCAAACAACTTAGCGTCTCAAGGGAAAATCCTGATGAAAAGATACTGTAGATTTACCTTAATACCATTGGTAACTTTCTACAGGATGAAAGTCGTGCCCACACTGACATATGGAGTTGAATCACCAAGACCCATATCGACACAAACATGGTCAATTCTGGAAGCCCAGTTTTGGCGAAAGGTAGTACAACTCCCCAAATCTGTGCCAATAGAGCTGATAAGGAGAGAGTTGGCATTAACTTCACTTAAAACCATAGTGATATGGAAAATGCTAACCTTCTATTGAAAATGCCGGGAGGAAAATGCAAACGGAGGTTTCAAAGTGTTGAATAAAGCAATAAAAGAAACAACAGATGCAATACTAACAGAGTGGCAAGGAGCGTGTTGAGAGATCTTGATGAACTTAAACAAATCAGAGGATGATCTGTGGATAAACCCAGATAAAACCAAGAAAAAATTATACATGGCAGACTGGATAGAAACCCAGGAAACCATCGGCAAATACAAAGGCTACGAAGACTTCTGGGCACAACCGCGAAAATTGAATCAGATTCCGAGCTACTTGACTTTATTCCCGAACTGGTACTTTCGAGCTCTCTTTTTAAGATTCAGACTGAACATCCTGCCAACGGGAGAAGTATTACAAAGGAGGAAAGTCATGAACAGAGATGCAAAATGCAGAGTGTGTGAACTCGAAGGAGAAAAAGAAACCCTGAAACATCTCACACTCCATTGCACGGGACTACGAGAAGCTTGTGAGCCATGTTTGGGCAATGCTATGAGAAGCTTCATCACAAGGAGCGCGGAAGACTGGTGGAAGATCCTCATAGGAGGAGAAATAATGAAAATCAATATAGCGCTTGTAAGACTGGTGATTTTAATACTTAAAAAATTGGAAGGGCTACGTAGTGACACAGACAAAGGGACAATAGCCAAAGACGTGTGACGGTAGACAAATCACGGAAACTTGGTCTACAACAGATTAAAGGTTTAAAATAAGGAAAACCATATAAATCTGTGTAATAAAAAATAAAAAAAAATAAAAAATTATAACTGAACGTGCCCTCAATTGGTGGATTTGAGGTGCCCCAAATGCAGCCCCAGCTGAGTGAAATAAAACATTAAAAAAGTGACCTAAAGCCCAAGCTAGCCCCCTTCGCAGTTGCTGTTCATGGATGGGGGGAGGGGAGCTGGAGGGGTCGGAGGCAAGTGTAGGAGCGAAAGGGAGAAGGATCGACCATGAGCTGCTTCCCTGCAGACCACTGTACGAATGTGTCTGGTGTGGTAGAGGATCACGGCAGCCTTCGCATCTACCAACCACACCACCCTCACCTCATGTACACTGACACTACCCAGCCAGCTGTGAGGGCCGGCCCTATGCTTGCAGGAGTACACTGTGGTTATTAATTAAGATATCTTTGCAACCTATCTTGACTACCGCCCACACATAGCACTCAGGGACCCTTCCCAAGCAGAAATATTGGTATTAAAAAAGCAGCCGCAAGTTCAATTTTGCAATAGAAAATGCCCCAATGCAGTGCCATTTACATTTTGCATGGCATTTCCTCTGGGGACAAGAAAAACCAAGTGCAAATGTGTATAGCTTCAATGCAGTTTTTAACTGGCCAGTTTTTGCCCTGATGGAAATACCAGGCAAAATAGCACTTCACTTTTGTAAGGTTTCTGCAATACAGGCCTTGTTGCGCTGACATGTCAATGGTCAATGGGCTGCAGGTCACCTGCAGACGAGCCAGTATGATAGCAAGTTGAGTTTCTTCTCTTGGTATGACACTCCACCCAAGTTCTAGCCCTCGTGCCCCAGCCTGCCTGGCACTACTAGTTCTGTATTGTTGTTGGTAGCAGCAGATTTCGTGCTTGGGGCCATGAATTGACAAAATGCGCAGTTGTATAAGCTGAACATGTGGGTATTTCACTGTATGTTACTTTGCATAAACTGAGTTTATATTTGTAGAATTAAAGCACGGAAATGACTAACATGCTTGTGGGCAAGCATTTACATTTCATATATAGATTTGGACATGTTATGTTACAAATGAGCTTGTATTTGTAGTGTATATTTGTTCATTAGAAACGTTCGCTGGAAACCCCACAGTACACAGTGCGTCATGTGGTTACTGGGCGTACTAGCTACATAAAACCAATGTTCCATAGGTAATGCATTTAGTACAAGTATAAATACAAACGCTTAGCGTTTCAAAAGGTATACACATATATAGTCCGTGCCCAAAATCCGCCTGCCGAACAAGCGAGGCCATTTTGAAAAATATGCAAATTGAATGCGGGGGACCACCAACCTCAGTACTTGCGTGTTGTTGCGACCCTGCATGCAATTTTGAACATTTCCAAAGTACAGTGCAAAACTGAAGAGTTGAACCAGGTGAAACCGCTTTGTAAAGAAAAGTAACAGCTGTCTGCAAATGATCAGCCTCATTTTGTAGTAAATGTATTTTACATGCAGGGGACCACAACTATTAGGACTTCCGTGCTGTGAGATCCCCTGCATGCAATGTTAAACCCCCACGAAGCAGAGGGCAGAAGGAAAGAGTAGAGATGAGGTGAAACATAGATCGAAGCAGTGAGCACTCAACACACTGTCTGACCAGCTTGTTGAGCACACCCTTAAATTACAAGTAATGCTATAAACTGTTATGGCCCAAAATTAACCATATTAACCATATTAAAACAAAAATCTACAATCGTATTCCCCTTCATGCTTCTTTCACCATTGTATTATTATTTATTTAAAAGTGACAATTTTGATCACAGCCCACAGCTAATAAGTTTGCTGCCTTGGCTCTTATATCTGCAGTCGTCGTGCATACATTTTGCCCCATCAGCTTTTCTGTGGCAACAGCCCTGAATGCAGCCCAGCCAGCTGTCCACAGAACAGCAGGTTAGGCCCTGTGAAAAGTAGGGTGGGCTTTCCCCACAGGCCTCAGCCTAGCCCCTCAGGCCAGTGGCCAGTGTGATAAAAAAGGCCCATGAAACGGATATCATGGAAATTAACGTTGCACATTTAAGAATTTTAGATAAAAGGTTATCTTAGTTATTCAGTGTGATTTGTATTCTTTGGAAGTGTTAGCAGTTCGATAGAGTGACTGGGGGCTCTGTGTGGCATTCAGATTTTAATGTGCCTATCTCCCCACTGAACCCCAACATATTCCACAAAACTCTACTGTGCTTGCTACTATCATTGGGTCAAAACAAAGCAAGGAGCAGTTAGTGTCAGGCTGTCAGCCCAGGCCCAAATGAGACTCCCATCCAGCCAGGCAGTATATGGGATTCATAATGATATGATATGATATGATATGATATGGCATTTGTAACGCGCCTATACACAAGTGTTTCAAGGCGCAAACGTACATGGGATGCTATAGAGCATACTGCTGTTTTAAAACTGTGACCTCTTACTAGCACACAAGCCCACCGGAATACCTGATAACTTTTCATACCTTTTCCCCATGATAAGTAGGCAGCTTAGAACTCTAAAATAGTGTTACTGCCCAAAAGAGCCACATGTAGCAATCACCATTCACTGAATACCTGTGAGACATTGTGGATCTTGACATGGCAGTGCGTTATACCCTCTGCTCAATGCTCATCCCCAGCTGGCTGGGCCACTCCTGCCACCAGTTGAGGAAATTGTAGTGATCACTCTCTGACCCAACCGGCGTAGTAGTTGAGGAGCACTCCCCCCACCCCACTGGCATCAAAAGCTGGCTCTGCCACTGCCAAAGATCACCACACCACCTCATTCCACATACCTATGCTCCACCACATCCATATCTCACCCACCCTCTCACTCTACCACCTCACCTACCTTCACAGCACCACATCATCACTCAGCCCATAAACACTCACAACCTACCCAACTTCACCTCAACCCCACCATGCACTCAATATAAACACCTATCTTACTCTCACCACACCCATTACAATCCCCCTGGGGGAAGCCACCCCACCAATTTGCACCTAAACCATCTCCAAATGGACAACCCCACCTGACTCCCCCAGCACATCACCTCATGCCGCATCCTCACCCCACTCACTGTAATGCTACCACCTCAACCACAAACCCACTCCAACCACCTGACCCAGCCCACTCAGACACCAACACCACTATCTCACTCCACCCACCCAATCATAGCCCACCACCTAACTAACTTCACATAACTTCACAACCACACCTTCCCACATCTCAGGACCTCACATTATTTTGCCAGCACCACCTAGCAAAGTAACCTCACATGCAACATTAACACACCCACTCACTTCACCACCCAACCTCACACACCACTGTATGATTAGCACAACCACAAACATCAACCCACCAGCCCATGCACATGAACAGCACACTGCCTACCACAAACATCACACTAACAACTCCTTTCATCCAATATCATCAAACTCCACTTCCTCGTCCTTCCCTGATATCTAACTGCCTCAGCTTTATCCACCCACACACACACACACAACCCTACGCACCCATCTACACCACGTATATAACCTTTGCCACCCATAGCCACCTCTTCCCCCCAAAATAGAACCTTGTTGCATCCATCCACACAACCTCAGGCACGTCCAAAACACTCTGACCACTGCACCCCGCAAACCCTCAATTACAGCATACTACTTAAACTTACCCATCCTAGACCTAAAACCTCACATCATTCCACCAGTTCATGCACCCACATCAGCTACCCACTACCCCATCCAACAACTCCCATTTATCCCTACATCTCCCATCACACACCCACCACTGAAAAAACCTAATTCCACCAAACTACACCCCAGAACCCCACCTCTATCCTCAAACATCAAAACACCATCCTCCATGCCCCACTCCACACTACCATCTCAACCCAACCACAACACCCACACCAACCTCAGAACTACCATCTCAGCTGTGCCTCTCAACAAATCACCTGAACACCATACTCCAAACCTTGAACTTCCTCCTCACACATTCATGACCCACCACTCAAAATCCCACACCATCATTCAGCTCCCAACCACCCATCCTAAATCCTGCAGTTCTTTCACCATCTAACTCATCACACATCAACCACACAATCTCACCCTCCAACCACACCTACCACAATGTCACACATCCACAGAAAGCCTACCCAACTTTATCCAACCACTCACTTCACTTAACCTCATCCTACCCCACACCACCCTCCCAACCTCGCACCACCACCTCTCTCTGCATGCATCACTCCTGTACCCTGCATGCTCAACCCATAACCTTACCCCAACCCTTGATCTAAACTACTCAATCCCAGACCCCACTCAACACCACCACCTCACCACAAGCACACACTTGCTCAGGCTCACACTCATCACCTCACCCACCACCTAACCTCAACATTGTGTTACACCACCACGTGAAACCTCACACCATCGGCTCAACACTCTACCATATGAACCTCACTACAACCCACCAAATCACCTCACCATCTGAACGTAAACACAAAAACGTACTCTAACACCGCACTTACTCCAACCTCCTACCACTTCAGCTCATCTCAAGCATCCACACTATACAACCACACTTCACCTAGCTTTAATCCTCCATCTCACCCATCACTAACCACCCACCCAACCTCAAAGCATCACATGTATCCGCCTCAAAAATTCCCCACGCCCAACCAACCATAACATCATCTCACCCCACAAATTACGATGAAACCCTCACCTTCCACCACATAAACCAACCCAGCTACCCTCATCCCACCCTTCTTCAATGCAACACTCCAGACTGACCCACATCACCTACCAACCAACCTTACCATCCCACCCCTAACAACACCATGCAACCCTTCTAATGCCACCCACCCTTGAATTTACCTAGGCTTATTTGTACAGTAGCTTTGGTGTCAGGATTTTTATTTGCAGACCTTGGCCATCCAGGAGCAAACCCAAACTCTTTGGTTGCTGACGTTAGCACTCCTTCCTGTAATGTTGAGATTGGTGTGATTCTGAGTCATCTTCAGGGTCAAGATCTCTTAAGTGGGTTCCTCTTATCCTCATCACTGCCTTCTTTGGGCTCCTTCTGTTCCTAGGTTCATATGTGCAAATCTTGTACTTATCTCCATTGACTAAGATTTGCCCTTTGAAGTCTATTTAGTAATTCAATAATTTTGCATTTGTGGATTCAAGTCATTCTTTTTGCCCGTGAGGCTCACTACATGTGCAGATGAGCGTTGTGGGCTCGTTGAATATTTGTATGACCCTGTGTAGTCACATTTTCAGTTATTTTCTATCATTCTGAAATGTTACTCTTGCTTACCTGTAATATTCATAGTTATTACTTTGCACAAACAATATATATTATATTAATTATTTAATTGGAATGTTTGTTTACTGCTGTGCCTACCCTGAGGTTCTCGGAGAGACCGTACATGGTTCAAAAAGTGGGAGTTGAATAAAGAAGTTGCAAAATGCTTTCAGGAAAGGATGGGCAGATTAGAACAAACAAGCGATAACAGTGGACGAGGGCAGGGATATGTGTGAGGAAACAAGTATGTTTTGAGGTTCTTTCTGAAAGTGGTGATGGAGGATGCTGTGCGTATGTGAAGAGGTATGGTGTTCCATGCTTGTTTTTGTGTGCAAGTTTGATGTGCGGAATGTGTAGAAGGTGTTGGCAGACTTGTCTGTTGTTTGTGTGGAGTATGGGTTTGAGTTTGTAATGAAGGTAAGATAGGGTTTTGAGGTGGACAGATTTGAATATGATGAAGAGTCCTTTGAGGGTAATTCTCTGTGGTTTGGGGAGTAGTGGAGCTGGGCAAGAGCAGGGGCTAAGTGTGAATTTATGGGTAGGTGGAGGATGAGTATGGCTACTACGTTTTGTATGGCTTGCAGGGGGGCCATGGTGTTATGGGGGAGTGTAGTGAGGAGAGTATTTCCATAG
The DNA here is from genome assembly GCF_040938575.1 of Ambystoma mexicanum. Classification (NCBI taxonomy): domain Eukaryota; kingdom Metazoa; phylum Chordata; class Amphibia; order Caudata; family Ambystomatidae; genus Ambystoma; species Ambystoma mexicanum. The sequence continues at coordinate 155,746,887 of NC_090928.1, forward strand.
TCCAGCTTAGAGAGGACCTGTGCTTGAACTGCGCTGCAGAAGTCATCAGGAGGAAGGATATGTCTGATTTTGTGTAAGAGGTGGAGTTGTAGATTGCATGTTTTGGTGACAGTGACTATGTGGTGTGTGAAGGAAAGGTGGGGTTGATAGTGTAGACAAGGGGTTGGACAGGTATGAACAGGGATATGTGTGGGTTGTCTGTGGAAAGTTCTTGGATCCAGGTGGTGAGGTCAGGTTTGTGCCTTGGTGGGCAGATGAGGAGGTATTCTGTTTTGGAAGGGTTGTGTTTAAGGAAGTGGGTGGCCATCCAGTTGGTGATGGTGGAGAGACACGTTTTGAGGGTGTGGAGTTGTGAAGGGGATGGCATTTTTAAGAATAGCTGTGTGTCATCTGCTTATTGGTGAAAATGTACATTGTGTTTGCTAAGGGTCTGTCCTAGGAATTAAAAATATAGGTTGAAAAGGAGTGGAAATAGGGAGAAGCCTTTTGGGACCCCATACTTGACAGGGGTGGGTTCTCAATGACAGTGAGAAAGGAGGTAAACAATTAGAGTACAGTGCCAGACAGAGTCATCCTGTGTGCTAGGATGTCTAGTAGAATGGTGTGGTTGATGGTGTTGAAGGCTTCAGAGAGGTCGAGGCGTATGGGTAATGCTATGTGTCCTGTAATGCTGTGGAGGTCATCGAGGATGTGAAAAGTTGCAGTCTCAGTGCTGTGCCCTGGTCGAAAGCCAGATGCCAGATTGGAAGAGGTTGAGAAGGTTATTTGTGGTGTTGTGCTGTTGCAGTTGGGTGGTTACAAAGTGTTCCATGGTTCTGGTGAAGTATGGTAGGATAGTAGTTTTCATGGAATGTGGGGTTGAGAGATGGTTTCTTGAGGAGGGCAGGGATTTGTCCCATTTTGAGTGCATCAGGGATAGCACCAATTGAGTGACAGCAGTTGATGATGCTAGAGTGGTGATGTAATTGAATGCTGCTTGATGTGGACTTGCATCATCCAAGAAGTATGCATGTTTTGTTTTGGCTGTGATGATGGTGATGATGCTGTTGATGTTGATGAGGTGGAAGTTGGTCCATGGGATGGAATGTTTGGGAGTGGGGGTGTGAGTGGGAGTTGAGAGGAGGGCTGTCCTGATGTGTATTTTGGAGTTTGTATTTATTTATTATTTTATTTATTTTATTTTTCATTTACAACCCGCTTAATACCAGCATGTGGTTTCTAAGCGTGGGATCAGGATTGTGCTGTGTTGTCTTTCTTCCAAGACAAACGCGTTGCCCCTGAGGTCTCCTAGTTCATGAGGGAGTTCCATACTACAGTGGATGGGTGTGCAGGATGTGTATATGGTGGTTTAGAGAGGACCTGATGATGTTCAATAATTTCTCGGTACAATTGGTGGCAGATTGGAGTTATTGGAGGTAATGGGTGGCTTTGGCATTGCATATGGCTGTTTTGTATTTGTTGGGCAGTGTATGGGTGATGTCCTGGTTGAGGGGCATGGGATCTTTTGCCAGGCTCTTTCTAGGTGTCTGGATTCCTAGGAAGGGAACTGTTGAAACATCTCTTGTGGTGGTTGTTTTGTGTTTTTATTTATTTGAGGGGTGCTATTTTGTTGAGTCCCTGTGTGATGATGGTTTTTTATTGAGGGAGTAGGATAGAGGAATGTGCGTGTGGGGAGAGGGGAGTGGTATGAGTGGTGCTAAGGATATGCCTGTAATGTGTTTGGTTTTTCTGGGTTGGGGCGAGGGGTATATGTGGCAGGTGGTGGGATTTTCAGTGTCAGTCTGAGCATGAAAGGGTTAGCAAAGTGGTCAGACCATGATAACCAGATTCAGTTATTCACAAAGACATGATATTTGCTTGCGATTTAAAGGTCCAGGGTGTTGCCAGCAATGTGTGTGTGATAGGTGATGAGTTGTGTAAGGACATAAGGGTTGAGTGGAGCAAGGATAGTCTTTAGTATGGAATTGATGTCTGGAAGGGAACTACTGAGGTTGAACACCACCCAACCTTCCTTGACCATGCAACTGAACACCCACCTAATTTACTCCTGCCAGCCCACAGCCTACTGTGCCCCTGCTTCCCCCATCCAATCCCATCCCTGCCTGCCCTCATGCACCCTCCTGTCATCACTTGGCTTACTTTAAAAGTTTCAATCGTTTTTGCAAGTTAGTATATCCAGACATATGCAATTAGTAATAGATATAATAAAAATACTTCTATATAAAACCGTAAACTTAAGTCTTTTGACCTTGTCCATTACTAATGCTATGTTACTAAAGTTATTGCCAACATGTTTGCAATTGCTTAGTATGTAAGGACCCGATTTTTTTGTATTATTGATTTTAATGTAAAATGCAGTTAACAACTCAAAATGCCAAAGGTTATTGGCTTCACCAATGCTTGTTACATTCAATGCAAGTGTAATACAAAAAGAAAAACGAGTTTCTTTGGTTGGCTGTGGATGGATGAAGGTGTGTGGTGAAGGGAATGTTGTTACTTTGAGCAGGGTGGGCAGAAAGAAGGGTGTGGGGGAATCCCCCATTACAATCAGAACTATGGGATCTGGATGCCAGAGATGTGGGGAAGATTGTGATGGTGACCTGATTGAATTGGATTGATAGTCACATAACACAAGAGGTGTATCTGGAGAGCACACATTCATCCCCTACTGGGTATCTTGGTGCCTTGGCGCTATTGACAGAAAACAAATGTCTGTAAGAAACTAACTAAATGGTACTCATTTTAGAAAACTGAGCAGAATAAAGAAGGACTGAATGCGCCTGCCAGGCTTTAAACTTGTGACCACGAGGCCAAAGACTGATGCCTGTGGTGTTGTCACTCACCTTTCCACAACTCCAGCCAATACATGTATAACGTGTTTAAATTGTAATATAAGACATATTTCAACAAACTCAGAGAGAGAGAGAGAGAGAGAGAGAGAGAGAGAGAGAGAGAGAGAGAGTTGACAGCTGTAGGCAACAAGATGATGTTAACCTCACTCGTCCAAGACAGCAAAAGGCGATTTCCCCAGCGACCTTCAATTCTCTATCATACCATCTGCAGAGACATCAAACCTTGGAGGGTGAGAGTTCAGCTATGCCACCCTGCGCCAGAGGCAATACGAGCATTCATAACATTACGCACGTTCTCAGGTACAGCTAAACATGAACGACACTGGCATCAATTTGCCAGCTCACACTGCATGTACTGATTTGTAAATTCCCATTGCTTGTGGAGACATTACACACGACCATTCTCGCTAATCACTCAAAACGGCAGCCCATACATGGCGGGACATGAATGAAGCATGACCTTTGATTTGCCAGGGTGTGGTGCGATTTCCAACTTTTTTTAACACTTCCCGGTAAGCCTGCCTGGATTGCATTCCATTTTATGGATTTCAGATACAGCAAGAGCAGTATTAAAGCTTTCCAATGTTCATCCTGTCACTTATAATTGCTTAATTAATCAAAGAAGAAAATAAACTCAACCAACGATTTAGAAAAAAGATAATTACTGTCCTTCAGTTTTAAAAGCTGAAATAAAAATGGAATAAATAGCACCTCAATATCTGATGCCCTTTCTGCTGCATCATTTGTCCTTCATGGATATTAAAGTGTCAAAAAGTTGGAAACCTGAAATTAGATGCTTAATCGCCAGTTCCTACATAATAAATCATATGTAAATGTGCTAAAACTATGGCGAGCGTGAATTGGACCTCTGGCACATTTGTCAGTAATGGTCCACAGCCTTTGAATGCTGATAGGCCGGTATGCTCTTTCTCTGTCAAATCGAGAACAGTCCAGACTAACCATAAGTCTAACTGGCAGATTGGGAACTTTAATGTGGCAAATTGGCTAATAGAAAACAGGGTTGGGGTGGTAACAATGGGATCAGGGCACACCAACTAACCCAGGCAGATGGAGCGGCTGAAATGCCGGTGTCCTCTTCCATCTGTTTCCTCATCTAATCAGGTTCAGCTCTCTATCTGGTGAGGAGGAAGAGCGCATAACTCATCTAGAAGGCCTAATCACAAATACTATTCTGTGGTGTTGAATGACATGTCATCCTCCAGATTTCCTTTAGAATTGGGGAGCCAAGTAAATCAGCAAGTCACACTTTAAAACAAGGGACCAACAGGTCAAATTAACCCCTTTCCTGTTTTGGCCCTCTCCATTCACAGCCTTTACTAAACCTCACAGTAACTCTTTATGGATTTTTGATTGCATCTCATGAAAGATCCTTTTTAGTTCTTATTGGATACTTCCACAACAACAACAAAAATGTTTGCAGCATGAGTTGCCCCCTTTAGTTGTGCAGTGCCCCCTCCACATGTTTCTCCCATCTTGCTTACTTGCAGGTTTCTTCAGAACTTGGAATATGTATTCGTGTACACCGACTAACCATATCTTCGTTGGTGTATTAGGTAAGAGGCAAAGAATGTTCCTTCTCTTTACAGGATGACATTGTTTCTCTAGAAAATAAATCAAAGAAAGAATGCGATTTGGCGCATTGTCCCTATGCAAGAGGGTAAGTACAAATCTTTATGTTGCTTTAATGGGCTACTAGTCATTTCGGGCACAACTACTATAGCCTACATGTGTCTGCATCATGGCTTAATTTTACTTCTACATGTAAACTTCGCTCTTTGTTTCAATGAGGGTATAGTTGGGAAGTGGTTGATGGCCAATTGTTTTCGTTCTGTAGCTAAAGATATGGTTTGAATCCTTTAAGTTAAAGCTCTTCTTGATCATCAGGATTGTTCGTGACTATTATTAGTTATACTGTCACTGGTATAATTAACCAAAATTGACTCAAGCTATAGGTGCTGCCTCTTCATTAACAGATGCCTGGTTTGTTCTTTCTATACATAGAGCTTTAAGCGTGTTGAGTGCATGGTCTGACACGCAGGGTTTGATCACAACACGTTTCTCTCTCATTGGGGTCGGCTGAAGGGTCCAAAGTCCCTTTAGGGTGGGCACACCTTCTATTCCTGTGTGTGTCATAGGATTAACCCTATTCAAGCAATTCTGGGGTGTCATGGGAGTTACATGTGATTATGTGGAATCACAAAATAACTAATCCAAATACAACTAATACCAAAATAACGAATTCCAAAATAACGAATTCCAAAATAACGAATTCCAAAATAACGAATTCCTTTGTCGTTGTTTTTGGGTTCCTCCCCAAAAGCCCCCCTTTTTTTTGTTCCTTATACTTTTCCCCCACTCCCAAACCACTATTCCCACCCTCAACCCTATTTTTTGTTTTCCCCCAAATTCCTTATTTTGGACTTAGTTATTTTGTGATTCCGATTCCACATGATGACTGCATATCGTCATGGGGTATGCAGCAACTAAACTGCTTTATGAGACCACTTCTGATTCAGGGTAGGCATAACTCCTGCGCTGCCAAAAAAGTGCAGGATCTGGCTGGCCAGAATCGCACAGGATTCTGCTCTTCTCTGCTCTCTGGCTAGAAAGCAACATTTCTGATTGTTTATCATTTCTGATTTTTTATCAGCTGTGCGTCAGGGACAACATTGCACCAAAATGCCAAGGTCAGCGGAAGTGACATCACAGGACCCTTGCTTGACCATGATGTCATTTGACCCCACCCCCGAAGTAACATCACGGAGAGTGATGTCACACAACCTTTCACCCTTGACAAAACAGGGAGTGGCATCACATAGCATAGTTCTTCATTGCACTACGAAAAATATGGTTATGCTACCACTGTAACATGATACACTTTTCATACAAGAATTGGTCACCATATGTAGCGTTAATATCAGTGTGTTTTCGGCCTATATTACCAAATTACTGTGAATATAAGCAGACGTCCAACACAACAACCTGGACTATTGTACATCACTCGGGCTAAACTGCAAACAGGCAGAGCATCCCAAAGAGGCCTAAACCCCAAAGCACAGACATCCAGTGCCTGCCAAGTGTCTGGCTACAGAAGCAGCAACTGACCAACACAAGTCCATCCAGAAAACCGATATTCTTGGATGTTGCCCAGAGCTGTGCCAATGGTTATGAATTATTTGAAATCTTCCAGCTATCACCTTTCTGTTTTGCTTATTTAGTAAGTAACCCACATTCCTTTTTGTTAGATGGGAGATAGATGGGACGTGTTGAAGGATGTGTTGCAGGTCACAGTAATTGCAGGTTTTTTTAAATTTTAAAATGTTAGCAGCAGCTCCACGACATCACCCCTGGAAAAGCCTGCTAGGTCTAGAAACCTAGGCTACTCCTCACTCATGACGCCCAATGAGGCTGGAAGATGTCTGGGGATGCTTTGATCTTGTGCAAAAGAGATGTGACCTAGTAGTTGGGGCTGGACTGACCCTTTTGGGGTGGGACCAAGCATGATTTGCATATGGTCTTTCCCCTTCTTTAGTGGCTTGGCAAGATAGAAACAATGGTCTGGAGGGTTGCCCAGAGCCGTGGCAGTGGTTATGAATGATTTGAAGGAGGTGTTGCAGGTCACAGTAAGTGCAGGTTTGTATTTTAATTTTAAAATGTAAACAACAGCTCCTTTAAAAGGGCCCTTTTATTATTATTTTTGGTCTTTCATATCTTATATATATATGTATATATATATATATATGTGTTTCTGCTTGAGGAAGCAACAGATGTTTTACTTCAAAGGCAGAGGGCAACTTCATGTAAATGAATTATTTCACATTGTGTCTAGTTATAGGTGTGCCTGCGATGCAGTCTGGCAGCTCACTGTGCCAAGGCAGGATTGGTGGCAGAAGCCACTGGGGCACACCCTTCTCATGACAGACCCAGTGGCTCACTGAATGTGCAAAGCAGACAACGAGAAAAACTTTTGAGATTTGCGTTCATGCTGTGCTGTCAGTCAGCTCTTATGCATTCCCAGCTAGCTAGACCTAGCCCCCATATTCTTCCTGTTGCTACAGTACTCGCTATGAACTGCACAGACATCCCTGCATTCTTCATTAATGAACTGCCAACCTGTTAGTGATGACGGTTTCATGGTTTTTTATACTGTTATTTCTCCAGCTAACGAGATCGAGATTCCATGTGAAAAAAGCTGAGACACATTTAGCTGCATTTAAACCCAACTTTTTTAGGTGCAACCCAGATATCTGCTCTTGGCACTGTGTCTTTGTCAAGTGGCCATGGGATAGCAAGGACAGGTCTACAGGTAGCAGACGGGGAGCCAGAGGTAGCAAATGCTACCCCTGGCAACCTCCAAATGGTATCCCTGCTGGTGTATCAGGTCTGTGGATTGCCGTGAACATGTTGTGCCATGAATTCTCCCAAAGAATAGAGTGCTTTTGCCCAAGCAGTGCAGGTTAAACATTCAGATACCTTCTTTAGCAGTAAAACCCTGGCCTTTCTGATACGGCAAAATGCTAGATATTATACTAAAAGAGAAATATGGTGGTCACCAGCAATGCTGTTCAACTCCCACTGCACCGAATATTTGAGCTGGTGGGAGTCCCACTCCCTCCCAATTCTCCAATTCTGCCACATGGTACAGTAGTGTTATATGTCATTATTGTCAAGGTGTACTGTGGAGGCGATTGGCATTCACATTATTCATGCAGACATGGGGTCGCGATGCATGGCATCATGTTAGACTTACCACTGCTGTGCAGAGTGGCCGGCTTAAAAGATTGCCAAACCCGCCCTCTAGTGCTGTCAGGAAGTGAGTAACCAACCCCATTTGAAGACGGGGATGTTGGGTATATCCGTTTCTTCCTGTTCTTGCAGCATTGAACATTAGCTTTGTATGGCAAAACCTTGACATTGGCAGCTTTATTTGATTCTGGTGAATTAGGCATGGCAAGTACATGGATTATACCAAGGCCTAAGAAATTAGGGTTCAAGAAGCAACACTGGCAGTATTTGAAATCCCTGCTGAGGTTGGCAGTACCATGTTGACTTCTGGGCCCGAATTCATAAACCAACTTGTTGGGGTCTAATTGGTCATCACCAAGAGATACTTTCTTTTGATCTCAAGGAATCTCCAAACTTCCCATTCATTTTGGAATCTGTTATCTATGAAGACACAATCTTTGCATTATTATATTTCAAAATCTATTCCCTGTTCATGGGATCAGTTAATTGTGAGGTGAATTTACTTTTGAAACTGGTCCATTTGCTCTGTAGTTGAAAAAACAAAACTCCAGTAGAGCCCCCGTGGAAGACGTTGTGCAGAATCTTATAGCAAATGCATCCAATTTCTTATTTTGGTACCATGTGTTCTTAGATCTGCTTTAGAAGCCAAAAAGTGGGATTTTACCAGCACATCGAGAGGAATGCTGATATATGGATTTAGAGGCTGCTTCAGTGTCTCCTTGTGGTAAAGTATACACTCTGTCCAAAAGTGAAAAGGTAACACTCAGATCAATTCTTCAGGTGAATTAATTGTCCCATCCAAGTGGCTGCATGGACAGCTTTTTTCCTAGTAACCATCTCTTGGCTTGCATCCCTGTATAGAATATTGCAGCTTAAATACTTTGATCGATGTACTGACGGTACCATGCCACTGCTAAAAGGCAAACGGTATCGTTCCTTGATAGTCTACATGGTTGCACCAAGTAAGATTTGAATGATGCTTAACATCTGCTGTGCATATGACGTAGAAGACTGCATTTCTTTGAATATTGTTTGATGAACTTTAAGTCATTTAACATGCCATTGAAAACTCAAAGTTGTACAAACTCCAGTGTTCCTAATGTGTTTATTGACTTGTAATCATTTATCTGGAAAATAATTGATCTAATAACTCACCACATGTCTCGGGAGGATAGCTCAGAGGCAACACGCTCGCCTTGGAAGCAAGACGATGCAGAGCAACACAGGTTTCATCCCTTGGTCTGAGCTTAGAAACCTCTGGCTATTAAGCGCGTTATAAATAACCAATTGCAATATGACTCTTGCTATTGGTTTGAACAGTATATGTTCTAACAACTTATTTCTAAGCCTGAAAAATCCAAGTTTGATAAAGATTTAGGGCCTGAATCATGGAATTTTATGCACGGTTCAAAGTGACTTTGCATTGCTGAAAAGTAATTTTCCACTGCCGACACAAACCATGATTTACGGAACTGTGCAAAGTATTTTTTTGCAGTGCAAAGTCATTTTGTACTGCAAAAATATGCCATGAATCGGGCCCTTAGTCATGTACATTTTTCTTATTCTTTCACCTGTTAGGTGTTAAGCGGAGCCCAGGAAGACTGTAGTTTCTGTAAATTGACATGAACTTTTTCTTTCAAGAATACCCAGTGCTTTCTTCGGTCACAAAATGATATAGGTAATTTATACATAGTCAGTCATATTATGCTTCCCATATTTCTCGTCCTTTGAAAAAAATGAGAATAATGTTAAAGGGTTTTGTTGGAATGATCAGCATTGGGAAGCTTCTGAATTGTCAAAGCAGTCCTCGATCCATCCATGTTTTGACTTGTTCTGTATTCTGACACTTGGTGATAGAAATTATTATGTCATTCCGCGTGACTTATTAATACCGAATAATGCTTGCTCACAATGCTGTTAGAGGCTCCTTTTCCACTGAAAATCCCTATCAATCACAACAACTTGCAAAGATTGCATCTAGTTCAATATCTCAAAAGTTAGACCTGATAGGCTCACTTGTTGCATGCCCCACGTTAAATCAGGATGATGGTTCACCTTGAACCATTTCTTTTCCAGAACAAGTTGTTGGACTGAAACATTCTTTATGTTAGAAAAGTTAAGAGGGTCCTTTCTGCTTAGTGCATGGGAGAAAAGGTGGGGTTGTGTACATGAATTTTGTCTACATGATTTCTGCTGTTTAAACATTCCCCTTCCTATGTCGGTCCTTGTTTAGTGGATCGGATTGATCTGGTCACTTGTCCCAGGTACTATTCAGTGGCTCTGCGTAGGGTGATCACCTTCGTCCTCATCATTAGTACCCCCCATGCATGCTGCTAGTGGTGGAAGTGAGCTGGGTCTATCAGGAGCGGGGTACCACTACTTTTGTTATTTTACTATTAACAGTTCCACTACTTTTAGCAATCATTTTCACCATTCTGGTACAGATGTTTTTGATGTTAAAACATAACTCTTCATTTTACTACCTTAAAGCAGATACAGCTAAACTGAAATCTGTTTCACCGTTCCTTCCCAAAGCCTGAATGACATCTCAGCCTGGATGAAATCTCTCTGGCTTCATCTTCTCTATCAGAAGCAGGAGAGTTTTGCTAAAAGTAAGACATTCTTTCTCACAACCCCCCATCAATACCTGATTTTTGTAAAACTAGTCAAGTTGTATGCTCAGGTTAAATGCTTAGATGTTACAGTTGATAAAGGTCCAGGCCATTTACAAAGGATTTTATTTTACCATTAGATGACTACATGGGATTTCCCTCTTGCTGCCACTGGACAAGTGTGCAGTTATACTAGGAGCCTTAGTGACCAGTTACCTGGACTACTGTTGTGCACTCCTGTGGGTAACTTCATGACCACAGACTGTTCATCCCTTGGACTCTGCCACATGTAAGTGTGTATACGGAGGAGACTGACACACAGATGGCATGAATGCTGGCACAGACTTTTACTTTGTTAAAAAAAAATAGAGAAGAATCCTATCACTGCCTAACTCTATGAGGGGTTTCTCTGCCTCAACCAAGGAACTAAGGAATCTGTCAGAATGTTCAAGTAAATGAAAAAGTGTCCACCGTTGTGTGTCAAAATGCCTACTTCTTTCCCTTACACTATTAAGTAAACTAAAGAGTTACTCGATCTTCTTGATCTGGAAGAATGGATCCCCTCTTCTGGACACTGGATGATAGTTCTCATTGGCAGGTGGGAACGGTGTCTGAGAGAATGACTCACTTCTCAAGGTCTCAGTTTCTTTCCAGAATATACTGTAAAGTTCCAGCTTGAGATGGTGTAAAGTTCTCAGTTCCAGCTGAGAAGTTCCAACTCAAACATCATTCTTTATTTCCTCCCCATTGGTGTCCTGGTGAATGCCTCCCTTCTCCAGGTATCTTGTTCTCAATACGTTTGCCTTGCCATGCCATGGGAAAAACTCTCTTCCCCAGGCTTTCTTCAACTTGGTTTCATGGTACACAACACCAGAGCTTATGGCTTCTTCACCTGATTCCTCTTGATTTCACAGTACACAACACCAGGGGGGTTGGCTTTCTTCCATTGATCTCTTTTGACCTTTTGTCACACTTGACAGATGTTAGGGGAATGTCTACCTTCTCATGGCCTTTCTCAGGCTTTAAATGGTATTTCAACACACGTGGGGAAATGTCTCCCTTTCCCGAGACTGCCTCAGGTTTTCTGTTTGTTGTGAGTCTCTCCAGTGGCTTGGATAGACAGACCTGGTACACCTCCCATGGCTGGTACTTCTATTACCGCTTCACTATCCTGCCAGGCATAGCATTTTGCCAAAGCATTCTTGTATTTTAGTTCTGGGTCCCAGATCCTCTTAAAATGGTTTCTTGTGTTCCCTTTGTGGACCCGGGCAGCCCCAGTACCTTCAACAGGAGCTCTGGTCCTCTTTGTTGGTTTTGTTCTTCACTGAGACTTCTGACGGCTTCTTCTTGGTTCTTTGGTCCTCATGCTGTCTCCTGCAGCTCTGCAGCACTTCACTGGAGCCGGGCTGCACGTCTCTAAATGACCGTTTGTTTTGGTGGTTTCTCAGGCCTGGGCTTTCTTCTTCTTCTGTTCTCGGTCTGCCGGTGCATGGAGGACCAGAGAGGGACTTATAATTCCTCAAGTGTGTCCCGGTCAGCAGCTTCAGCTTCTTCGTTTGCGGTATTGGTGCTTCGCTAGTGGTTCCTTCAAGGAGGGTGTGACAACTGCATCAGTCCTTCATCCATCTATCTTTAAGCCACTGTGCCTTTCGAAAGCTAGAATGTTCAATCGAATTCTGATGATGATTCATGATGGCTCCGCTCCTCCTCATCATCTCAGTATATTGCAATGGGCATTCACAGGTGTCAACCCTACTCTTCCTCATCACAGTTATAGTGTTTTCACTGATCTTAGAAACATACATAGGACAGGATACTTGATTAGAGGAAGTTAAGGAAGGAGGTGGGATGGAGGTGCGAAAGAGGAATACCATGTTCTCCCAATTTCGTCACTAGGCCCAAAGGGTGTTTCCCTCTCCATGAAATCCATCCACTGAGGACTACCACCAGGGGAACTATCCGTAGCACCCTCAGCTCCCTGGACTCATGAGCAGGGGCTCCTCCTAGGGGAGAAGTGACAACATCTGGGGATATGTCCACAAACCAGAGTAGATACAAGATTTTCAGTGTTAGGATACAGGCTTTGTAATAAATTACTACATTCTATTCATGACAGCACACAGTCTCCCAATGCCAGTCCCCTGTTGAAGGAGATTCTGTGCAGGTAGGTGTTAATAATGGGTTCCAGCAGAGGTAAGATCAGCAAGCCATATACGAATGTTGCAATTGACTGACTATCTGAGAGAAATTAATGAAAAACAAAACACAATACAGAGGACCTCCTTCTTGTACATGCCCCACCCACTTGCCTGTCAACCTGGTCCATCTACAACTCCTTGAAACATGTCTTGCACCTTGCTCCCACCTTCCTCCCCCATCCACACTGGGAGTCACAGTTCACAACATTTTCTGGCACACTTCTACCACTGTATGTTGTGTTTGGGTGCATGGTTGTGGCACAGTGACTGATTGCATTAACTGTGTATTGTGTCTGCAAGCATTCGTAACATTCTCCATTTCTAGCTATAGACATTGGGTGCTTCCCAGGCCAGTATGACAGTTGCATACTTCCTTCATGTCACATGATTGTAGAGAATATATTAGGCTGCAGATTTAGGACTAAAATCCACGAGCACCACAGTACACCTGGTCAGATAGTTTTTTCTTTGTATAGTCTTCAAATTTGGACCATTAATAAATGAGTTATTTTGTTTGTGCTGAAGCTTTTTAGGAATGGGTTTGATCCATAGACTTATGTGCAAATCTCTTATTTCAATACCGATGTGACACAGTAGCATAGGGGATTGGTTGGTTGTTTGTTCATGCCGTACGGGAGGCCTTAGGCATGGGGAGGCAAAGCCAGCCCTTTATAAATAAATAGACCACTGACCATGGGTGTAGCTAAAGCCAGTAGATACTAAAGGTAGACTGGGGTTCGGGGCATGGCTCTGCCCCTGCAAAAAGGGATCACTGACCACATAGTAAGTGCCCACTATCGGTGGGTTTGGAGGAGTCCATGCCAAAGCCAAAACCCATGAGCACTGTGCCTTCAGAGATGTGAAGGTAGGGCCACTGTACCATGGCATGGCCAAAGGTCAAATGTGGCAGCCACTGAAGGTACAGTCTCTCTACCTGTGGTATGAAAGCCATTTCCCAATCACTGAACTCCTCAGACCTTGCCCCCAAATAACAAAACCCTATCTGGGAGCACATCCGTGCTACTAAGCCCATTCCTGCTACGCAGTCTGTTCATATCCTATACCCATCCCTTCTTTGAGACTCAACCCTTTCCTGAAGCGCTTACCTGATCCAGAGCCCATCTCTGATGCAGAGCCCCATCAATGTCTTGTGCCTATTTCTGTATTGAGACACATTGCCTTTCTTGCTCTGAGGGCCATTTCACAGCTTGCCAGCATCTCATCCCTGCCCAGAGGCCCTTCTCTATCTGCAGCACAAAACTAATTGCTCTAATGCCATTGCCTGCTCTGCGGCCCATTCCTTAGCTGAAGCCAATGCTTGCCTCAAGGAAAATCCCTGAGGCAAGGCATATGCCTGCGTTTTGGCAATCTCTGCCCATTGTTCCATTCCCACCATACACTAAGTGTAACGCTCACCTGATTCTCGCAGAGGCGCCGGTCTTGACTGGGCGACTACCGTATCTTTAAAGGTGATGTGTAGCACCCGGTTGGCTCTTTGGGCTGGACCTCTGTGCACTGTATGCCTGACGTGTAGAGTAAGATGTCTGCAGATAGAAAATATGGGGTTAATGAACTGGGGTTATTGGGGTGTCCCTATCTCTTTCCTCTTCTCCTCTCCTGTAGACCCCCAAAGGTTAACGCTCTCACCTTAGGTAAGTGAATGCCGAGCTCTCCATCTGCCTCAGGGCAGGGTGCTGTAACCAGTTTCTTCACTGGATAGGTAGCGCAGGCCTCTTGACTTCAGAGGACTGCTGTCCGTCGTTTACTGCACGAACGGTAAGTTTCGAGTCATTCAAATGTCTTTAAAGTCTTTAGTAATGATGTCTCTTGTTTTGCAGGGTTCCGGCGATGGCGGATGACGGGCTGAAGTGAGTTGAAGATGGAGCCCGTGTGATGAATAGAAGCGCCTGGAAGCACGTAAGTAAGCGCTTGTTGCCTGCTTCACTATGCGCTCTAACTGTCTTTTTATTTTGCAGGTACGAGTTCGGAGCGGCTGCAGGGTGCCGGAATACCCACTGGATTAGATGTGGAAAGGAGTAATGGCACGTGAGTTGTCTTTCAGATGTGGGATGCAGCGCCGAAGGCCTCCGGAGCGTGCAAAGAGTTGGTAAACTTTTGTCTTTCAGATGCCGGAATGCAGTGTGAAGACCTCCGGAGCGCACGAAGAGTAGGTAAGCCTTTGACTTTCAGATGCCGGAATGCTAACCTGTTCTTTCTTGTCTTTATAGGTGTTGCTGAAGACTGGATTCAGGATGGTAAGCCTTTGCCTTTCAGATGCCGGAATGCTAACCTGTTCTTTCTTGTCTTTATAGGTGTTGCTGAAGACTGGATTCAGGATGGTAAGCCTTTTTCCTTAGGCCCAGGACCGGATGCAGAAGACACGATGAGCGTTCTGCTGCAGAGGTTGCAGAATAACGCAAAGCAAGATTCATCCACCGGGTGTGGTTTAAATAGCCTCCTGTAGTGCTTAGGTGTCTCCTTCCACAGCCACGCCCAAGTAAGAATAGAGTTCCTGGTAAGAAAATAGTTCCTGCCTTCCAGAAGAGTTCCAGTGTTCTGAATCTAGGGAGTGGCTCCAGCCCCACCCAACAGGAAAAGTAGTTCCAAACAGAAGAGGATCAGAGGCTCAACTGGCAGGCAAGTAAGCAGCATGGTCTGCTGAAGGTAAGTCCACCCAAGCATTATGAGCCCGGCGCTTCCAGCGCTGGGACTGGGCATATTTATGAGCCTGGTGCCACTGGCGCCAGGACTGGGTCCAAAAGGTCCCAATTGGGACTGGTTGGCACTCGGAACCTGGGTTATGGATCTGCTTCCAAGGGAGTTGGGAAACCCTGACCTTTTGGAAGCAGAGATCATGACAGTACCCCCCCTCAAGGCCCCTCCCAAACCGGGCTTCTCCGGGGGTTTTGGCTTGTCAGGAAATGTTCGGTGAAATCTTTTGATTAGGCGAGGAGCGTGGACATATTCAGCAGGTTCCCAGGATCTCTCTTGGGGGCCGTAGCCTTTCCAGTCAATTAGGTAGAATAGTTTAGATTTGGAGATCTTGGAGTCCAGAATGCTTTTGACTTCAAACTCGAGTTCTCCATCCACTAGGATAGGTTTTGGAGATTTGGTTAGTCGGGTTTGAGGTTGCACGGGTTTTAATAGAGAGACGTGGAAGACCGGATGTATCTTCATGTGCGGGGGCAAGTCCAACTTGACCGCTACTGGGTTTACTATGGTAGTGATGGAATAGGGACCAAGGTATCTTGGGTTGAATGTGCGTGGCCCTTTTAGAGATAGATATTTGGTGGATAACCAGACTTGATCCCCTACTTGATAGTGAGGGGCTTCCTTCCGATGTTGATCTGCTCCTTTCTTGTATTGTTCTTTAGCCCTTTGAAGGTGAGAAACAGCTTCCTTAAAGGCTTGGGTGATTGTAGAATGCAGGTAGTCTACTGCTGGTGTTTCAAGATCTTGGAGGGGATCCAACTCCGAGGTTCGAGGGTGACTGCCGTACAAAAGAAAAAACGGGGTTTTCCCAGTTCCCGAATGGACAGAGTTATTGTAGGCATACTCGGCTATCCAAAGGATATCTTTCCAAGTTTTTTCAGTTTGTTGCAGCATGCAGCGTAAATACTGTTCCAGAGTTTGATTGGTCCTCTCGGTTTGTCCGTCGGTCTGAGGGTGGTGACTGGTCGATAGTCTCACATCAATTTGAGCCGACCGACAGCAACTTCGCCAAAAATGAGAAATAAATTGACTACCTCGATCCGAAATTAGAACCGAAGGAAAACCGTGCAGTCGGACGATGTTTTCGAGAAATTCTCGGGCCAGAGTTGCTGCTGTTGGCAAGCCTTTGAGCGGAATGAAATGCGCCATCTTGGAGAATAAGTCCACGATTACTAGAATCGTATTGTATCCGGAGCATGGAGGTAGATCGGTGATGAAGTCCATAGAAAGCGTATGCCAAGGGCGAGGTGGGATGTCAATAGGGCGTAAGAGGCCTGCTGGTCTTTCCTTTTGACTCTTGTTTTGGGCGCATACTCCACAGGACATTATAAAGTCTCTGATATCTTTTTTCCAAGACGGCCACCAGAAGTAGCGCTTGATCTTTTCTGAGGTCTTGGCTATACCGGGATGACCTTCCATTAAAGAGTCGTGATAACAAGAGATTACTTTTTTCTGTAAATCTGTGCTGGGTAGGTATAATCGTTCTTGGAAATACAATAAGTTGTCCTTTACTGCAAAGTCATTTCCCTGCAGATGCCAATTCTGTATGTCTGCTGGAGTTACAAGTTGCCTGGCTTTATCCTTAACTTCCTCTATGGATTCTGTGGGGATTACACCCAGAATTCTTTGTTCGGGAATGATTGGTACAGGTTTAGGGTTGACCAAGTGTTCTTCCACTCCCATCCGAGAAAGGGCATCGGCTTTACCGTTCTTTGTACCAGGTCGATAGGTAATTATGAAGTCAAACTTGGCAAAGAATAATGCCCAACGGAGTTGTCTAGAGGATTGGGCTTTTGCGGTCTTCAAATATTGCAGGTTTCGGTGATCCGTAATCACAGTAACAGTGTGTCGGGCCCCCAGCAGATAATGCCGCCAAGCCTTAAAGGCAGACTTGATAGCCAGAAGTTCCTTGTCAGTAATCGTGTAATTGATTTCAGGAGGCGAGAATTTGCGGGACCAAAATGCCACGGGATGCAACTGATTGGTTACCGGGTCCTTTTGTGATAGAACTGCCCCCATGGCAAGGCTTGAAGCATCAGTTTCCACGATGTAGGGGAGTTCGGGGCGAGGGTGTTTTAAGATTGGTGCAGAGATAAATTTAGTCTTCAAATCCTGGAAAGCTTGTTCCGCCTCGGTAGACCATTCAAAACGTTTGTTTTTCTTTAACAAGGCAGTGATGGGCTGGACTATTCGAGAGAATTCGGGGATAAACCTGCGGTAAAAGTTAGCGAAGCCTAACATGCTTTGCACACCTTTTACGGAGGATGGTGATGGCCATTTGAGAACTGCATCGACCTTCTTTGAATCCATACGCACTCCGCCAGGTGATAATATGAATCCCAAGAATTCAACTTCAGTCACGTTGAAAACACATTTTTCCAACTTAGCGAAAAGTTTGTGTTGACGCAATCTTTCGAGGACCATTTTCACGTGTTTCCGATGTTCAGATACCGATGAAGAATAAACGAGGATGTCGTCAATGTAAACAACAACACATACATCTATGAGCTCTCTGAGGACATCGTTCATAAAATATTGAAAGGCGGCCGGGGCATTGCAAAGTCCGAAGGGCATGACCTGATATTCAAATAGCCCATACTTGGTGCGGAAGGGCGTCTTCCATTCATCGCCCTCTTTTACTCGTACCAAGTGGTAAGCTCCTCTAAGATCCAGCTTTGTATATATGCATGCTTTTCTGACTTGGTCCAGGAGTTCAGGGATCAAAGGTAACGGATATCTATTCTTAACGGTGATCTGGTTCAGGGAGCGATAATCGATACAAGTTCTAAGGTCTCCTTCCTTTTTTGGAACGAAGAACAAAGCTGAAGAAGCAGGGGACTTGGAAGGACGAATAAACCCATTTGCCAGGTATTGATCCAGATATTGTCGAAGGTGAAGGTTCTCAGGCTCGGTGAGGGCATAAATTCTACTACAAGGAGGAGTAGATCCAGGTATCAGGTCTATCTGGCAGTCATAAGACCTATGAGGAGGTAGAGAGTTAGCCTGATCCTTCCGGAAAACATCTTGGTATTCTAGGTATTCGGGAGGTAACTGGGGAGTCTCTGAAGAAATTGCGGCCAGTGCAACACCAGGTGGAGGGTGACAAGTAGAGACACATTCTGGAAACTGGACCATTCTTGCTCGCCAATCGATCAGAGGATTGTGTTTCTCTAACCAAGGTATTCCTAGAATAATCTGAAACTGAGGGGCCTTGATCACATCGAACACGATCTTCTCATGGTGTCCATCTTGACTTACTAGCGTCACCTCTTGAGTGGTATGCGTTACTGGCCCGGAGGCTATCTCCGTACCATCCACCGTAGTAATGACGTCCTTTACAGCCTTGGGGACAAAGAGTTAGATTCATCCTCAAAACCATTTCATGATCCACATAATTGCCGATGGCACCGCTGTCGACGTAAGCTTCAATTGCATGTAATCGATCCGGATTATCAGGGCTAATGAGGACCATAGGTATCACGAAATGCGAGGTCACGGAACTGGTTTTCACGCTCGGCAAGAGGACCTCTATTCTTGTCGGGCGAGGTCGTTTCCCTGCTCAGAGTTTGTAACTTTGGTAACTGCAGCTCCTACTGCCTTCTTGGCAGGTTTCACCGGACAGTCTCGAAGAAAGTGCCCTGAGTTTCCACAATATAGGCATAATTGCAACTGTTTCCTCCTTTCCCGCTCCCTTTGTGTTAGAGGACCTTTCAGACCCCCTATTTGCATGGGTTCCCCGGAGTCTACTCCTTTGGAAGGAGTTGGCGGTTTGGAAAATACTCGAGCATCAAACTTGGAACGATCGGCCTTCCTGTTCTGCAGCCTGTGATCTATTTGAACGACCAAGTCTATATAATCCGAACAGTCTTGTGGGGGATTCACTACTTGGGCTAAAACGTCTTTGAGCTCTCCACGTAGACCTCTATAAAACAGCGTAATCCTTTTGTCCTCAGGCCATTGAGTTTCCACTATTAGTCTATTGAAAGATGCAATATAAGCCAAAAGGTCTTGATTACCCTGTCGCAACGAAAGAAGCTCATTGTCCAAGGCCTGCCCCTGTGAATGTCTTGCGAACAGTTTTTTCATACTAAGCTGAAAGGCTTGAAAATCATGGAGAACCGGATCATCTTGATTAACTAGAGGGATCGACCAGTCTGCCGCATTGCCACTAAGGTACGAAAGTACAAAAGCTACTTTTGCTTGATCAGTTGGAAAGGCTGCTGGCTGGCATAAGAAGTGCAACCGGCACTGATTGATAAATACTGCAAACCTCTTTGGGTCACCAGAAAATCGTTCGGGCGGAGCCAGAGGTACATTCCCAGGTAGGTTGATCTGCACTGGATTCATAGAGGATGTTGAAGGAAGATTTGCCCCTGATGCGGGTAACGGGGTCTGTCCGGCTTGTGACTGTAGCACTTGTCTAGCAAGATTGTCTGTTCTCTCCTTGGAAATAATTAGTTCCCTTCTTAGAGCATTCGTTTCCTGACGAGCTGCATGCACTTCTGCCCTTAGTTCCCCAAGTAACCGGGCTAGGGGGTCAGTATCCAAGGTTTCCATAGCGCCTGGGCGAGAGTTTTGCGGTAGGCTTTGCGTTCTGTAACGCTCACCTGATTCTCGCAGAGGCGCCGGTCTTGACTGGGCGACTACCGTATCTTTAAAGGTGATGTGTAGCACCCGGTTGGCTCTTTGGGCTGGACCTCTGTGCACTGTATGCCTGACGTGTAGAGTAAGATGTCTGCAGATAGAAAATATGGGGTTAATGAACTGGGGTTATTGGGGTGTCCCTATCTCTTTCCTCTTCTCCTCTCCTGTAGACCCCCAAAGGTTAACGCTCTCACCTTAGGTAAGTGAATGCCGAGCTCTCCATCTGCCTCAGGGCAGGGTGCTGTAACCAGTTTCTTCACTGGATAGGTAGCGCAGGCCTCTTGACTTCAGAGGACTGCTGTCCGTCGTTTACTGCACGAACGGTAAGTTTCGAGTCATTCAAATGTCTTTAAAGTCTTTAGTAATGATGTCTCTTGTTTTGCAGGGTTCCGGCGATGGCGGATGACGGGCTGAAGTGAGTTGAAGATGGAGCCCGTGTGATGAATAGAAGCGCCTGGAAGCACGTAAGTAAGCGCTTGTTGCCTGCTTCACTATGCGCTCTAACTGTCTTTTTATTTTGCAGGTACGAGTTCGGAGCGGCTGCAGGGTGCCGGAATACCCACTGGATTAGATGTGGAAAGGAGTAATGGCACGTGAGTTGTCTTTCAGATGTGGGATGCAGCGCCGAAGGCCTCCGGAGCGTGCAAAGAGTTGGTAAACTTTTGTCTTTCAGATGCCGGAATGCAGTGTGAAGACCTCCGGAGCGCACGAAGAGTAGGTAAGCCTTTGCCTTTCAGATGCCGGAATGCTAACCTGTTCTTTCTTGTCTTTATAGGTGTTGCTGAAGACTGGATTCAGGATGGTAAGCCTTTGCCTTTCAGATGCCGGAATGCTAACCTGTTCTTTCTTGTCTTTATAGGTGTTGCTGAAGACTGGATTCAGGATGGTAAGCCTTTTTCCTTAGGCCCAGGACCGGATGCAGAAGACACGATGAGCGTTCTGCTGCAGAGGTTGCAGAATAACGCAAAGCAAGATTCATCCACCGGGTGTGGTTTAAATAGCCTCCTGTAGTGCTTAGGTGTCTCCTTCCACAGCCACGCCCAAGTAAGAAAAGAGTTCCTGGTAAGAAAATAGTTCCTGCCTTCCAGAAGAGTTCCAGTGTTCTGAATCTAGGGAGTGGCTCCAGCCCCACCCAACAGGAAAAGTAGTTCCAAACAGAAGAGGATCAGAGGCTCAACTGGCAGGCAAGTAAGCAGCATGGTCTGCTGAAGGTAAGTCCACCCAAGCATTATGAGCCCGGCGCTTCCAGCGCTGGGACTGGGCATATTTATGAGCCTGGTGCCACTGGCGCCAGGACTGGGTCCAAAAGGTCCCAATTGGGACTGGTTGGCACTCGGAACCTGGGTTATGGATCTGCTTCCAAGGGAGTTGGGAAACCCTGACCTTTTGGAAGCAGAGATCATGACACTAAGGCTCATCAAGGGCCCAACTCTGAGCTGAAGTCCATTGCTGTTCCAATGCCCATCCATTCACTGAAGAATATTCATGCTGCAAGCCGATTCTTGCACTGAGGGCTACCACTGTCCTTCTGCCTACCTATACAGTGAGGCCCAACCCTAAGCCTCACCCTAATTGTGGTTATGGAGTATAAAACTGGGGCATAGTGTATACAACTAGAACATAACAAGAAAATGTGTCCTGGCAATCAAACGAAAATGAACCTTCATTAAGAAAAGTCAAAGTATTTCATGAATCTGTCTAATCTTTTAATCTATTGATCTATATTTCTATGTATATACATCTATGTCTAGATATTAACTTTTTTGAAACAGTACATTTATTTAATTTCCACCGTCCTGTGTCCAAACCTATTTCCATCCCTTTCACTCTAAATCCAACTAAGGATAAACGAGGTGTCTTCTTGATCTAAGAAGGAGGCTTATTTCGTTATGGAGATTTCTTTTAAATGTTCTGTTCTTGGTGAGAAAACACAATGGGTGATTCTTTAATTTAAATGTTCTTGGTCTTAAATGTTGTTTCAAGCACATACAAAACACAGTTCATAAGTATCAGGAGGACGTTTCTTCACCTGTTCTCCAGCTCACAAATGTAGCATCAAGTCTGGTTCACTATCCTAATTAACAAGGGGAGTCCTGGGGATCTCCCTGCCAGACATTAGTCCTGGTTGCGAGAGCCTTACCCAGATTCTTTAGCTCACTATCTTTCACAGAGGAGAAATTTCCAAAACATATCAAGAGAAGAATGGTAACGTCAATTAAAGCAGAGGTGAGGCAACCAGAAGAGATACAAATGAAGTAAGAATATCAACCTTATAGAAGCTGATGACGAAGTAGTGAAGTAAACAACTTTTCAGGAGCGAAATGAAGATTGCAAGTGCGAAGAAGCATGAAGAAAAGGCAAAGCCATTTTACAATTGTACCGATGCAGTAACACAAGTAGACAAAGTTGGACCCCGTGAATGAAAGGGCTGGAAGTGTGGCGCAGCAAAATAAGGATAGCTGACGGCAAAGGAAGATTTGAGAAAGGCTTGCCTGGCCCAGTGTCAAGAGTCGGGGCTGCCGGATGGCTTGGCATGTACTCAAGAACATACAATAACGTGAGAAGCAAGCTGAGTTCTTGTCTCAGGTGGAATGAAAGTCACTGAGGGTGCCAAGATTTCTTCATCTAAGAATATTAAATACAACAAAGAGCTCAAAAACGTGGTCTCCAGTCACATGGTCAGATTAAATAGACTTTAGGGTGAGCTACACTGAGACCAGAAGATAAGGCCATGTACACTCCCTTTTATTTTCAGGCATAGTGAGCCTCTGCAAGGCCGAGTTCAAAGGAGCTAATTGAATGGCAGAACGCAGGAGTGATGTTGGATGTTGGGTTAATTCGGTGGTAAGTCATTATCAGGCCAACTCCCCCAACACCTGGGGTACCAACTTGCGTGCTGCTAGCGAGTGGAATATTCCATAAGGGTACAAGTGTGCCAACCAATTATAGAGGGTCACATATTAAGGAGCTTTATAGTTTGAGAAGCCAATAGTATGTTGTGTACTAGACTGACATGGAAGATGACTTGCATTTGGGATTGTCCACCTGATCGTCCACCTGATCATAGAGACCCAATCACGTCCCTGTATCCCATAGAAAGTATATGTAGATGTTCCCCATTGACCAACCACATCCCCTAGTAGTTTTTTTAGTTTGCCACTTAGTATGACATCACGTATGACGAATATTTAGTATAAAAGCACTGTTTTCTATGAAATATGTTGAGAGAATTCTGTGCAGCGTCTGTTGATGTCCATTTTACTCCCTGTTTTAAAGACTAGTTGTTAAAACAGCTTTTGACTTTTGACAAACTTCCGGAGTCAGTCTGATTATTGATTTATGAGTAAGATCTGCATCCCCATCCATCTCAGATACTGTTACCTCGTCTTAAAGGACCCGTTGCACGGGTTCACTTCCATAACTTTGCACCCTCTATTACGCAGCATATGACACAATGATGGCATCACAGGTGACATCACTAATAAAGGCCATGGCTAGTGGGCTCCAAAGAAACCTATTAGTGCAACATGTAGAGTGGCTAAGGCCGTAGGCCGTGGCCACTGGCCATGGCGGAAGGCCAAGGCTTGTGGGCCCCAAAGAAACATATTTTTGTAGGTGTACAGTGTCCTCGGCCGAAGACCATGGCTATTGAGCCCCAAAAAAACCTATTGTTGCAACATGTACAGTGGCCATGGGCGAAGTTTTCTCTCGCTTCAAACACAAAATAAATGGCAGCTTCATCATTTTTTAAAAGCTTTTCTCCTGAAAAGTACCAAGGGATATATAGCTATAATTTTGTGAGAAGGTGGCACTCCCTTCTCTGTCAAATATTTTAAAATCTACTGGGCTCAATAACCTGTGACCCCTCTCAGAAATAGAGTCAAGGCTTTTTTCGTGCCTTGTCCAATTCCATCCAGTGGTTTTGGCTGCACGCTTGGGCAACATTTTGACTTTTTCCTCTATGAGAAAATTAATGGTGACTAAGCCGAAACAGCGTTTTTTTTTAAACTTTCTTAATAACTTTTTTATTTTTTAAAGGACCTTTCCCAAACTTTCCAGTCTGAGTGTGGGGCCAGTGATAACTATTTTGTTTGCAAAATTTCAGCCAAATCCATCATATGCGTCCAAGGTTATTAGCAATGTATTTTTTCGAATTTCCTATGTATCTCGATACTCAACTTAACGCTGCACTATAATATTGTGGGCACAGGCATCATAAACATGGACAATTATCGATTCGATTTTTTTAAGTGCTACCCTACACAACTACATTGTATGGCATTTTACCCAATTTTTTGCAAAAGATGTGCTGTAAGATTGTGCCATTGTACACTTTAAAAAAAGGTTCCTAGGGTAAATGTCTTCACCTCAAACCTCTCTAGGTTAGTATGGTCTCCTTCGCTATGATCTGTCTCTCATAATAATTTGGGGGAAGCATTTGCGCGCCTCCATTGAAAAACTACACCTGCTGCTGCTCTGACTGTATACTGTTTAAAGCTCTACGATTTGCGGCAGCCAGTAATAAAGTCGCCTGGGAAATGGTCACCAGGCAGCAACATTTCCCCAAATTTGCACTCCCGCAAAAATCAAGCACATTCCACAAATATTTGAGGACTGGAGTTGGAGTAGCAATTAATACCAATCCGAGAATATGTGGCGGAAGGCGTTTGGTGCAGGGCAAAAAATCACCTACCTGGCGACTTTTTCCCAGGGGACATTTACAAATAGATCGGGATTTACATGTAGAATGGAAATTGATAAATAAAGAAGATGGACACTCACAATCTGACTTCTAATGATGGTTGCTTTGCTACATTTCATTTCTGTGATCAGTTTTGTTTCCACCTCTTATTTGCTTTACAAATCAGGAGTTTTTGCAGGCACTTTGGTTTATAATATATTAGCCAGGACACAGCTGCGAAGGAGTTGCAAGTGGGGATGCCAGTCTGTATAAACTGATATGGAATACTGCAGTTCTTATGGTTGTCTCTATGATGAAAAAAAAAAAAAAGGATTACAGCCTTCAGTTCCAGGCTGTTATTGTTTTACCTTAGCACAGTGACATTTTAATACCTTGGGTCAACGCTTAACATGGAGTGCAGTCCCACCAGCCCCTGCACTAGCCAGGAGGCAGACTGCAGCTCTGAGGCGATGAGCATGCATGTGTTTCGTGGCAGTTTCCATGTATCTAGTCATTTGAATAAATGGAACGTGCTCACTGGACTGGAAAAGCAAAATAGCTTAAGTTAGCAGAAGGCCCCCTGAGGGGAAGTAGGCGGGGGCGAACGAGAGCAGGGAGAATTATGGTCAGCACTGTGATATCTGAGTTGTGTTCTGTTAGCATGCACTTGTGTAAGAAAAGAACACAGAAAAATAAAAGAGGAATCATTCTTTATGTTTCCCATTAGCTTGAAAGCCTCATGGCTGTGCCAATCAATTCAGCGTGTGGATTGCTGGATGCAGGCCAAGGAGCGCTTCATTCCCCTGTGCTCAGAATAAAGAACAAAGCAGTAAATATTCTGCGTCGCATTGTCAGGCTGCCTCGGTAAATCATGGGCTGTATGAAGTGCATAATATCTTTCCCTGTCCCTTTCATTCAATTTAGGTTTTGTGACTTTCAGAATTTCCCTTCAAAAGTGCACACTTAAGCAATATTATCTCCTCTCACTCGTATGATGAAAGGGACAATTATTCTTTTATTCACAAAATATCACACAGGTTCCCTTATTCACTTAGGCAATTTCTTGCTGTCAAGTCTCAGCAACTTCTCCACATATATTTTACTACTTCCCCGTATTATGGGTTGCAACAGTGTATATTGTAGCCACTTTTCCTATTCATCCTTTCCAAACTGTGTCAAAGGCAAAGTGCAAGTTGTAACGAAGAACCAACCAAAGGCTGGTTGGTGGGCAGTTGCCTTCACACCGCTACCACACATGCTGTGTAATTGTGTTGCATTGTAAAGTTGCCACAAGGCGTTTCTAAATGCCAATTAAGAGGGTAATTCATAGAATTCAGCGCACAAGTGGCGCACGCGGCTGGCGCACAGTGTGCGCGTGCGACTTTCTGCGCCAGCCGCGTGCGCTAAAATCCATTTCCGTGCACAGCGTATTCATCGATTTTAACATCCAAAACCGGCCGTGGCGCAGAGTGGCGCATCGACCCTGCAGCAGCGCCAGTTACGTCCCCAACCACTCCCCGTGCGCCATGTACAGCGCACAAATCCTGTACATGGCGCACAGGTTCACAACCTCGAAAACGCCTGTAAAACTCCCCATGCACCCCTCCAAATACACGTACCCCGCTGCGCAGGTAGTCTCACACGCGATTGTCCCTCTGCGAGCGGGATACGTGTATTACTGGGGTTCGCGGGAAGTTTCACAGGCGATTGGCCCTGTGCGAGCGGGGTACGTGTATCACTGGGGTTCGCTGGAAGTTTCACACGCGATTGGCTGTGTGTGAGCGGGGTACGTGTATTACTGGGGTTTGTGGGAAGTTTCACACGCGATTGGCCCTGTGCGAGCGGGGTACGTGTATTACTGGGGTTCGCAGGAAGTTTCACACGTGATTGGCCCTGTGCGAACGGGGTATGTGTATTACTGGGGTTCGCGGGAAATTTCACACACGATTGGCCTTGTGCGAGCGGGGTACGTGTATTACTGGGGTTCTCAGGAAGTTTCACACGCGATTGGCCCTGTGCGAGTGGGGTACGAGTATTACTGGGGTTCGCGGGAAGTGTAACACGCGATTGGACCTGTGCGAGCGGGGTACGTGTGTCACTGGGGTTCGCGGGAAGTTTCACACGCGATTGTCCCTGTGTGAGCGGGGTACGTGTATTACTGGGCTTCGCGGGAAGTTTCACACGCGATTGGCCCTGTGCGAGCGGGGTACGTGTATTAATGGGTTCGCGGGAAGTTTCACACGCGATTGGCCCTGCGCGAGCAGGGTACGTTTATTACTGGGGTTTGCGGGAAGTTTCACACGCGATTGGCCCTGTGCGAGTGGGGTACGTGTATTACTGGGGTTCGCGGGAAGTGTCACACGCGATTGGCCCTGTGCGAGCGGGGTACATGTATTTCGGGGGTGCGCGTGAAGTTTCACACGCGATTTTGCTGTCAGAGCAGGGTACGTGTATCCAGTGTGGTGCGCGGGGAGTCCTACACGTGAATTAGCAGTGTGGTCCTCCCAGGTGTCCCCTCTACCCCCTCCACGTCCCCTGCAGGCAGCCCACAACACAGGGGACTACCTTGCACCCCTGGTCATGTCCCGCAGGCAGCCCATCCACCATGGGCATGCCCCCCAGCCAAGCCACATGTTACCTTGCAATATGATCACCAACTCATGTCCCCCAGCACCCCCACCCCCCAGCAGTGAGGGGCACCTGCCAGCAGGCCCCCACTCATGTCCCCCAGCACCTCCCCCCCCCCAGCAGTGAGGGGCTCCTGCCAGCAGGCTCTGACTAATGTCCCACTCATGTCCCCCTGCACCCCCACCCCCCAGCAGTGAGGGGCACCTGCCAGCAGGCCCATACTCATGTCCCCCTGTACCCCCACCCCCCAGCAGTGAGGGGCACCTGCCAGCAGGCCCCCACTCATGTCCCCCAGCACCCCCACCCCCTAGCAGTGAGGGGTACCTGCCAGCAGGCCGTCACTCATGTCCACCTGCACCACCCCCAGCAGTGAGGGGCACCTGCCAGCAGGCCCCCACTCATGTCCCACTTATGTCCCCCTGCACCTCCATGCCCCAGCAGTGAGGGGCACCTGCCAGCAGGCCCCCACTCATGTCCCCCAGCACCCCCACCCCCCAGCAGTGAGGGGCACCTGCCAGCAGGCCCCCACTCATGTCCCCCTGCACCCCCACCCCCCAGCAGTGAGGGGCACCTGCCAGCAGGCTCCCACTCATGTCCCCCAGCATCCCCACCCCCCAGCAGTGAGGGGCACCTGCCAGCAGGCCCCCACTCATGTCCCCCTGTACCCCCACCCCCCAGCAGTGAGGGGCACCTGCCAGCAGGCCCCCACTCATGTCCCCCTGCACCCCCACCCCCCAGCAGTGAGGGGCACCTGCCAGCAGGCCCCTACTCATGTCCCACTCATGGCCCCCTGCACCCCCACCCCCCAGCAGTGAGGGGAACCTGCCAGCAGGCCCCCACTCATGTCCCCCTGCACCCCCACCCCAAGCAGTGAGGGGCACCTGCCAGCAGGCCCCCACTCATGTCCCCCTGCACCCCCACCCCCCAGCAGTGAGCAGCACCTGCCAGCAGACCCCCAGTCATGTCCCACTCATGTCCCCCTGCACCACCACCCCCCAGCAGTGAGGGGCACCTGCCAGCAGGCCCCCACTCATGTCCCCCTGCACCCCCACCCCCCAGCAGTGAGCAGCACCTGCCAGCAGACCCCCACTCATGTCCCACTCATGTCACCCTGCACCACCACCCCCAGCAGTGAGGGGCACCTGCCAGCAGGCCCCCACTCATGTTCCCCTGCTCCCCCACCCACTCACCCACCCAGCAGTGACATGCCCATCTCATGACACAAACCAAAAGTCAACTATGTACATCAACACATGTCCGTCACACTCACACACACACACAGGTTGCCATTGATTGAGTAAACCCACATGTCAACATGCATGAACCCAATGAGTGAATCCCACACATTGAAGTAAAAGATCAAAATGTATTAACATGAAAACCAATTGAAAGTACTTAAAGCATAAAATAATGCCAAACATGAAATGAAATGCATGTCCAAATAAAAAAATAAAAATCCTCAAAAAAACCCAAGTAATCCCAAAAAAAAATTGCCAAAACTCTCTGTCCACCAAACCAAATCTAAATGAAACGCAAAAAGGTAAATCCATTGATCCATGGTGAAATTATATTAAAATGTCCAAATAAATCCAACGTCCAAATATGTACAATAAAATTTTCAAGGGTCCATGAGCCCAACGAAACAAATGAAACCTATCTAATAACCTACCTAACCAAAAAACTATTTACAAAAGTGTGGGGCATAGTCCAAAAGCCCCAAAATAAAAAAAGGAACCCTAACACTATAAACTATTTACAATGGCGACGGGCAAGTCCTGCGGCTCACTCATTGATGTTTTCGGCCAGGGCATCATCGAACTCCATGTCTATTTGCTGGAGGCGGGCCTCTGTCCTGGCCCGAGGTCTCGCAGGGAGGCACTCATGGCCTGTTTCAACTCCCTGCGAGTCGCCTCGAGGCACTCTGCCTGCCTCAACACCCGACGCATGGAGAACTCCGCCCTGACCATGGTGAGTCGCACCTCTTCTGCCTGCCGCCGCTACGCACCTATACGCTGGCCCAACCGCAGCGATACGGAAGACACATCCATTCCAGGGTTCTCCTGCCCTCTGGCCGATGCCTGCCCCCCTGATGTCAATGGCCCCGATCCATCATTGCTCCCACCTAGAGCCTGCTCCTGCTGCTGCTACTGCTGCTGTCCATGTGGCCTGTCCGATGATGCCTGCACATCCTCCATCAGCTGGTCTCCAGTTGTGGTGTCCACCCTTGCTGGACCGCCGACTCCCGACTGTGGCAGGGATGGGATCTCCACAAAGCTGGCTGTGTTGGTCAGGCCAGGTCCACAGGGGGCCCTGGTGGAATCTGGGCCGGAAGATGGCAGGGAGAACAACTGGTACATAGTCTCCACAGAGGTTGAGAGGTCCGCCAGAGTGTGCATCACATGTAGGAACCCACCAACCAGGGCCCCTCCCAACAGTGCCATGTCGTGACGCTGCTGTTCGTGATGGCATGCGTTCTCTGCCCAGGAATAATGCACGTCATCACGAATGTCACGCATGCGCAACGCGACACCAATCAGGACAGAGCCCATACGTACATTGGACCCCTGGTCTGCAGGTAGTGGAGAGGCAGATGACATGGCACTCTCCCCTACCTGCGGACGGGCCTGGGACAGGGCATCTGTGCTGGTGCCTGGTGGTGCAGTCACAGGGTCAAGGACAGGGACATGCACAGGCCCCTCCGCGGTGACCTGTGCTGCCTCCTGACCCTGGCCCTGGACTGCACCCCCAGCAGGCCCCATGTGCGGCTCAGTAGCGGGCTCCTTCTCCTCTGTGGAGACCACCAACCTGGATGTCTCCATACCGTCTTCCGCCATTGCAAGCCCCTGTGGGGGCTCACACGGCCCTTCCGCCACAGCCGTAGTGGCAGATGCGGCACCAGCCCCCTCGCTCCTGGATGATGGCAAGTCCTGGGAGGGTGGCTGGGCCTTGCGTCGCAGCCCAGTGGAGGCATCTCCGCCGCTTGGCTCCACAGCGCCTTCTCCGCCCTCTTCTTCACTTGACACTGCTTAGAGGGAGACATAGAACACAAGCATCAGGGTACAGTACAATATTCGCCTAGACAGGAAGCAATAACACATGAGTGGCAGTGTCTAACGTCACTTCCAACCTGTTCCTCAACAACACATGGGTGAATGCACGCAACACACATGCATAAACAGGCATGGCGCCTGCAATCAACATCAGCATCCATGTACAAGTGCCTCTATTAATCAAAATGTTGCCTTCAAACTCACATGCATCATGGCTCACACTGATCCCATGCACACACATCACCGGAGGGTCATGCATCATGCCTTGTACACCACAGACACATTGGATAGACACAGTGCATCATGAGTGAATGTGCACATCATCACGGACATGTGTCATGAATCCATGGCGTATCAAAGTCACAGACACACTTCTCAGACACACACATGTGCACCATACATGTACATGACAGCAGCACCCATCCCTCACACCCCCACCATGTGCAAGAACAGACACTGGCATGCTTTCATGTGTGCATTTGCCATACAGCTCCCCATGTTGCATTGTAACTCATGCACCAATCATGTGGTTCGCACATTACTGGTCTCACATGCATGAAAATGATGTCCCTGCACACACACATCCATACATGGCCCATATCACACATACAGGCAAGTATCAGACTACCAGCACACTGCAACATGCCCTGTCTCACACAACAATGCTTGGGAACTTACCGCTCAACTCCAGATGGGTCTTCCTCCGAAGGATCTGGGCGTGGAGCGCTGGGCATACATGTTCCAGGACCCTCATCTGTATGTCACTCATGCTGACCCGGCCCCCCTGCGCGAGTCGCCGGGCCTTGTGGAGGGTCCTGGACCTGAAGTCCTCCCAGCACTTCTTGACGGGCTTGATGTCGCGGGTTGCCACCCCCTCCGCGTTGATGGCAACCACTACGTCGTCCCAGATCCTCTCCCGTCCTTCCTTGTTGGCGCGTGATGTTCCGAAGAGGGCATCATACTGTCCCAGGACATGCTCCACCAGGACACCAACTTCCTTCACACTAAAGCAGGTGGCCCTCTTCCTCTCTGGCTGGGGGTCGCCAGTGGTCTCAGATGGTGTTTGCCCCGACATGGCGACCCCCGAGGCAGGCGTGGGTGGGCAACTGGGTCCTGAGGCTGGGCTGTGGAGCAATGGTATCCCAGTCGGGAGTCTTCTGTTCCAGCAGGGGTGGACACAGCAACTGGAACCTTGGCTGATGTGCAGGCACCAAATACCAGGGCATGTGGGCAGCAGGCAGGCAGGCAGCAGCAGATGGCAGGTGGGAGCATGCTCGGGCTTTGGGGGGCAGTAATTCAGCCTTCTGGGCAGGAGCATGGTCTTCCGTGTGTTGTTGCATGGCCAGCTTGATATGGAGTGATTTGGCACGTGAAAATCTTGCACGTCAGCGTGTAATTCGAGGAAAGGCCCTTAGCGCATAAGCACATCAGCACACATACGCGGTTTCATTGGACCAAAGGCCCTTAGCGTGCCTGTGATGTGATCCGTGCGGGTGTTTCCCTTGTGACGTGGGCATAGTGGCTCATGGCGCGTGAAAAAACTGCACGTCCGTGTGTGAATGCGTGTAATCTGAGGAAAGGGCCTACGCGTCTGTGACGTGACGCGTGCAGGCATTTCCCTTGTGACGTGGGCATAGTGGCTCATGGCGCATGAAAAAACTGCACGTCCGCATGTGAATGCGTGTAATCCAAGGAAAGGGCCTACGCGTCTGTGACATGACGCGCGGGCGTTTCCCTCGTGACATGGGCATAGTGGCTCATGGCGCGTGAAAAAACTGCACGTCCGCGTGTGAATGTGTGTAATCCGAGGAAAGGGCCTACGTGTCTGTGACGTGACGCGCACGGGCGTTTCCCTCGTGACGTGGGCATAGTGGCTCATGGCGCGTGAAAAAACTGCACATCCACGTGCGAATGCGTGTAATCCAAGGAAAGAGCCTACGCGTCTGTGACATGACATGCGCGGGCATTTCCATCAACACGGGTGCATGTTCATCGTACGCGTCCAAAAACTGCACGTTCGAGTGTCAGCTCGTGTAATTGGAGGAAAGGGTCTTAGCGCGTACATGCGTAAGTGACGTTGTACGTGTGGGCCACTTTAAAAGGTACTTGTAGGACCCCATTTCCTTGTGGAGGAGAGTGGGTGAATTCGGTACTTCTTGTCGGTTCACACGCGATTTCTTCACAGCGTTTCAAGTTCGTACTCCCTATTACCTCTGACAGCGTTCATTTTTTTTGTTGGGCCTGTTTCCTCAAACAGCGTTCACTTCTTCTTTTGTCCTGTCTCCTCAGACAGCGTACAATTCTTCTTTTGGCGGGGGTGTTGCCAACGCGCACACGTGCGTTTTTTTCACTTTCTTTTTCCAGGCAGCCGGTGAGTCGCGCACGCATTTACCAACTGTGCCTGCCCCGTGTGTTGCGTACCCCTTCAGAGGTCATTGTAGGCTGCGTGTAACACGGGTACGCTTATTTTTGTGTTCCTGGGTGCCACAGCGTAGTTCGGGGTCATTTTTCCACACACGTGGTCTACGAGGGGTTGCGTACACGTTATTTTTTGTTTTCGGGGGGCCTGTGTGTTTCGTGACCCGTCATCTTCCCCCAGGAGTCACAGACAGCCTTGCTAGAGCACTAGGGTACGAATTCCATCTAGTACCCTACCCCTTCCACCCCCAATTGGCCAGGACAATCATTTACTGCTACTCCCATACGCACAACAACATCAGTGCCATGGTTGGGAGGCGACCAAGCGGTAAGGGAGGCAAAGGTGGCTGACCTCCAAAAGGTGGGCGTGGTGGGCACGGTAGGGGACGTGGCCAGGATTTGCAGGGTACCCCTAGACCCCCATGTGTGGAGGACCAATCAGGGACACCCATGCCCCCCCATGGTTGTGGGAAACGTAGCTGACACCATCCCAGCTCAGCCCTTGTTGGACCAGCCCATTGTGGCACTTGACCCGGCACAGGATTACTCCTTGCTGACTTCCAGGTCAGCAAGTCTAAGCCAAGTGTGGTGGTGCAAGTTGGTGTCACCAGGCCACGTGGATCTGGGGCAGCAATGTCATCTGCTGCCCCAAGTAGGCAGGGTGGGGAGGCTGCAGGGGCAGCTGCAGCTCTATCCAGCCCAGCTCTGAGTCTCCCAGCCGGGACAGTGTCAGTCCAGGTCCATCAAACCGACGTTGCCCCAGCCAACATCACACTTCAGCCAATGCCTGCACCAAGACCTATGGTCATTGTGCCTTCGCACACTCCTAGTACCCAGTACACCAGCCCTTCTGCCCCTACTGACCAGAGCGGCGTAAGCCACTCAGGCTCCGCTCCACATTTGAAAAAGAGGAAGAAGGGTGCTCTGGCACTACAGGCTGAGACCCCAGACACGGCTACACACTCCAGCACTTCAAGGAAGCCTAGCTTTAATGACGCCAAACTTGATGCACTTGCGACCTATGTGTCGGCACATAGCCGCGAAATGGTGGTGACTGCAGGGTGCAAGACCACACCTGGTCAACGTAGGGCACACTGGCAGACCATCGCGGACCGCATAAGTGCCCTTGGATTTGTGAGGCGCACAGCTGATGATTGCTACAAGCGGTGGAATGACCTGAAACGCAGAGCAAAGAACAAGCTGGCCTCAAATCATGCTGCTACTCTGGTGACTGGCGGTGGGTCTCCACCAGAGGACAACAAACTCACTGAACATGAGTCTGTTGCTTTGACTTTCGTCACAGAGGAACAGTTCCAAGGCGTGGGAGACCTACCTGATTACGACGCATTGTCCGGTGAGTGCCCATGCATGTGTGTGTAATCCATGTGTATGTTGTTTGGGTGACGAGTTCTGATTGAGCGCCTGGTGAGGGTGTGTACTCCTAAGTGTTATGGGTCACCCATATGCTTCCTCCAATACATTCACGTGCCTTTGATTTGGGTATGACAGTTTCCCTTCTGCCCACAATAGCCAATTAGCCCCACATTACTGCTGTTGCTTTTGAACTATCATCTTTCAAAAACATTGTTTTTATTTTTTCTGTGTTCATTCAGGCTGATTGTTTAGATCATCCAATTTTTCATATTCTTTTGTCATCCCTAATGCCACATATGTGACATGCTTCTGTCATTGTTTACACCCCACATTGTGCCACTTTAGTTACCTGGTTATGTGAATGATTAGACCATTCAGGGCGAGGGAGTATTGGCCTGCTGAAATTTATTTTTAGGGCCTGTTTGCATGTGGAACATGATAGTTGTTTCCTGTCATGTTGAAGTGACCAACCATTGATGTGTACATCTGCCTACAATCACTGTCTTATTGTACACTGGATGTGTTGCAGTGTGTGGCACATGCATATTTTGCAACACTATTCTGCATTCATCTTCTCATCATGTCCATGTGACATGGATGTGTGACAGTACTCATTCACTGACATATCGCTGTAGTTGTCTAATTTACCATGGCTATGCTACATGACATCTGTGTGCTGGCATGTGTCATGTATGTGTATTGGACATGCCACTCACAGGCTGATGTGTGATGCCAGTGCTACACAACATGCTGCAAATGTTTTGCTTTTCCATCTTGGTGTCCTCATTGTCTGCCTTTTTGACTCCCCTTCAAACTCATTGACAGTGCATACATGCCAGGGTTATAGTCATGTGGGACATGTGTAAACCATGTACAGGATCTCTGTCTTGTCAGGCCTATGTGTGTGCTATGGTGCTCATGCCTGTTTCCATTTCTTGTATTTCATGTTTTTGCCAGTGACGACGCACTTGATGCTGATGAGGTTCAGGAGATGGTGCAGACCCAGGAGGATTCTCAGCCATGACCAGGCACCAGTTGGGGACGTGGTGTGGTGGTGGGTGAAAACACTTTGGTACTGCAGACCATACTGTCGAGGGGTATCTCTGGGTGCAGCTCCACAGACCTCTATTCAGGTGCTGAGTCGAATGATGAGACTTATGTGCTGTCACAGGTCAGTGCTTCTGGCAGGGATTCTGTTCTGTCCAACCCAACTGCACAAGGGGTAGAACCCTCTATGGGGATGTCAGTGTTGGTAGGTCCGCCTTTGGCGGTTACGGATGCAGGGTCACACTCCACAGCATCTGACCTTGTTCCTGGGCCAGCAGATCAGAGGGGGAATGCAGTCCTGCAGCCTCAGGCAGTGCCAGCACAGCAAGGTGCAGATCGCCTTGCCCCGAACAGGTGTGGTGCCCGCCGACGCGGTGGCTGTGTGCCACCAGGCAATACTGTATGGGAAAACTCCATGTACGGTATGGCAAGCCAACAGGCAGCATCAGTAGAAAAGATGGCTCAGGCAATGGAGAGGGTGGCCACTTCCATTATCCCCCCTGAAAGGCAGATGGAGCAACAACAGCAGGCAACAGACTCCATTTGCCAATCACACAGATAAGACATGTTGGCGTCCAACAGGGACCGACGGGCGGCACTGGAGACTCTGCGCGAATCCATATCAATAGAGTAACAGGGCCACAGGGAAGCCCTGAGGGTAGAACTCCATAACCTCAGGCAGAGTCTGCTTGAACTTGAGGCTTCCCGAAATGTTAGGGCAGAACAGCAGCTGGAGCAGCTCACACGTTCGCTCTTAGCTGAGCTGCAGGCAACACGTGAGGAGATCCGGGCATCCCGCGAAGCCATGCGTGCAGAAGTGCAGGCAACCCGTAAGGTGCTGCATGGGGATCTTCGCACTTTAATGCTCCAGAATCAGACCTTCCAGACCTGCATGCTTGCTGCCATGGAGGACCATACCAGGGCTTTGCGTGGGCTGCCTCCCATAGTGCCACCACCTCCTGATCCAGCAGCAGAGGGTGAAGAGAGCGACAGCAGTTCTCCCACAATGGCATAGCCGTGCAGGCCATGAGCCCATGGAGGTATTTTTTTTTCTCGCAATATCCACGCAGGTGGGTGTTGGTGTGCACCCTGTCCTCGAACCTCCTGGGTGCCCCCCCACCCCCAGATGGGCATTTTTGATTTTCTTTTTTTTTACAGTGTGTTGCCTTGTGTGGCTCCCGTGGGCCTCCACTGTATTCCGGCTGGGCACATGCAGGCTTGTCCTGAGTTTGGGTTAGATGCTTGGGTTCGTGACACACACACCCCTCCTGCTTCCCGTTTCCATGGGCTTGCAAAGGATGTGACCAAGTGACAGTGACTTACACAGTGACATTGGGCTCCTATGAGCTGTGTGTGCAGTCTGTAGTCAATGCTGTGTGGACAACCCTAATGGGTATTGTTGTTGTATTGTACACTGCATGGTGTATTGATATGTGCTTGTGCATCCATGTTTTCCTCATAATTTGCAGGTTCCTTCCTCATGTCTTCACAAGGCTGTCTCCTTTGCAGATGGAGTTCATGTTGTATGCAGTACACTGACACATTTGCGTGGCAGCAACACTCTACAGTTGGAAGGGGTCGATGTGCTGGCTTATTAGGTTGTAAGACTACCACTACTTTGACTTAGTACTGTCATGTTTTTGCAATGTTTCATGGTGTGTTGCTGTATTGTGTTGGTGGTAAGTATTTGTTCATGTGTGCTGTTTGTTATTGATTACTGGGAGCATATTGTCTGTGTGCAGTTTCCATTTGAGACAGTGCACTTTGTGACACTTGTGTCAGGTCTTGTGCATTGCTTTGTTTGCTTTCACATTGCATGACATGCGATGGTGTGTTGGGTGGCGGAGCTGGGAAGGGGTTGGGTGACATGGCGCTGTTTTCATGTTGTATTTTGCAAGGGGGTTATCAATTTAGCAGCATAGATGTATGTCTTATAATGACACAGCATTGGTGGTGTTTCAGTAGGTAGGGATGCACACAATGTAACACTTCCAGGTGACCAATCTCAGGCTGGTATGTTTGTGACAGTTGACTGTCCCTTATGTCATCATCATTGATTGTCAGCTGGTATGTGCCAGGGCTGTGTGCACTCCACAGGGGTGTGTCATGATGCCTACCCCCGGAGCACCAGGCCAGGCCCAGCACCCCTGGGAGCAGGCATCATGCCCCCGGGTAAAAGCCCACCGGCCTCTTATAGGGGCTCTTTGGACTCTGTCCTGGCGCCGTTGGCGCCAGGCTCATGTTGGACATCAGTCCTGGCGCCTTAGGCTCATAAAAGAAGGTGTTTTGTGCACTTACCTGATGCAGACCATGAAGCAGGATGGTGTCCAGACATTTGGTCGACCTAAAACTGGTCGAATGACATTTGGTCGACGCAATTTGGTTGAAAACCAAATGGTCAAATTTTTTTTTTTATTATATATTTATTTTCCGGTTTTTCGTTTTTTACAAAAATGGGTTTTTAGAAAAAAAAGGGGGTTGGGGGGGAGCCCCCCCCCCCCAAAAAAAAAAAAAGGGGGTGAAAATAAAAAAATAAAAAAATTCGACCATTTGGTTTTTGACCAAATTGGTTCGACCATTTGTCTGGTCGACCAATTTTTTTCGACCAGATGTTTGGTAACCAGCAGGATGGAGAGTTCATCCTTTCTAACCATAAGGTGAGCTTCAATCGGGGATTTCGGAGGAAGTTAGAGAAGAAAGAAGGGGGTAAGGGGGGAGCAAGCACACTATTCTGCAGACTGTTAATCCCCTTTCTCATCTGCAGAAGGATATTCCTACGGGCCAGACAAGCAAGATTTGAGGGTCCTGTTCAGTCAGTGTTCCGAGTTCTGCGCATCACGCTCGAAGAGGCCACAGCAACCCAAACTAGACCAGCGCCTCCGTGGGAGTCAGGTGAGCGTTACAGGGTGTGATTTTAGGTGAAGTAATTAGCCACCAGCTACGTACGGGCTGCCTCACCACGTGCCCTTTCCCCTCCCATGCGCAGTGGCCGTGCATGTGGTTGGGGATGTGGGGGCACCACCATGTACACCGGCAGGCCCCGGCGTGTTGCAATGTTGTGCAGGACATATGCTGCCACTATGATCCTGCACACTACTAGGGGAGCGTATAGCAGCTGCCCACCAGAGCGGTCAAGGGAGCGAAAGCGTGACTTGAGCACTCCAATGTGCGCTCCACTATGCTCCGGGTTGCAATATGGGCTGTGTTGTATCTTACCTAGGGTGGTGTCATGATCACTGCTTCCAAGGAGCCAGGACCAGCCCAACGTCCTTGGAAGCAGGCCCCTAACCCTAATCCTAGGCACCAGCCGGTCCCCACTGGAACCTTTTGGACCTTGTCCTGGCGCCGGTGGCACCAGGCTCATCAAAACCATCGGTCCCGGCACTGGAAGCGCCAGGCTCATAATAGGTGTGAAGATGCTTGGGTGGACTTACCTGCAGCAGACCATGCTGCTTACTTACCAGCCACTTAGAAGCCATCTGTGAACAGGAACTACTTTCTTACCTGGGTGGGGCAGTTCCACTCCCTGGATACAGCACTGGAACTCTTCTGGAAACTGGAACTCTTTTCTTACCTAGGCGGGGCCGTGGAAGAAGACGCCTCATCACTCTAAGGCTATTTAAACCACACCTGATAGATGAAGCGTGCTTCGCGTTATTCTGCATCTGCAACAGAACGCTCACCGAGTCTGCTCCGGCCTTTCTTCTTCTGATCCTGAACCTGCAAGAATTCTACTTACCATTTCTGCATCCAGACAACATCTGCACCTGCAAAGACAAGAAACAACAGGTTAGCAAGGCGAACTTTACACGCAGTGCTTACTCACCTGATCCATCGGCTGCGGCCGTTTCATCACGCCGCATCTCCACCTGCAAAGACAAAAGCATTGCCATACTTACCGGCACGCTGTGAATTCCGGATTCCTTCATTCTGCATCGCCGCCTGTGAAAACAAAAGCATTGTACTTACTTACTGGCATTCCGCGAACTCCGGCGCTGCTGTCCAACATCTGAAAGACAAAAGGAGGAGACAAAGACAGGTATTTACTTACGCGCCCACCGTGCTCGTCGCAATAGAACGCCTGCAGATACTCCGGCGTCTCTTCAGCACTAACAAGGCTGCAAGGAAAAAGACAATTAGAGCGTGTGCCTTACTTACGAAGTTCCAGGCGCTTCACTCCATCTTCCATCTCAGGAGTCCTGCAAGACAAAAGGGAAAAGTATTATACAGAGTCTTATTTGATATTAAAGTGCCACGCACCAAAAGACTATAAAGACTAAAAGGTGTCCAGAAACTCACCGCTCGTGCAAATAACGACGGTAATCATCCTCTGAATTCAAGAGGCCTATGTTTCACCAGTGAAGGAACTGGCAACGGCGTCCTGCACCAGACGCAGATGGAGAGTCCAGCATTCACCTATTTAAGGTGAGCAAGTTGACCTGGGGGCTCTACGGAAAAGCTGGGAAGAGAGAGAGGGACACTCAACAATCCAGATCATTAACCCCCATATTCTTTCACCTGCAGAAACCTCACTCTTCGAGTCCGACACACAGTGCGAAGAGGTTCGACCCCAGAAGCCAATCGAGTCCTGCACATCACTTTTCGAGTCACAGACACCTTCCTGCCAAGACCCGCGCCTCAATTGGAATCAGGTGAGCGTTACAGAACGCAAAGCCCACCACAAAACTCCTACCTAGGCGCAATGGAAACCTCAGACACCGATCAATTAGCCCAGTTGCTCGGGGAATTAAGAGCAGAAGTACATGCAGCTCGTCAGGAAACTAACTCTCTAAGAAGAGAACTGATAATTTCCAAGGAGCGTACAGAGGACCTTGCTAGGCAGTTGTTACAAACGCAGGCAGGACAGACACCTTTGCCCGTCCCAGGAGGAAGTTATCCTTCTGCATCATCTTCAAATCCAGTGCAAATCAATCTGCCCGGTAATGTCCCCTTGGCTCCGCCCGAACGCTTCTCTGGTGATCCAAGGAAATTCGCAGTGTTCATCAACCAGTGCCGCCTACATTTCTTATGTCGACCAGCTGCATTCCCAACAGACCAGACCAAGGTGGCTTTCATGCTTTCTTATCTCAGTGGCAGTGCCGCAGATTGGTCAATCCCTTTAGTCACCCAGGATGATCCGGTTTTACATGATTTTCAGGCCTTCCAGTCCAGCATGGAGAAACTGTTTGCAAGACATGCACAAGGGCAGGCCTTGGACAATGAACTTCTTTCATTACGACAGGGTAATCTATACCTCTTGACTTATATAGCCTCCTTCAATAGACTTGTGGAAACACAATGGCCCGAGGATAAGAGAATAACGCTTTTCTATAGAGGCCTGCGTGGAGAGCTCAAGGATGTGTTAGCGCAAGTTGTGAATCCTCCACAAGAATGTTTTGAATATATTGACTTAGTTGTCCAATTGGACCACAGACTACAGAACAGGAAGGCAGATCGTTCCAGATTTGATACCCGAGTGTTTTCTAAACCACAGACCTCTACTAAGGGAACTGACACTGTGGAACCCATGCAAATAGGGGGCATGAAAGGACCTTTAACCCAGAAAGAGCGGGAAAGAAGAAGGCAGCTGCAATTATGCCTCTATTGCGGAAACTCAGGACACTTTCTTCGGGACTGTCCAGTGAAACCAGCTAAGAAGGCTGTAGGAGCCGCGGATACCTGTACCACAAATTCTGAGCAGGGAAACGACTTCGCCCGACAAGAGTAGAGGTCCTCTTGCCGGGCGTTAAGATCTGTCCCGTGACCTCGCATTTCGTGATACCCATGGTCCTCATTAGTCCCGAACGTCCGGATCGCTTGCATGCAATTGAAGCTTACATCGACAGCGGAGCAATCGGTAATTATGTGGACCGTGAAATGGTATCAAAGATGAATCTACCCCTTGTCCCTAAGGCAGTAAAAGACGTCATCACTACTGTGGATGGCACGGAGATAGCCTCCGGACCAGTAACGCACGCCACCCAAGAAGTGACGCTAGTGAGTCAAGATGGACACCGGGAGAGAATCGTGTTCGATGTAATCAAGGCCCCTCAGTTCCAGATCATTCTGGGAATCCCTTGGTTGGAGAAGCACAATCCTCAGATCGATTGGCGAGCAAAGACGGTTCAGTTTCCAGAGTGCTTTACCACTTGTTATCCTCGGCCTAATGTTTCACTAGCGGCAATTTCTTCTGAGGAGGTTCCCAAATTACCTCCCGAATACCAGGAATTCCAAGACCTCTTCCGGAAGGATCAAGCTAACACCCTGCCTCCTCATAGGTCTTACGACTGTCAAATAGATCTGATACCCGGAACAACTCCTCCTTGTAGCAGGATTTATGCTCTCACCGAGCCAGAGAATCTTCACCTCAGACAATATCTGGACCAATACCTAGCTAACGGGTTTATCCGTCCTTCAAAATCTCCAGCTTCATCGGCTTTATTCTTCGTCCCGAAAAAGGAAGGAGACCTTAGGACTTGCATAGATTACCGCGCCCTGAATCAGATCACCGTTAAAAACAGATACCCGTTACCTTTGATCCCTGAACTCCTTGACCAAGTCAAAGACGCATGTATATACACAAAGTTGGACCTCAGAGGAGCCTACCACTTGGTACGGATAAAAGAGGGCGATGAATGGAAAACGGCCTTCCGCACCAAGTACGGGCTATTCGAATATCAAGTGATGCCCTTTGGACTGTGTAATGCTCCTGCTGCTTTCCAATATTTAATGAACGATGTCCTTAGAGAACTCATAGACGTGTGTGTTGTTGTCTACATTGATGACATCCTCGTCTATTCGTCATCTGAAGAGGAACATCAGAGACACGTTAAAAAGGTTCTCGAGAGATTGCGTCAACATAATCTTTTTGCTAAGCTTGAGAAATGCGTTTTCAAAGTAACGGAAGTCGAGTTCCTGGGATTCATATTGTCACCTAACAGAGTCCATATGGATTCTAGGAAAGTTGATGCAATCATCAAGTGGCCGTCACCAACCTCTGTAAAAGGAGTTCAAAGCATGTTAGGCTTCGCTAACTTTTACTGCAGATTCATTCCTGAATTTTCTCGGATAGTCCAGCCCATCACCGCTCTGTTGAAAAAGAACAAACGTTTTGAGTGGTCTTCTGAAGCAGAACAAGCCTTTCAGGACTTAAAAGCTAAATTCATTTCTGCACCTGTTCTAAAACATCCTCGCCCAGAACTCCCCTACATCGTGGAAACGGATGCTTCTAGTCTTGCTATGGGGGCAGTTTTATCACAAAGAGATCCGGTCACACACCAACTACATCCAGTTGCCTTTTGGTCCCGCAAGTTTTCGCCTCCCGAGATCAACTATTCAATTACAGACAAGGAACTTTTGGCCATCAGATCGGCCTTTAAAGCCTGGCGACATTATCTTCTAGGAGCCAGACACACAGTCACCGTAATGACTGATCACCGCAATTTACAATATCTAAAGACAGCCAAAGCTCAGTCTTCCAGACAGCTTCGCTGGGCTCTGTTTCTAGCAGAATTTGACTTTTTAATTACTTATCGACCAGGCAATAAGAACGGAAAAGCAGATGCCCTCTCCCGGATGGGAGTAGATGAACATTTGACCAATCCAGAACCAATACCCATAATCCCAGAACAAAGGATTTTGGGTTTGGTCAGCGCTCAATCTTTTGAAGACATCAAGACCACGGTTAAATCACTCCTAACTCCGGGCGATTTACAAGATTGGCAATTAAAGGGGAAAGAATTCTCAGTGGATCAAGACCTACCATATTTCCGAGGACGATTGCACTTATCCTGTGAGAAAATACAAAAACAAGTAATCTCCTGTTATCAGGACTCTCTAATGGAGGGTCACCCTGGCATTACCAAAACCATGGAAAAGATTAAAAGACATTTCTGGTGGCCGTCATGGAAGAAGGATATTAGAGACTTTGTAATCTCCTGCGGTGTGTGTGCCCAGAATAAAAGTCAGAGGGAGAAACCAGCCGGCCTATTACAGCCACTAGACATCCCTCCCTGTCCATGGCATACCCTGTCCATGGATTTCATCACGGACTTACCTCCATGCTCGGGGTATACTTCCATTTTAGTAGTCGTGGACCTATTCTCCAAGATGGCTCACTTCATTCCCCTGAAGGGTCTACCTTCAGCCTCAGTATTGGCCCGAGAATTCTTAGAAAACATCGTTCGGCTACACGGATTTCCCTCGGTTTTAGTCTCCGATAGGGGAAGTCAATTCATCTCTCATTTCCGGCGCAGTTGCTGTCGTCTAGCCCAAATTGATGTAAGACTTTCAACTAGTCACCATCCCCCAACTGACGGACAAACCGAGAGGACAAATCAGACTCTAGAGCAATATCTACGTTGCATGCTCCAACAAACTGAAAACCCCTGGAAGGATATTCTTTGGATCGCTGAATACGCTTACAATAATTCGA
This sequence comes from Ambystoma mexicanum, assembly GCF_040938575.1. Lineage (NCBI taxonomy): Eukaryota > Metazoa > Chordata > Amphibia > Caudata > Ambystomatidae > Ambystoma > Ambystoma mexicanum. The sequence continues at coordinate 155,790,304 of NC_090928.1, forward strand.
TTCATTCTGGAACAGGGAAGACTCCCTTCTTCCTATTATACGGACACCATCCTAGAACCTCTAACCTGGATCCTCCCCAAGAATTCAAAGCACCTGCTGTGGACCACTTGCACTCGGAGATCACCCGTGCTTTTAAGGAAGCCTCTGCCCATCTGCAAAGAGCTAAAGCTCAATTCAAAAGAGGAGCAGATCGACACCGTAAAGAGGCTCCTCACTACGCTGTAGGAGATCAGGTCTGGCTATCCACTAAGCACCTGCCTCTAAAGGGACCCCGCACCTTCATCCCGAGATACCTTGGACCCTATCTCATATCTGCCATAATTAATCCGGTGGCTGTCAAATTGAAATTACCTACGCATATGAAAATACATCCAATATTCCATGTCTCCTTATTAAAACCAGTACAACCAGAAACCCGATTGACTGAACTCCCAGAACCGGTTTTAGTAGATGGAGAACTTGAATTCGAAGTAAAGAACATCCTAGACACCAAAATCTCCAAATCTAAGTTATATTATCTGGTTGATTGGAAAGGTTACGGCCCCCAGGAAAGGTCTTGGGAACCTTCAGAATATGTCCACGCACCTCGTCTGGTCAAGAAATTCCATTTGAATCACCCCGACAAGCCAAAACCCGGGGAGAAGACACGCTTAGGAGGGGCCTTGAGGGGGGGTACTGTCATGATCACTGCTTCCAAGGAGCCAGGACCAGCCCAACGTCCTTGGAAGCAGGCCCCTAACCCTAATCCTAGGCACCAGCCGGACCCCACTGGAACCTTTTGGACCTTGTCCTGGCGCCGGTGGCACCAGGCTCATCAAAACCATCGGTCCCGGCACTGGAAGCGCCGGGCTCATAATAGGTGTGAAGATGCTTGGGTGGACTTACCTGCAGCAGACCATGCTGCTTACTTACCAGCCACTTAGAAGCCATCTGTGAACAGGAACTACTTTCTTACCTGGGTGGGGCAGTTCCACTCCCTGGATACAGCACTGGAACTCTTCTGGAAACTGGAACTCTTTTCTTACCTAGGCGGGGCCGTGGAAGAAGACGCCTCATCACTCCAAGGCTATTTAAACCACACCCGATAGATGAAGCGTGCTTCGCGTTATCCTGCATCTGCAGCAGAACGCTCACCGAGTCTGCTCCGGCCTTTCTTCTTCTGATCCTGAACCTGCAAGAATCCTACTTACCATTTCTGCATCCAGACAACATCAGCACCTGCAAAGACAAGAAACAACAGGTTAGCAAGGCGAACTTTACACGCAGTGCTTACTCACCTGATCCATCGGCTGCGGCCGTTTCATCACGCCGCATCTCCACCTGCAAAGACAAAGCATTGCCATACTTACCGGCACGCTGTGAATTCCGGATTTCTTCATTCTGCATCGCCGCCTGTGAAAACAAAAGCATTGTACTTACTTACTGGCATTCCGCGAACTCCGGCGCTGCTGTCCAACATCTGAAAGACAAAAGGAGGAGACAAAGACAGGTATTTACTTACGCGCCCACCGCGCTCGTCGCAATAGAACGCCTGCAGATACTCCGGCGTCTCTTCAGCACTAACAAGGCTGCAAGGAAAAAGACAATTAGAGCGCTTGCCTTACTTACGAAGTTCCAGGCGCTTCACTCCATCTTCCATCTCAGGAGTCCTGCAAGACAAAAGGGAAAAGTATTATACAGAGTCTTATTTGATATTAAAGTGCCACACACCAAAAGACTATAAAGACTAAAAGGTGTCCAGAAACTCACCGCTCGTGCAAATAACGACGGTAATCATCCTCTGAATTCAAGAGGCCTATGTTTCACCAGTGAAGGAACTGGCAACGGCGCCCTGCACCAGACGCAGATGGAGAGTCCAGCATTCACCTATTTAAGGTAAGCAAGTTGACCTGGGGGCTCTACAGAAAAGCTGGGAAGAGAGAGAGAGAGAGAGAGGGACACTCAACAATCCAGATCATTAACCCCCATATTCTTTCACCTGCAGAAACCTTACTCTTTGAGTTCGACACACAGTGCGAAGAGGTTCGACCCCAGAAGCCAATCGAGTCCTGCACATCACTTTTCGAGTCACAGACACCTTCCTGCCAAGACCCGCGCCTCCGTGGGAATCAGGTGAGCGTTACAGGTGGTGTGGTGGGGTTCCGAATTGACGTCATCATGTGGGTGCTCAGAGGGTAGGCACTGCCCCCTGGGGAGGTGGTGATGGGTATCATTAGTGGGTTTGTGACATTACTCAGTATCTGACATGCATGCATGCATGTGCAGTGGCATTTATACTCACCAAGCAGCCATGTATTGCCATGCCGCCCAGCTTCTAGGTCCCTGTTTAGGGTTGACATTCTGTATATGAAACTGTCATGGGTGGACCCTGGATAGTTGGCATATACTGAGGTGATGATTCCCTTGGCATCACATACTACCTGCACGTTGATGGAATACCAGTGCTTGCGTTTTCTATTGATGTGCTCCGTTGCCTTGGGGGGATGTAGAGCCACATGGGTGCCATCAATGGCACCTAGCACTTTGGGGAATTGTGCCACCCCGTAGAAATCCTGGACGGCAGCCTGACTTTCTGCAGGTGTTCTGGGCAAGTATATGTGCCTGCGGACTGACGGGCGTGCAGTCATGATGGCCAACTCCTGGTGTAGGCAGCGTGACTGTGTGGCCTGTGACACCCCCCCTTTACTATAGCACTTGTCTGCTGGAATGATCCAGTGGCCAAGAAGTGCAGTACATTAAGCACCTTTTCAAGGGGGCTCAGTGCTTGGAAGCACAGGGTGGGTGATGTGAGGTCATCCTCCCACTCACTCACCAGGTCGAGTATTATGTGAGGGGGAAACCTGTACCTCCCATACACCTGGTCATCAGGCATCCCAAAAAGGATGTTCTGGGTGTAAAAATTCTGGGCCTGACTATCCTCCTCCTCCTGTAGTATCCCGTGACCACTGCTGCAAGGAACGGTATATTCATCTTGGCGTCTGAGCTTGTTTGTTGTTTGCGTGCACTTTTATGCTGCGCGGGTCCACGTACGCCTGCTTCCTGCTGGCGTACATGTTTCCGGATTAGCGCGTCTTTTTTGGCACACGCATTAGCCCCGTTCGATTCCATGAATACGTGTTGTAGGCGCGCGTGTGGGCGTTCCGCGCATTTGCCTCCTGTACTTCCGCCGTGACGCCCACATTTTCACTCGTTGCTCCCCATTCTGCGTGTTACGCCCCGTGTAACGCCTACTTTTGTTGTGTGCGCTGCGCTATGTGCACTTTCGCTGTGCGCGTAGCGCATGCTGTTTGAAGACGTGCGCGCCAGCGTGCGCCACACAGGATTTTAGCGCACATCCATGGATTTACACGCGCACGGACTTCCATGAATCGCTGTGCGTGGGTTTTGCTGCAATTTTCGCACTTGCGCTGCGATTTGCACGCTTTCGCACGCTTGCGCGGAAATTTGCAGCGCACATTAATTCCATGAATCGGCCTATCAGTCTTTGGGCTTGTGATGGTGAAGATATGACCAGTGAGGCATAAGGCTACTCCCTGCCTGTTCCCAAATGACAGATAACATGTAAACTAAGGAAACTAGAATAAGGTTTTCTTTTGTGTATGCCCCCACCATGTAGCATGTAACGCAAGCAGGATAGAGTTAGTTTGCCATACTGTAGGGTGCTAGTTTTGCCACATTGTAGGGAAGGTTAGGTTGCTGAATACACAGAGAGATAATGTAGTAAATGGTGGTATGCACAGATAGGTAGGTACCATATATAAACCAGCATTATAAATAATCAGGTAAGCACCATTTTTCCCTCTGCCAGGCCCTGCACAGCACAGGCAAAGCATTGCATTTTAAACAGCTTAGTGGGCAACCCAATGTGCCAAGGCTGAGAGCAAGGGAGGGTAGCTGAAACTGTACGAACAGGCCTTTGTCATGTTTCCAGTTTTAGATAAGTAAAAATTAAGATAATTTTGTTGTTAGCAGACAGAAATGTTGTCAATAACACACTAGCAAGATACAGCCACAGCGCCCCCAATGGTGAAAGCAGTTCCATGGCCACACGAAGAACACATTAAAAGGTTGAATAAATTGAAGTCAGAAGGTCTCATACACTGGCCTCCCACTAAAATGAATAAGCTATGGACCCCATGACCCAATTAGATGAAACACCTGTAAGCAGCAGTATGTATCAGAGGGAGTGCAGGAAGAGCTGCCCAAGGTTGAGCAAACTGTCTCAGAGATCGGGGCCCGGCATGGAAAGATGATCTGGGAGTGAGTTTGTTAGTTCTTTGGCCAAGTTTCGATCTCTCTTTTCTCACTAGAAGGTAATTGGACTGTTTTGGATAAGTGTAACACCCAGGGTCACATCAGTAACAGGCATCTGTATTGTAACAATGTCAGCATGTTGTGGTGCCAACCAATTGGAGCACGGTCCGATGATGCCCAAGACATTACATATTGCATAGTGGGTTGGACCCTGGGAAGGCTCAAAGATAATGATTGTCCAATTAGAAGAAGAAAAATATAATATACCGAAATACATGTGATCTTATTTAAACTGCCAAATGGCAGCATGTGAATATTGTGTTTTTATGAATATGACAATGTAATATGTTTAGTTTATAACCCCTGATTTGAAAGGAAGTAATTGAGAATGTCTGCGGATCTACCGGCCAAATGTATCAATATGGCTGGTTTGTTTGTGCACCTTGGTTTGCTCCCTTATTTTCGTTAGTGTGGATTATTGGGAGTGTGATTACACTTGAAGGGCCCAATGAGATCTCAAGCATCCTCAGGAGGTCGAAGGTTCCTAGCTGCACCTGTTGGGCAGTGGTGTACAAATGCAAAATGAGGAGGTAGCAGGCAAGGAGTTCTGTGAGAGTCCTGCCCGATCTCGCGGACGGCATGCTGGGCCAGGGAAAGACGAGGAAATTGAGAGAGGTTCAACATCAGAGGATCTCGGAGATCTCAAGACGTGAGTATACTTGTGCCTGAAGAACGATATCTGTGTATATATGTATGATTTGTTGTTTGTTTAAGTTTTGAGGCTAAGAAGAAGAGAAAAATTGGATAATTTTGGTGAATTTAGGAATATAGCCTGTTGATGTGATCTGGGGAGAAGGGGTGGTTGTAGAAGTAAAGATTATAAGGGTATTTTGAAGAAGAGGATACCCATATTGTATTGAGGGAAGGCAGCATCGTGTAGCTTTAGTATTGTAAATTCCCAGAGGGGGAAGGGCATGCTGCGTAGCGTAAGCTGGTCCTATATATGGTCCCATATATGAGGAGAGGACCTGGTTATATAGCAGTGGTGTTTTCAGTATAGTTATTGATTGTTGTATTTTGGTACGGTAGGATTTTTATGTTGAGGAGAGTTGCAGTTTGAGGTGAGTTATTGATGTGAGTGAAAGGGTGTGAGTTGGATTTACATGCTATTAAAGCTCTTTTTGGGATATTTAATAAAGGGTGGAAGGGTGATTAGATTAAGGGAAAAGTAGAGTAAATATTGTGTATGATGGATTCCCCGCTGGCACACATGTACAAATCAGAATGGGTACAGGAAACCCCAGGTAAAACGTTTAGGCTATGGCCCACGGAAGGAACACAGGACATGTACACACATTTGACTGCTACATATAAGAGAAAGACATTATAAAACAGATTAAGCATTCTCGAACTATGGAAGATGTTTTAGGAAGAGGAGGAAAGCAAGTCCGATTGTAGTAACATAAAGCACAATTAAATGCATTTGCCGCCAACTGCTCCTCCTCCTCTGCAAAGCTCTCCAGTGTCAACCGTGCCCAGACAGTTCCCGTTACAGCCAGCCCTGGGATATATCAATTCCTGGTTTATACCACCCGACGAAGACAGTGACCAAAGGACAAGACAGATAAAAGAGGACACATGAAACACTCTTGCATTGCAGGTAGAGATTGATGTTCAGCGGCATTTAGAAGAACAGGTGCATGGATGTCATTTGGGGGTCACCAGGTGTCTGAACTGCGACCCCCGAAGTCTCCCTTGCAACCCCTGTGGTCTCCCTTGCTACCCGTAAAAAAAAAGAAAGACAAAACATTTGGAATGGCTAGCTTTCTTGTTCTGGCCTCTTAAATAAAACAGGGTGTTCCACAAGTTTTTTCACTTTGAGAAGTAACCCTAAGTAAGAAGGAATAGGAGTAACAAATTGTTGTTATGGAATTATATACAATAATTACTAGGCTCAGTAAAGGTTTCTTTTAGGCACACCTTAAGGGGTCAGTCACTGATTCAGTCTGATTTAGTCTGTTCTCAAGCAACTCAAATTCACAATGCAGACAAAAATTGTATGGGCCTCATTCCGAGTACGGCGCTGACCAATGGCGCTATTAACGCCTTGGTTGACGCCGTACCCGGACCGGCAGCGCCTTGGTGGATGGCGGAATTACCGCCCCATTCCAAGGGTGGCGGGGCGGTAATTCCCCAATCCCCATTTACCCTTCCCCATTCCCATTTTTGCCCCATAGGGCATAATGGGAGTGGGGAAGGCGTTAATTATGCCACCGTAAATTACGGTGGCGTAATTAACATCAAGGTCCCTTAGCGCCATGGTTTTTAACACCTGCTAAAAGCAGGTGTTAAAACCTCCATGGCGCAAAGGGAACTCGGAGTATGGCGGTAAGGGATTACCGCCACCGCTCTCGTTAGCGGTGGCCGCTATCCCTTACCGCCATACTCGGAATGAGGCCCTATGTATTTTACTTTTTGCAAGTTGCAGTTATAGCATGTTTTTCTCTGCCATTGTCTCTGTTATGATCATCACAAGACATTCCATCTCGCTGTGCTAGGTCACTTGACAAAATCCGTGTGCCTAAAATCTTGTGTTCATTGTATGAATGTGTGACCATAGCACATCAAGTGGCCCTTGATTTCATGCCACAATTAATGAATTGTTGTAATGTGTCTATCTTTCCTATCTCCCTGGCATGCTGTTCAGGATGTTTGTTTGCATGTATGTAGTAAAGAGTGCCCAAAGTACGGGATGCCATGTCAGTGTGCAGCTTTCCCTGTGCTACTGTAAATTCCTAAATGCACAGTTATGAACCCTACCAATAGTATGTATTTTGCCAACCTCTGAAGCCTGAAAAGTAGATCTACGCAGGCTTGACATGTGGCCAACTTTGCACCAGACCTGCAGATGAACTGGCTTGCTGTTAAATCTCAGTTACCAGTTCATTGGTACCCACTACAAAGTGTGATTTGCTTTCAGACTTTGAGAAAATTCAGACATGTAATTGCTCCTTTTACTATAGCTGGTAAGATAGCTTGGTGGGTTGAGTGCTCACTGCTGCTATGTGTGTGTGATCTGCAGGTTGCAGGCTCGAATCCCGGCAAGGCCAACTCAGCCTTTTGATCCTTCAGAGGTCTTTAAATGAGTGCTAACACAGGTTGAGTGATATTGTATGTATATTTGTTCTATATAAAGCGCTTAAGTATAAGTGCTATAAAATAACACATATTAACATTTGGCCTTGGATGTCTGCTTGCATTCACAGTAATTTGGTAACATGGGCCTATCCACACTGATATTAACGATACATATGGTAATTCATTCTTGTATGAAATGTGTATCACATTACAGTGATATTGTAAACATATTTATCGTAGTGTACTTGGAAACCATGCTATGTGATGCCACTTCCTGTTTTGTCAAGGGGTGAAAGGTTGTGTTCCATCGCTTCCCGTGTTGTCACTTCTGGGTGGGTGTCAAATGACATCACTTCCTGCGATGTAATAAGAGGTCAAGGGTTGTGTGATGTCACTTCCACTACCCCTGGCATTTTGGTGAAATGATGTCCGTGGGAGGAACTAGAGAGAGAGAAGCAAGCAAGAATAGAGGGACAGGGAATAGGGACAGTGCAAGATAAATTTTGAGCAGGACAAATTATGTTCAGGATCGACAGGAGAGCTGTCAAAGATCCCCAAGTGAGACTGCCAGCAAAGGTTGATGTGCAGAGGAAGATGTGGGACCGGCCGAGCATGCCGGATAGAGCAGGTGATTGAAAAAGGAGCAGAGAGATTGCTCCGAGTGTGGGACAACCTCACAGTATTGATTATAATTCAGAACATGGGGATGAGGAAGAGGAATGGGAGGATAATGTAGACTAATTTGACGATGTCCAGAGCAAGGACCAGCAAGTGGAAGACGAATGGCTGCCACAGCCTCTGTTTCCCGTACCCCCAGTAAATGTAAGAAGAGACTTGTTATATAGAGATAGGCTTTGACGCCTGCCAGGCCGTATTGCTGGGGTAACAGTAAAAAAGATAAAGAGTATTCCCAAATGCATGAAGCAGAGTACAAAGCTTCCCTTGTTAATTAAGGGGTCGGGATGGCTCAGTACATCCCATGGTGCCAGACAGATAAGGATACTTCAATGGCTAAGTTGCCGTCCCTTACAGCAGGTGCAGGCAAGTGGCTTTATGAACTGGAAAATAATTATAACTTTAGCTGTAGGGCATATGAAGAGTTTATTTGCTTCAATAATACGGGACCAGGTAAATGAGCTGTGGAAATGGGCGGGATATGCAGGGGTAACAGCAAACAGTAATCAGCATAATGGATCGCCAATTAATAATTGTAGGGGGAACATGTGCAAAGCATTAAGGGTATTGTACCCAGATACATCAGACATGAGCAGTTTAATGATGCAGAAAATTAAACCAGATGAGGACCCCAAAAGTATATTGAGGAGATGAAGGAAAAGTGGCGCTTAAAAAGAGAGGGATGGGAAAAAATATTTCCTTGTTTTATCACATTATATGCCAAGGTCTTCCCAATAGCATGCAAACTCAATTGCAGAAGGTAGTAGGGATCGACATGGCCCAAAACACAATTCAATATTAGACATTTTTGTTTGTTGAAACAGGAGAAGGAAAGGAAGAAAGTAGAATACAGAGTGAGTGAAGAAGCAAAATACGTGCGAAAGATGTTTGGTGAAAATAGCAGTACAAGGAGCAGTGATTACAAACAGAGCAGAGGAACAATATCCACAGAGTTGACAGCAGACAGGACCAATAGGATTAAATGGAAGAGGAGAAGAACAGATGTTTTATCCTGGAGAGAGAGGGGAAGGGGAGGAGGATTTGGAGAAGCATATAGATGAGGATTTGACAGCCGTAGACATAGGTTTGGTGGGTATGTGCATTTTGTGACAATTTGTGAGAGGATGCAGAAGCAGAGGAATGGCACCATATGAATTGGTTCCTCAGGTTCACAGAAGAATGACAGCACATTTTGCACTCACGTAACCTCCACAGAAGCAGATATGGTATCCTTATGCTGCACTGCAAGCACAGCTGATGCCATATGCCCAGACAAATTGAATATACACAGCCCCAAGTTCTACAACATCAACCAAATACTTTACAAGCACAAGCACAAAATACAGCACAACAGTTGGACAAAAGTATACTACCAGCATGTGTCGTGCTGCATTTTTGAGAGGCCGCAGTAACGGGAGGGAATATATCTGTATTTATTTATTTTATTGAGCATTTGTAAGGTGCTTCATACAACAGAATTGTGTTTCAAAGCTCCACAAGGCTAAATGGGAAGGGAACAGTGGAAATAATGACAATAGCAAAAACAGTACATTTACAGATGTGGTCTTACTAGGCCTTGTGGCATTCGGACGTGCAAGTGCATTTGAGGAGAAGTGAAGGGATGGGGAAGGAAGGAGGAGCAGTGGAGTGGTCAAGTGCTGGAGGAGGACTCAAGAGGGAAGTGCTAAGGGGGAGAACCTCAGCCTAAGTGCTAGTACAGGTGACTCTCAAGGAAGGGATGTGGAGCCACCAAGCAGGGTCCTGCAGGGCAGTGCAGTGGGGACAAGAAATGCCAATATTGACTAGTAGGAAGGGCCGGGAATCATGCAGGATTCATGAGGTTCAGGACACTGGTCACAGTGGCAGTGGGTTGATTAGCGGGGAATTGAAACAGGTAGAGAAGAGCAGAGGTTTGAGCAGTTCCCCGAAATTAAGGAGGTCTGTCTCAAGTCTGAGAGGGGCAGGGAGACTGTTCCAAATGGAGGCACCAACCGAGGACAGAGACCTTCCCCCACTCTATGCTTGGAGAAGCATTTGACAGTCATAGGGTTGGAGTGAGAGGAGAATAGCGTTCTAGCTTCGGAGTATTTAGGGAGGAAGCTGGCCCCAAAAGGCCTTGTGGAGGATGCAGAGGGTCTTGAGTTTGATTCAGCCACTGGGAGCCAGCTTTGCTATATTCAAGAAGCACACCTGTGAATATCTTATGTATAGATTTTATGGGCAAATTGAACATTACTATTTTGTTTACAGAGAAGGGCATTGTGTATTCCACACTCGGTATCCATTATGTGAATCCCAACACATTAATTCAAGCATTTTGTGGCCCGAGAGTTATGAGAGTAGTGGCACTTAATGCAGACTTGTTCTCCTGCGGGGTCCAGGTGCTGTTGGGATGGGTTCCCAGAATAAAGGACAAGATATTATGATTGCCCACAGAGTATTTTTTTTTAGACCTAATATTGATCGCTACTTAGACCTATAGTACAGATAGACATTGAGTGTGGAACAGACATTGTGGTGCATGTAGAAGCAGCAGTGTTGAGGGAGGACAGAGTGATTTGCATGTGATATATGAAGAAGGCATTGACTGGCATGCAGTTTTAGTGATTGATCCATAGCTGCGACTGACCGACATTACGGACAAACAGTTGTTCAGGCAAGCATCCCATGCCAATTGAAAATACAATATAGAGAGGTTCCCCAGAGAATATTATTGGCTAAAAAAGTATCACCACATTGTCATGAAGATTTTCAGAAAGTGCCCAAAGAATTATGGACCATTAATCTCCATAATGTAGGTTTCATTATAATCATAGGGGCAGTTACTATTACATTGAAGTAGGGATCAATATTACCCAGAGAGAAGCAACATCCCATGTCAAGAGAGGCAGACTAAGGAATATATGTGATTATAGCTGTGCTGCTACAGCAATGCATAATCATACCATTGGAATCCCTGTGTACCCAATGAAAATACAAAGTGAGGGTCTTGGAGATCATAAAAGATGTTTATCACCTTTAATTACATTGTGGTGGCAGAGTTCCCTATTGTTTCCAATTCAGCCACACATTTGTGTAACATACTGACTATTGCCACAGTTTTTACAGTTACTGATTTGAAAAACGTATTATTTTCCATTCCATTGCATCCAGACTCACAATATCTCACTTTGTTTACCTAGAGAGGGAACATATTTCGGCACACAATTTTAGCACAGGAGTACTGTTGATCCCCTAGTATATTTAACAGAATATTGTAGATGGATATGGCAAATACACAGAGCAAGTGATGCAATATGTTGACAATCTATTGGTGTGTAGCACCATGGAAGAGCAATGTAGGGAAGGTTCAGTGATGCTCCTAACATTATTGGCAGAAAATGGATACAAAGTTGACAAAAAAAGTACATTATTGTCAGAAAGAGGACATTTATTTGGGACGGATTATATCAGCAGAAGGGAGCAGATGCTATTCACAAGATGCCCTGCCACGCCACAGTGAGAGAAATAGTTTTTGTGATTGTGCAATTACTGCGATCATGTGTTTTTGACTATGCTACATATATCAGACCACTGTTGCAAGGGTTATAAGAGGCACAGAAAGATCAAGAAGCACTTAGATGTACAGTAGAGATGGTTGACGCATTGAAGGAATTGAAAGATGCAATTACACACACCCCAGCTTTAACAATATCAGATTATGCAGAGCAGTCTTTCTTGTTTCTCATTCAAATTGCTATGCGATGATGGCTGTCCTTACACAGAAATGTTTGATGGGGTACAAACCCCTATCATATTACAATGGATTGCTAGATTCAGTGAGTAACCAACATCTCCCATTTGAGCAAGCATTGGTTGAAGGCGCCTTTGCTATTGAGAAATCAGCATCAATTATGATGGCCTGTGCAGTGACACTGTATGCAGAGCATGCCCTATTTGTGTTTTTCAGAAACCGAAAAGCACTCTCACTGCACAGCAATCATCTGGCTATGAAGTGACCATATCCATTGCTGCAGTTAAGAAGGTAAGGTGCTGCATTGTGTATCCTGCAGCATGTATCACCGAACCGGTAGAGGAACGCGATTATGTACATGAGCGTTCCACATATTCTGATGTATATGATGACATCCCCCAGGTTAATGAAAATAAACTTGATGGAGGAGAGATTGCATTTGCTGATGGTTCATCAGTGATCAATCAGAGCATGGGATAGAGACACATGGGCACATCAGTTATACATAGTGAGGATGGAGGCCGCAATGTAATAGCGAGGAAGAGATTGCCCCCACACTATTCTGCTCAAGCAGCAGAAGTAGTGGCATTAATAACATCCCTACAATTGTATGCTGAGAGAGCAGTGACAATCTACTCTGATTCAGTGTATGTGACATCCACCGTACATTCAGGATTGTCTCACTGGAAAAGGGAGGGGGTTCCAGTGATCAGATAGTATGCCAGTGCAGCATGCCATCCTGTTGTCTGAATTGATTTATGCGCTCTCACTGCCTACATCAGTGGCTGTTGTGAAGGGCTCTCCCCTTTCTGGTGGCACTGACTTAAAATAACGCATGTATCAATAACGCAACAGACCAGGCAGCCAAGGAAGCAGCATATTTAACAGAGATGTTAGAATTAGTACTATCACCAAGCGATGAGAAGGTACGTCAGAAGGAAATGACGAAACCATATGATGCATTACTGCTGACAAAAATTATAGAATTACAAGGACTCGCATCACAGGAAAATCAGGAATTATAGACAAAGACGGGCTGTTCATTGTCCCCTAAAGACTTGATGTGGCAGCAGAATATCAAAAGAAAGCCCATAATGCTGTTAGAATTATTGAAAGTAGCACTATCCTGCACATCTGTCTAGAGAATATTTTACCGGTGAGTTGCATGAGCAGTGGTTTATGCCCAATTTGCAGGAGCTTCTCCAAAATGTTCTTGTTGACTGAGCAATTTGTCAGCAATTTACTGTGGGGCATACATTGAGGACTGTGAAGGCAATTTTACCTTGCCCTTCAGGGCATTTGGGCATTTCCATATTGATTACATTGTTATGACACAGTGATATAACAGCTATCGGTATATGAATGTTGTGGTTTGTCCCTTTTCAAGCTGTATGGAGGCAGTTCCATGCACCCATCCAAATTCAAAATCAGCAGCCGAATTCCTCTTACATGAGGTTTTTCCCTGCTGGGGAGTGTGCAAAGTGTCACAATCTGATAATGGACATCAGTTTTCAAATTATTTGTTTGAATTAACTGTCACCTTATTGGGCATTAAACATAAGTTATGTTGTGTCTATCACCTCTGGTGAACGGCCTGGTAGAATGCCTCAATGGACTGCTAATGGAGTGCATGACTAAGTTGCACACTACCCTCAACAAAAATTGTCTTAACTGTTTACCACTGGCACTTTTTTCCTTACGCAATAAGCCAGGTTCATATCACCACGTCAACCGACATGAATTGGTTACTGGCAGAAGAATTAATGTTCCCTTTGTTTTTGCACAATGTAAATTTGATACCCACAATACTGCCATTGTTTTGGATGATGAGTTTCATGCATATTTGACCACCATGACTGATGCTCTGAAGTTTATATCCCGCCAGGAGAATGTGACAGGGGAGTCCAGCCACAGTGACCAGAAGTGAGTGAGAAGATAAAAATCCAACAGCCCAGATACCACCACTCTTGCAGTTATACACTGGCGATAGGGTGTTGATTAGGAATTTTGTCAGAAAGTGGGATGCCCCACTTTTGTTAGGATCTTATATTTATACTGTATAATCGGCTAATGAATGTGCTGTAAAGATAAAAGGAAGTAGAGGATGGCTCCACCTTGGAAATGGGATTTACCACTGTCACTGGCACTCGTAATCTGGTGGACATTCAAATCTGTGTTGCTATCTGTTGTCTTGCTTCCAAGACAAACGCGTTGCCCCTGAGCTATCCTCCCGTCCTTAGCTGCATTGCATACCCTGCACACTACTATGGAAAAGGAGAATACTAAATAAGTAGATGAGGACTGGTATCATTGAATGTTCTCATGGGTGCTTAACTGGTTGGTTAAAATATGTAGCGTAATAGTGCCTCTTTTGTTGGTACTACGAGTAAGTATGCGCGTTTTGCACATAATAATTAGATATTGTAAAATAGTGAAAAAGGAGAAGGAAGAAAATAACATGATGTTCCATACTATTGCTACTATAGAAGGTATTGCTGGCCTGGTGCACACTGATACACAGATAGACACACTAGTTATCCCAGATGAAATTAAGATAGTTCAGATAGAGAGGCCAATTTGACCACCTGGAACTAGAAGTACGCTTCCTTTTGATCCAGAGAATTATACACAACACTGAGTGGATTGTGAGAGTCATGGTGATTGCTGCTTTATGACCTGTGGACCAGAAGAACATGTTAGAATAGGAGGAAGCATGAGGGGGGTCTGTAGATATTGGGCCCCTAAAGATGAGTATGATAGGATGAAAGATAAAGGGCTTTTAGTCAATAAATTGACCAGAGGGGGAAAATGTGATGGTGCAGATAAGACAAGTAACATGTAAGGCCATTGCCCACCTGTTCCTAAATGACAGTGAACATATAAACTAAGGAAACTAGAAGAAGGTGTTATTTTGTCTATGCCACCATCATGGAGAATGTAACACAAGAATGATAGAGTTAGTATGCCACACTGTAGGGAGCTTATTTTGCCACATTGTAGGGAGGGTTAGGTTGCTGAATACACATAGATGGAACATAGTAAATGGTGGTATGCACAGATTGATAGGGTACATATATAAAGCAGCATTATACATAACAAGAAAAACACAATTCTTCCCTTTGCATGGCCCTGCACATCACATGCTTAAAAGGCACAGCATTGCAGTGTAAATAACTTGATAGGGATTTTGTTGATTCATGATGGTGTTTAGATGACCAAAAGTGCCAAGGCTGAAAGAAAGGGAGGATAGCTGAAACTATATGAATAGGCCTTTCTTGTGGTTCCAGTTTTAGATAAACAACAATTAAATGTGTTGTGTTGCTAGCAGGCCAAAATATTTACAAGTGAATCACTCTGTGGAGAAGTGAGGACAGCTGGTCATGTTTGGTGGGTGTCAGTGTTCAGTAGAGCAAGCTCTGGTGGCAATATGTTCCTCACAGCTGGTTTTGAGCAGATTGTAATCCTACTCCTGATTTTTACCCATGCAGAGGACTTCCCATTTGACTGTTTATTTGCATTCATCTTTCTGACCTGTGACACTTTATGCTTGTGTAATTTTCTTTTGCTTGTTCTGCTCTGAGGTCTCTCATAGTACTGCTCATGTGCCATATTTAATTTGGAATAGGAGTGCAGTCGACTCACAGGACACATGTAAAGAAATTGATCAAATTGTTGTTCTTGTGTTTTAGTGCACAATATGGCATGTTTTAGTGCACAATATGCCATGTATGCCTGCATGTGAAGATTGAAGAAGCATTTTGCTTTCTTTGAAAGGTATCTTGGTTTGCGAAAGTAGGTGTAAGGTGTTGGTGGGTTAGCTGTTGTACCTCTTACTAACTTTTTTTAACAGTTGACTGGTGGCAAGCCCACACATTTCACCACAGCTTCACAAGATGGCGATGACCAAGATGCTTTTGTGTAACTTTCTTTGGTGTATCATGTGCGTGTGAACACTCCTCCTGCCCCCTTCTTCATCCATGGGCCTCTTGGACTTTCTTTCTCAAGCTCCTCCACAAATGGCACCACTTTATTGATATCCTTGGCCACTTTCTTGTGACTGCAACAATGACCTTTGCTATGATCTTTTTCCACATCAGATGACATAGGGCAGGTAGCTTTCAGAGACTCACCCTGAGCAACACACTCCAATCTTGTAACTGCTGAAGCACACTAAGGGCCCGATTAATGGAAAAGTGTGCATTCTTCCTGCAAAGGCTGCTCCGAGAAAGACACTGCATGAGCGTGCACACAGAATTAAAAAATGCCTGGCCCGCGTATTCATGGAATTCACTGCGCAAAGTAACCTCATACGCAAGTCACGCCTGTAATGCCCCCAACATGCCCGCATGCAAAGCAAAAGCAGCCAGAACAGGCACCTTTACGTGCACCGCCTGGCACGATTAGCTGCACCCTTCATATAGTGCATGTGGTCCCCCGCAAGTGGGCCTGCATCTCGGTGATCCTGCACAAGGTCACCAGTAACTGTTATCAGCACCCCAACAACATGCGTATGAAGTGTCATAACTTGGGTAAAACTCCAAACATCTGTGTGCGAATACCCGTAAACCGTTCTTGCTCCACACTACACAGCATACACGCACCCCTAAGTGCTATCGGATACCCGATTGCAAACCCACCTCCATGCTGCGATTCCTATGCGCAAGTGTAATTACGCCTCTCTTCATGTGGCGGAGTGATAAAGGGATTTATGTGGGCATTTCACAGGCGAGAGGTTGCGTGGTCACATCCATGAATCCATTTTGTCATGCACATTTGTGGGCATGCTATGGACTGCCTGTGGCGCATCCCTCATAAAACCCATTTCTTCCCTTGTTCTTCGCAATTTTCAGTGTACCGCCCCCTACTCTGCCCTCTGTGCAGGCCTCACTCACACTCTGAGACCGCTCGCAGAGACATGCCGAGCCTGTGCGAACTCCACGCAAGTCCCGGAATTCGACGAACGTGGATCCCCGATTTTCCACGCAAATTATTCCATGAATTGGCCCCTAACTCTACCAAATTCAACCAACATTTGGGTGCATGACACTCCATTTTTTCCCATTCCCTTACACAAAACATTTTTTAGATAGGAAATGTGTATTCGTACAAGCAAGTTGCAGTCTGTGTCCAATATGTCATTAAATGAGACATAAACTGTCCAATGCGTGTATGCTAAAATCTCAAAAAAAACTCCCGGATTCAAGATTTCCAAAGGTCCCTGAGCAAAATGCATGAAGTCCCCACATGCCATCTTCTCTTGTTTCTATAGAAAAGCAGAAATGCTCCTAAATAAGATTGGGCGGTGCCAGAAAATGCATGCACAGTGCATCAGACTGCACGTCTGCACTCATATGAGTGATGCACCAACGCTATTTCGAAACTTCAAACAGGATTATTAAGTTACCCTTCTTTACAGTGACTGGAAAAAAATACAATTAACTTGGGACTTGAAAATCAGTGATCCAGGGCACAGTAGAGTTCCGAGTCATTACGTAAGGCCACTTTTTAACTGGGGGAGAGCAGGAAATGTGGATTTAAAAGCAAGGATAATGCTTGTTGACTTCCATTTCCTGTTTTGTCCCACTTTCGTGCTGACACAAGATGGAGGCGGGTCATGGAGCAGAAATAAGATCTCTGTTTTGCACTCCTACTCTGTCTCTTTAGTGAGCCTTGCACACCTGCAGAGGTTTTTGTGCCTGCATACAACCAATGGATTCATATGCAATCCAACTATTTTTTGGACTTGGTCAGGACAAGGGAATTCCTTGGGAGATCATTAGTAAATGTGACTTGCCAGGCGTATTATTTCAGGCAGCATTTAATGTGCGCAAGATGGAATGGAAGATGGAAGAGTAAAAGTGACTTTGACTCGCTATTACTATTTACTTGTCTACTCTGCCTCCTGGACCTTTGACATTGCATGCAGGGGACCCAACAGCACGTTGCTGCTTGGGGAGCCTTGGGGAGCCTTGGGGAGGTCGCATGCATGCAATTTGGATTTATTGTAAAATGAGCCCCTTCATTTTACGCCTGATTGGATTTTCATGTAGGGGTAAAACTAATGGAATATTATAGAATCCGCCTTAATTTTGCGCCTGCTCGAAACCAAGCGTATTCGATGGGAATCCACTAGTAAATGCCTCCTGCAAAGTCTAATTTGCAGCACTGTTTACTTGTCCACAAGACAGAGAGGAAAACGAAAGAGTAAATGCGAGTTCACCTCTTTTTCCCTCCACCTCGTAGACATTCCAAATTGCATGCAGGGGACCCCCAGCATGTAAGTGCTAAGGTTGGCGGACCCCTACATGCAATTTAGATTTGTTATGAACTGAGGCTATAATATCTCCATAAGACATTACAGTAGCAATACCAAATACCGCTTTTAGTTTTCGATTTGTATTTTGACACACTTTCGTCTCGTGATGGATTATTTTCGAATCTCTCTTGGAGAAAAGGAGAGTACAATTTAACTTGTTGTTTGTTATATGTTTTACCACTCTCAGTATAGAAAGATGGCCATTTGTTTGCTCCAGCCTTTTCATATGGGGAGAAAGCACCTGTTCATACATTATTTATTTATTTATTTATTTATTTATTTATTTATTTATACATTTATAGTAGCTCACAAAGCCCTGAGCCATCTAGATGCTAGTTACATTGGGTATGGTATTGCGAGATATTATAAAGTGTTACAAGCAACATTCAAATGCAGGATAAGGCTGAAAAGCCAAATCCGGTAGGTTGCAGACACGATAACTTACATATACAGCACAAGGCTGAAAAGTCAAGTCAGGTATTTTGCAGACAAGTTACATATGCAGCACAGGGCTGCAAAGTGAAATCAGGTAGGCTGCAGACAAGATAAATTACATATACAACACAAGACTGACAAGTCAGATCAGGTAGGTTGCAGACAAGGGCCCTCATTAGGACCCTGGCGCTAAGTGTTTAACAGCACCGTAAAAGGCTGCGGCGCCGCTAAACACTTAGCGCCTTACTACGAGGTCTCTTTGCAGGAACCGACCTGAACGACTGGTCTAGACCAGCCGTTAAAGTAGGGACCCGCAAAGGGACCTTGGTGCTAAGTACGGTACTGCAATTTGCGGTACCGTACTTAGCGCCTTCCCAGTCCAATTGAGCGCTATTGGGCAAAAATGGGAATGGGGAAGGGCCAATGTTCAATGGGGAATTACCACCCTGCCAACCTTGGAATGGAGTGGTAATTCCCCATTGAACATTGGTGGACTCGTTACGATACTGGCACCAACCATGGTGCTAATAGCGCCATGGTTTAGCACCAGTATCGTAATGAGGGCCAAGATAAATTACAAGAGAAGCCAAATCAAGTAGGTCACAGACAAGATAAACTACATATACAGCACAAGGCTGACGAGCCAAATCAGGTAGGTTGCAGACAAGATAAATTACATGTACAGCTCAACACTGTCAGGTCAAATGAGGTAGGTTTCAGACAAGATACATTACATAATCAGCACAAGCTTGACGAGTCAAATTCGGTGGGTTGCAAGCAAGTTACATATGCAGTATAAGGTTGACAAGTCAAAATAGGTAGGTTGCAGACAGGTTACATATGCAGCACAAGGCTGACAAGTCAAATTTGGTGGTTTGCAGGTAGGTTACATATTCAGCACAAGGCTAAGAGGTCATGTTCTGTGGAAAATGGAGACAAATAGCCCGTGTATATTGGTCCTGGATAGTTCTGTGCTGCTCTATCACAGGGCAAGCACAAAGCCCATCATATTGTCATCCAGAAATGCTCACACTAGTCCAGGAAAGAGAACCTTCAGAGAACTAAACAGTATTTTATTTCTACCTTGTAGCTAAGTGTCCAGCCTTCCCGTAAATGTAATGCGTCATTTGCTTCAAAATTCGAACATGAAATTCTAACGGCAGTTGAGTGGAGAATGTTAGGCATTTTCCTCAAGGGCAGCAGGATGGAGTTGCATCATGGGATACATTGAGGCCCATTTTGTTTCTGGGCACACAGCCCTTCTCCACTAAAGCTCTGCCAAGGCTTGCAGTTTGCATGTTGCCGATTAGATCTTTAACACTCAGGCTCGTAGGCGAGCCAATCTGGGAAATCTCAAAGCCTCCCAAATATTTCAGAACCAGAGTATGTAGATTTGCAGGTTTGGGCATTTGTGGGAAATGTCCTGCTCAGTTTCTTTGACTTTGGCCAGAGTGGGAACAATGTTTCAAAAGTCATGACCCTGATGCACGGTTCTGCAACCTTGGGATCGCCAGCTCTTTTGGACTACAACTTCCATAAGTACTTGTCAGAACAGTCAATAGTAAGCAATAGTAAGCAATCACAGGAGTTATAGTCTCTAAACATCTGGGGAGCTGCAAGCTGCTGATCCCATCCCTCGAGTCAGAACAAACTATCAATTAAAGTAAACAAGTAAAACGGTAATGCCAACAGATTGGGCTTTTGTGTAGGCATGGGAAAGGCACTTTCTAGTCACAGCGGTAGTGGTATTAACTACCCATTGTTGGTAGCAGGTGAAAAAAGGTGCAAGTAAGTGGGCATTGCCTGGTAAAAGCTTAAATCTTATGCACAAGCCACAAATGTTGCTTTGCCAATGCTTGTTTTAATTAGGACTTGAGTGAAGGACACACAGAGTGCTTATACATCGAGTGGCTGTAAAAGGCCTGTAAGACATTTCTATTATACCAGTAGCAGATTTACAACTCCAATTAAGTAATTAACTCTCAGAAGACTGATTTGAACAAACACTGGCAGGCACTTTGAAGGCAAAGCCTGATGTTAAGACTTGATTAAAGCGAGCTGAAACAGTTTCCATGATGAGGTGCTTTGGGCGGGCAGAGGCTGGAATGAGTGGAAATGGCCTTAGGGATTAGCATGGCTATGGGCTGGCAACGGGCGGGCGGGCACATAACCAAACAACACCCATAGGCTCTGTGTCCCTCCTCATGTGTCATTCCTCCCTCGCTGTACTCCAATGCAATAGTTTCGGCTTATAGGTTTTCGCAAGAAACACCTAGTAGCCCAATCTAAGAAGTAGA
This sequence comes from Ambystoma mexicanum, assembly GCF_040938575.1. Classification (NCBI taxonomy): domain Eukaryota; kingdom Metazoa; phylum Chordata; class Amphibia; order Caudata; family Ambystomatidae; genus Ambystoma; species Ambystoma mexicanum. Next base: position 155,811,152 of record NC_090928.1, read on the forward strand.
GAGAGTCATCAGTGATCAAAGAATCTCCAAAGGATGATGGCCTTACAATTAAAAAATGCAACCTTTCAACTAAGCCTCTTATTCATCTTAGGGAGGTTCCATTGAGGTGGGTAATAATTAAAGTGGGTCTTTTTGTGGCAGGATGCTGCCGCAGAATGGTTGGTAGTGCTCTGTTTGAGCCCCACCATCATAGGTAAGGCATGCCTGATTTATAATTAATCTGAGGCTGATAGAATAAGCATAATTGTGATTGGTAACGGTAAGGAGTGGGAAATTCCATGAACAAGTGTGTCCCTCTGCGCAGCCAGCAATGTGCAAGGCTTGCTGGACGCAACCATGCATCCTTCCATGGTCTAAAATGAGTGACACTGAGGGTTGTAATGATACATTGGAGGGATTACCTGACAGGATTCTGGGTTAGGGCTCTATCATAGTGAGTCACTATATTTTGCATATAGTTGCAGATGGGAGACCTAACCACACACATTTACATTTCCACTGAAGGGGATTATAATAATGCCACATGTTTATATAACACCTCATGCTGGGTTCCTCCCACCTCTAAGCTCCTAGCTCTGTAATAATAGCTTGCATTATTTACCCATTGAATGGTGCTTACGTTACGTTATCAACCTTGGAAGGATTTCAGGATTTAAAAGTACAAAGTGCAGAAGTGAGCACTTAACCACTGAAGTATCTCCTCAGATAACTCACATTCCTGGGGCAGCCATCAAGGGGCGGGTAGATCCAAAATACATGCTGGCTTGTGGGTGGTTTTTTGAATTAGGCTGGAACTAATCAGTGGCTGGCTGGTAGGGGACAGTTAGTATCATTAATAGGGGATAGGCTGGTCGAAGAAAGGCCAGTTTCCTTTCAGCTTCTCAGTCAGTGCAGTTTCACCCTCCTCATCTGGTCATTGGGCTGATGCCAAGGCTATAAGTGCGCTTTGCTATTCGAGGCAGAGCCCTGCAGTCTCCCAAATGTGTGGCCAAGCCACTGCTGGAGCTCTCTAAAGTCCCCTGGCAGCCCCAGCTTAACAGGCCACTACCAGCAAAGGCATTGTTTCCACTGCCATAAGCCCTCGCATATCAGACTTTAGAAAAACAATAAGTCCTTGGCTTGTACCCGTGACTCCTGTTCTTCCTTAAGTGTGGCGCAGAACCCCGCCAGGCAACTCTTTAATTATAGAGATGCAGCAATCATCACCCTTGCACTCCGCGTGGGAGGTTGATGCTCGCTGCAAATTGATGTTTGGTACCGCAATGAAGGAAGCAAAGGTGGCCCTTTTCTAATCCAAAGGCCACCCATAGCCCCCCCAACCCCTTTGATTCCGTATCCCACTTAACGCACTGGCTGATGCCCTTCACCAACGAATCAGGTAATTATAATTTATAACGCACTTAATACCCAGAGGTTTCTAAGCGTGGACACGGGGTTCAAACCTGTGTTGCTCCCGCCATCTTGCTTCCACTGCGTTTGCGTTGCCCCTGAGCTATCCTCCCAGATCAAAGGCAAAAGGCACACATTTTGTAACAGACTGCTAACTTAGTTGAAGAAATAGTAGTTAACACGTTCTCCAGCACATGGGATGTGGTCAGTGATCTGACCACATCCCAGAACCCTTGATAAGTACATGAAAGAGTGGCACTGGGGCAAAGGAGCTTGCCATGCATCCTCATGGCATCACTCTCCCTAAAGCTGCCCAGGCTTGCAATGCGATTCTGTGAAAGTTGCTTAGAGCTCAAAGCTGAAGCTCAAATTAGCTGTCTTATACGTGCAGCAAGGCAAAATAATGAAGTTTCAGATGCGTGCCATCCATGCTGCCAAGAACCAGCTCTACAGGCGAACACAATCTAATTCAGCGAAAGGCGGCTGCATTTTCCAATCAATTGACTGCCAAGCTGCTAAACTAACAGAGACTACTTAACTGGTGTCTGACTTCTGCATCGTGGGTCCTTAAGCCAGCTGACACGTAGTATGCTGGTTATAGACCGCTTGGCATGTGCTTTTGCTCTCGGTCACGCGGTTATCCGGTCCCAGATTCCCCCTAGACCTTCTCCTAGAGACAACAAATACTGATAATTGCTACACTTTTCAAATGCGCCATCCCTGGAGTATCCGAGTTAGTCCAGATTATCAAAAAATGACAGTTCCACATGTTCTGGGCGTCTGTCCACAGTCTCATACACAAGGATACCGGGCATGTTCACAAACATCCACTGAGGCGCGACGTCTGTCGATGTGAGGGTTTGGCCACTCAAGCTTGCAAACGGTGTCAGTTCCGGTGTTGTCACCGTGATGAACACATCTGTGTCACCTGCCGAAGCAGCTGCAATGCCTCTTGGTTTACTTGCATGGAGATTTCAAAAGCTCTGCGCATTGAATACAAATGGCCGAGGCCTGTTGTTTACTTCAGGCATTAGTTACTGAGATTGATAGCACTGCGAGCACCAGGTGGATTGGGCTTCTGCGGCCACCGTCATCAGGCCTGGTGAAAGCATGCATATCGCGGTTACATTGAATTGCGCCATTCCGTTTTAAGAAAAAAGTCCTGAACGCCTGTGATTTTTCATAAAAATAATATTCAATCCAGAATTTGAATATATATCGCGGACACGTGCAAAGGGTTAATAATTTTATGGCAAAGTTGAATAGATACTTATAAAAACCTGTCAGATGAAAATAAAGTGTGGGCTCACAGGCATCCTGTAGTTCCTTTCAACAGTAAGGGAACTTTGTATTGTCCTACGTGAATTCATTAGAAAAGCACTGAGTTTTATGGTTACACCGCGGTGGTAACAATACGATTGCTAGCCGCAAGTTCACTTGTAATCTGCCTTTGATGACAATGCTATAAAACAAAATGTGATGGAGGTTATGAATTAATCATAACCACTGGCATTCCCCTGGTCAACCTTCCACACCATCGTGGTGGCAAAGCTAAATCCAAGGAACATACGACTGCATACAGCGCAGCCGAGCAGTGGGTGAGATGCCATAACTAAAATGTGGCCAACACATCAGAAATCACTTCCTGATCACCAATGGAACCTGTTTATAAATAAACACTCTAGCCTCCACGACAGAAAACCACAGTAATCATGGGAGCTACTTCAATAGGGGTACCGCAACAGAGAGTGCAGAAGAAAAAGATGTTTCGGGTACAAAAGTCTGGGGGTTGAGGCACTCAAGGAGAAGCGCAATTTATCTCACAACCTGTAGTCTTACATCATCAACGAAACACAGTAAACATCACTACTAAGGGGACAGGAGAGGATGTGATTGGGGATGGTCACTATGTCTGCCAGTGGAGCAGAATGGGTGCTGTTTGCATATCATTTCAACATTTCCAGATGATGCACTGATGGGTGCGGAAGAAATGTATTGCAGCATTCTTGGCTGTTTTTTCACCGCATGATAGAAAATATTAGCCTATTCAAAGAACTGAAATCTTCATCTGCTCTGATCGGCTTAAAGAGCACAAACATGTTGGTCCTCCTAATAGGCAAAAATGTTTTCCCATGCCCAGTGATAAAACACCTAAAAACAAAATGGTCTGGTGCCTGGCAAATTCCATGCCTCAGGTGGAATTCCAGAGGGTTCAATTTTTGTCCTCCAATCCACCATTCCTTCCCACGGTGAGACATCTTACAAATTGTGCCCATCCTTTGGTGTGGGTGATTGTGTCATGGTACAAATGGCATGCTATAACTTTGGGGAAAAATCACCACACGATCTGCTGCTCACTCCATGGGAGAAGGGTGTGTGTGCATCATCATAGAGATGCCAGAAAGAGTTGGTGGTCTTGACGGCACGGAAAAGGGCATTAACTATCTTGAGGACCATTGTTTACTGTCTACTCTTTTATGCACTCGGGAAGCACTAGTCTGAGATTGGCACGTAGATCAGGGGTCCCCATCCTTTACGCTAGCAAGAGCTACTTGTAGTTAATGGACACTAGGACGGAGCTGCTGGCAAGAGCTACTGTGGTGGTGATATTCATGAATATGGGAATTTGTATCAAGATTATTTTAGGTGGTTTATTTGCTCTTTGTATGACAAAGGAACAACATATGCATTTACCATGACATTTAGAACTTCGAAAACATCTTTATTGAATTATCTTTTGTTCTCAGCTGTCTTCAAAAAATTGTCAAGCATATCAGAATGTAGGAATCCATTTGAGACATTCAATGCAAAGGCTGACACTGAATGCTATCCGCCCGTGCACGGTAAACTGGTGTGTAGCTTGAAGAGGAACACCACTCGGATGCTGTTAGAGAGGATCAACATTTTGATTTCAGGAAATCATGTTTAAAAAAGGCAGATTCACAGAGGTAAGCAATCAGATTGGCTGATACCCTCCATGCCGTAGTGTTTGCACCTAGTTGCACACCTGACATGGCAAATATAAATTCAGCACGATTTTTAAAATCTCTTACAACAGACTCAGCCACAGGAGTCACCGCACCCTTCACAATTGCACCATCTGTAAAATGAAATTTGTTTTTCATCAAATAAATAGCAATGTGAAGGCATTCCTCTATAACAGTATTTGCATTGCAGCATTTAGTGTACCTATATTTTAGGATTGCAGACAGGTTCCTTTGGGAAAAGTAGTTTAATAATGTGTATTAATGCAAAATTCCTCTCAATGTTACTCTTTTTCCCCACCGTAACTTGAGCACTGTAGATGAAAGATACAGATTTTCTTTATACGCGCGAAGAAAAAAACTTGGTTTCCCACTCTGTGAAAGCAAAAGAAGATATCGAGGCTGAGTACCTTCAAAAGGAAATACACCAAACGCGGGTTGTAAAGATACACAGATCTTTATTCAAAGTAACTGAACAGTTTTCAAAGAAACCAAGTATCGGATAGCTATCAGGCTCTCAGTTCACCACAACAAATACCAGCCCGTTCGGTGTGGGAAGTGAGTGGGGCTGTACATCAGAATAGTCGCACCTTTTATACACTCCAAAACATGATGTCCAACCCACTTGTGAGTTAATGAATCTTGGATCTAGGGTTCGTGCCGAGTTTGCTTCTAATTTATGCAGCTATACATTTGGGGGTTATCCTTAATACATTCTCCAACAAGTTACAATAGCAACAGTGTGTCTTCGGATTTCACGTTGAGCCTTTGCACATATCTTTATACAATATAGTAAAACAAGTGTTCACATAAGATGCTCAAACAGTATTGTGCACGATATATGTTCATAGATTAGTCTCGTTGGCGCAGGTAATCCTCTATACACAGGTCAACGAAGGACATGGTCTCAGTACATAACCCTAACATTTGGCCTTCAGGTAGTTTACTCATGAACTTGTACACAGAGGTCAAGACGGCCATGTTACAATCAAAACGACACTGTCCACCATCTTAGAACACAGCGTGACTTTAGAGGGAGAATCTAAAATGGCGGTTGAACCTAAAATGGCGGCTAACACAGATCCAAGGTCAAGACTTTGCAATGCGGATTTCCTCGCAGAGCAACTTGGCCTAGGCCAATATATATGCACACGATCTAGTATAATCTATAATCTATAATATGATTTGCAGTTCGACACACCCTCCTTTTGGCCTATGCCAAGCGCTAAACTACTTCTAATCACTTTACGAATAATTCCATGTCTCAATATCCATACACCCTTAATCACCAGCGGAGATATCAATCGCCATTAGATCGGTTACCAGAATTTCTTTCAGAACATATTCATTGGAGTTCTTGTCTGGGGCATATACCTTGCATCCTAAAGTACCCATCGCCTGTGCGCAAAATCCCCCTAGCATCGAACATATACCAGGAAGACACTGTATACAGCAACAAAGGAACAACAGAATTCCCAAAATGATCAGCAAGACCGAAAGTACCTTCCAACCCCAAGATCGCAAGAAGTCCCAGAACCAAGCGCTAAGATCCCAGTTTCCCTCAGGAACATGCACTTCTGAACTTAGGACATGCAGATTCTGTATTGCCTTGAAGATAGTTGGGGAGGAATCTGGCACGAAGACGCAGCAAGCGGACCCCACTAATTTACATACCCCTCCACGTTCAGCCAGGATGACATCTAATGGATTCAAAACACGTTTTTCAAATTGATTCAAATTAGTCCCATCGAAGTTCCCTGAGATGCTATCGTTCCAATGACCAAAGAATAGTGCTCAAAGAGAAGCATAACATGCAGTTGTCAAAGGTAAAGGATGAATATACCAACCTAGCCCCTTATCCCCATGTTGCGGTAAATGCGAGCAGACCCAACAATTGGATTTGTTAAAGATGGCATGTGTAGCATTCATGATAAGTAATAGCGTGTTGTTATAATATCTCTGTCGGTGCTGAGAATCCCTAGGAGATAGAGTGTGCAGATGCACGAAAGGAGTAAAAACAGTAGGTACATTTTCAGTCAGTAACAAATTCTCAAGCGGATGTACTTCTTCTAGATACCAGAAGCCTAAAACAATGAACAATTAACATTATCAAAAAACAGCAGTACGTTTTCAGGGCCCACGTTACAGACTGTCCTTTCTCGTAGCTGGTCACACGTTCACTTATCAGTCCTGTACGAGCAGTAGGAGTGGCAGGCATTGTAATCTTCAAACGAACATGCCAATGTTTTTAGCTGGTGACCTCCAGGCTGAGCGTCTTCTTAGACCTTCCACAAACCCTAGCCAACAGAATCCCCGTATAGACAATAGATAGGCCCAAAAAGGCAAGCCTTTGCTGATTTTCCTCGATCGCACAGCCGAACCGTGCAGTAGGTCTATTTCCTTGGTCACAGATCGTACCTCGTGCTTCCTGGTACTGAGTGACCTGAGAACAACGTGTCGTCACTTCCCGTTGGAAGCGACGTATCAAGAACAAGAGAGGATGCTATATCCGGAACAACAGCTTCCAGAAACAAAACTGTTGGAGTGTGTGGAGGCAAAATGGCTGTTTCCCAAGGCCCCACGGGCTCAGGGAGAGTCTCCGACACACTCTCGATGCTGTTTACTGATGAGGGGTTCTGTTTCTTCTGTATCGTGTGGTACTGGGTGTGGAATCTTCTTGGTGTGCTTCGCATGGATCCAAATTTTCTGGCCTGCCACCTGTACCGCCGTCTGCGTGACCAGCAGGACTTGGAAGGGGCCCCGCCACCGAGGTGCAAGGCAAGAGGATTGCTCAAATACTTTTGTCAGGACCCAGTCACCTGGCCGTATGCTGTGACCAGGACCCTCGTATCGTGCAGGTAAAGCCTCTCGCACCTGGTGATAAATCAAATACAAGTTTTTAGTCAACTGGCTACAGTAATCTGAAAGAAGTACATTTCCTACATTTCGCAGAGAATGACATTTTGGAAGGTTCAGATATTAGCAGGCCTCCCCATAACCACCTCGAAGGGAGAGAGCCCAGTCTTAGTTTGAGGGGTTGTACGCATTGACAACAACACGATCGGTATGGCATCCAGCCATTTTAGTTTGGTGCCGGCACACGTCTTAGCGAGCTTGTTTTTGATGATGCCGTTGTATCTTTCTACTAGTTCGGCACTCTGAGTGTGTCTGGCCGAATGGAACCGTTTATCGATCTGTAATCCTCTGCATATCTGCAAAATTACAGCAGCGATAAAATGTGGACCATTGTCCGACCAGATGACCGTTGGTAGCCCGAACCTTGGGAAATACTCTTTTAACATAGTTTTTGCAGCAGTCATGGCTGTAGCGTCTTTAACAGGAAAAGCCTCAACCCATTTGCTAAAAGCACAAATGACAACTAACACGTACTTCAGGTTGTTACATAATTCCATTTAAATAAAATCAAAGTGTATAACCTCGAAGGGGACAGAAGGTGGACCAAAACATCCCCTAGGAGTTGGCGTTCCCTTTCCCACATTATGCTGTAAACAGATCATGCAGTTTTGAACAAAGCATTCAGCTTCCTTAGAGATTTTGTCGTTCACCCATACTTTTTCCAACATTTTTGTAATCTTGCGAGCACATATATGTGTGGGACCATGAGCCATAACAACCATCATCATAATATACGCGTCAGGAAGTAGCCACTTCCCTTCGACTCTGTCCACCCAACACCCATCATCATCAAGTTTCCCCAAGCCATCAGCCCATTTGTTAGACTCTTCTAATGTAGCATCGGCTTGGATATCCCTCACGGAATCAATACCCTCATCCATAGTACAGGACCTTGTGGCTTCCCTTGAAGTATACATGTCTGAAGAGAGATCAATGGCAGTCTGTTTAGCTATCTGATCAGCAAAAGCATTCCCTTTTCCTATATCATCTACAATCTTTTGATGCGCTGTGCATTTTAGAATAGCCAGCTGAGTAGGTAGTGCAAGTGCTGAGAGTAGCCGTACTATCAGGGAGCCATGCTGGATCTTTGTACCATGTGAAGTTAAGAACCCTCTTTCTGACCAAAATCTCCCAACGTTTGGAACCACCCCAAAGGCATACTGACTTTCAGTGTTTATATTCACGGTAAGCCCTTCGGAAAGTTCACAAGCTCGGGTCAATGCTATAATCTCTGTGGCCTGCGCAGAATTATGCGTGATTCTCTTGATTTCCACGACCATGCTCAATGTAGTGATTGCATAAGCAGCTGTGGATGTACCATCTGGAGGTTTGAAGCAGGAGCCATCGCAAAACAGCTCCCCTTGTGGATTGTTCAAAGGAGTATCTTTTAGATCAATTCTACCCTTTGTCTCTTGTTCGGTAGTGTAAAGACAGTCATGTGACTCTTCGTCACTGCAGCAGTACCTTGCGGAAAAGGTAAGAGTTCAGCCGGATTAAGAACACAACACCTCTTAATTTGAATGTGTGGTGCAAACAAGATCAATTCATAGCTTGTCAACCGTGCGGAAGTGAGGTGTTGCGTTTAGGTTCTGTTCAGTAGAACATCTACAGAGTGAGGTACCATCAGGTTTAAAGCATGGCCTAGGAACATTCCCTCACACTGTTTTACAGACACAGCAGCAGCAGCGACAGCTCGCAAACATCTTGGCAAAGCGCGTGCTAGAGGATCGAGGGCGGAAGAAAAGTAGCCGCACAGCCTATTTTTCCCTCCATCTTCCTGCGTTAATACAGCCAAAGCACATCCATCACATTCATGCACAAACAACACAAAAGCCTTTTCATAATTTGGTGTGCCCAAAACCGGTGCCGAGCACAATGCAGTTTTGAGCAAATCAAATGCACGCTGGTGCTCCATGTTCCATGGCAATGGCGAAGAAATGCCCTTCTTCATCAGAGCCAACATCGGCTTAATCGTTAACAAAAAGTTGGGGATCCACTGCCTACAGTAGGAAGCCATTCCTATCAAGGCTCTAACTTCTTTCTGAGTATTTGGGACAGACATGCTAGAAATGAGTTTTATCCGTTCAGGCGTCAATCTTCTTCCCTCCTTTGACAGGAGATAGCCTAAATAGGCGACCTCCTGGCAACAATATTGACATTTTTTAAGCGAAGCTTTATGTCCATGTTTAGCCAAGTGTATAAGCAACAACACAGTGCCCTCCTTACAAGCGCTCTCTGAATCAGCAGCTAAAAGCAAGTCATCAACATATTGAAGCAGTGTACAAGGAGAGGGCAATTCAAGGGTATCAAGTTGTTCTTTCAGGGCCCTACTGTAGAAGCCAGGACTTTCCGAGTAACCTTGCGGTGCACGGGTAAATGTGAAGGAGCGTCCCCCTAAGGTGAACGCAAACAAATATCTACTGTCCTTGTGTACAGGAATACTAAAGAAAGCATTCTTTAGATCCACAACACTAAAGTGAGTAGCTGAAGCCGGGATCATAGTTAATATCGTTGTCACATCAGGCACAATTGGAAATTGTGGAGCGACGATCTTATTGATGGCATGTAAATCAATTATGAAACGGAAAGGAATTGCATTATTGCCTTTTTTGTACACGGGCAAAATCGGACTATTGCACAAACTACCTGCAATTTTCTCAATCACCCCTCGATGTACAAAATCGGAGACGACGCATTTCAAAGCTTGCTCCCCATCAACTGAAATCTTATACTGCGGAATGCGTGGCAGCTTCACTCCATGTTTCAAAACAATCTTAACAGGCTCAATTTGAAAAACACTGACATCATTGTCGTCAACCGCCCACAAACACTTTGGAACATCACTAAATTCTGGCAGCAAAGGTCTAGTCAAGAATTGAGAGAAGTTGCTGTGGTGAAATCGTCAAACGCACTCCATTAGAGGAACAATGAATGCGAAGTCAAAAGGACAATGGTCCATAAATGGACCCAAAGAAATAGGTACCGGCGAAGAAACCCGACAGACAACTGGTGTGCCAGAAAACCCTACAGAAACATTGGTTTGCCCTGACAATGCAATGTTTGGAACCCGAGAGTGATCAATGGAACACTTATGTGCCCTGTATCTATCAAGAATAGATGTTTCCTATTTCCCACTATCATTTCAACATAGGGACCTTTCTGATTAACGGGAATAGGCGTAGGTTCCAAACCCTGCTTTGGGCAATCCTAACGAAACAGAATGTCGTCAAAAGGAAGTTCTTCAGAGAGGTAAGCGGTAGAAGGATGGTCAAATATGTTTCTAGTATCCACACTTGGTGCCTAATTATCCTGTGAAAAAGGTTGCTGTGAATCTTGTGAAAACTGACCTCTACTAGGGCCCCCTACACCCAGGCGACCTCTGGGTCATCTACCCATATTCCCAAACATGTTATTTGACCTCTGTCGGAGGATCGGGCATTGTGCACGCCAATGACCCTCTTGCCTACAATAGGCACACTGGTTAACGTTTACAGGACCCAAGGGCACATTTCCTTGTGGAACATACTGACCTCTAAACTGTGTATTTCCCCCTCTAAGGCCTCTAACTATTTTCTGTAACAATACCTTTGTTTTTAAAAATCCTTTTCTCTTTTCGGCTCTTTCTTTTTCATTATTGACACGATTCTCATAGTACTGAGCCATGTGCAGTACTTCTGATTGCGACTTCGCTTGCCAAGTGCTCTCGGAAGACATCATTTGCGACTGGATGTCAGGCAGCAATCCACGCACAAATTTGTCTACAAATAATTTATTCCCAGACTATGTACCTAAATCTTGTCCACTGAAATCCGACAATACCTTTTCGAACCGATTAAAGAACTCAGTAGCGCCCTCAGACTTCCCTTGGACACAGGCGGTAAGCTTGTCCCAAATAATTCTCTTCTCAGGAATTATAGTTTTCAATTTCGCAACTATTCTGTCAGGCAAAGTTAGTATCACCTGAGGCGGTCTTTCGCCAGCTGGCCTTTTTCCATCGAGTCTAATTATGTTAGCCCATGTATCTCCTAGCCCTGGTATGTCATCTATACTCCTAACCTGTTTCCACAAATCTATGGGCAGGAGTACGGGAAATAACAGATCATTATCACTTAAAGTGAATACTGAGGATTGCAAAACAGACTCTATTTCTTTATAGAACCCTGTCGGATTTTTCCTAATGTTGGGAATAGATTGCCTCATTGTGTTCACTTCCTGTCTTGAGAACGGGACGTGAACGAACTGAGACACATAATGTTCAGGTATTTCCTGAGCAGCTGTACCCGCTGCAACATTAGCGGGGATCTCAACTTTTGGGACAAATGTCGGAGGAACCTCTCTCAGGCAACTGAGAAGTAGGCAACTCTGAACAATTACTAAGCAACAGAGTCAAATCGAGCGCTAAAGCAGCTGACGAAGTGTCAAATGAAAAAGCTCTCTTGTAAATACTTAATAACTCTGCTGGACAACTAATCTTTCTTTTTACACACTCATCCTGTAGGTATTCTACCATTACCTGTATCACGTTCCTCTGCATTTCTGGCATATACTGACTATACGTGTCAAATACTTCAACTGGAGTTATCGACGAGTCTGAGATCCATCTAATCGTGTCCTTCATGCAAAGTTACATTTCCTCAGATGTCGATTTGCGACAAGGAAGGAACCGTTTCTGCACATACATACTATCTCCATCTTCATCCTCATTCTGTAACCTTTCCAACTCCTTTCTATACTCGAATACCCTCTCAACATGCTCTTGTACCTTCTCTGCAGTGTCTCTAGAGAACGCTAAGGTATTCAGATCCCTCAACCCTTGTGGGAGATCTGCATTGTTTAATCTGTCCCACATTACAAACAAATGGATCCCTAATCCCTCAATAAAAACATTTTTCTCAGGAAATTGCCCATATTAGAAAGTGTGGCAAAAACTTTAGCTTGATCATCCTTCGCCATACAATACTTAGCCCACGCAATCAATTCACGTTTCTTCTCTGGAGGTACAGTATTGCGAGTGACAACCCTCTATCCCGCTCCCTGATCTACTACAACCAGTGCAGGACCACTTGGAAGAGAGAGATTAGCCATCTTCAACAGAGGTGTTATCACTGGTACAACAGGAAAGAGCGGAGGAGCAGGTGGAGGAGCAGGCAGAGGAACAGCAACAAAAGGAGGACCAAAGACTGGAGGAAGAGGAATGACAGGAGGAACGATAGGAGCAAGAAGAGGATCAGGAGGAGGAACAACAGCAGGGCGAGGCAAAGCAGCAGGAAGAGGAACATATGGAGGTGGCGCAGTGGCACCAGGCCTTTGTTCATTTTACAATTTATCGATAAGTTCTTCGGAAAAATGAAAGTCTTTAGAAGGATAGATTTTCTGCATACCAAGTGAGAAAGCCCTATCCATATTCCTAGCCGACTCAGACTGTTTATCTTGGTCATACAACAACGCTTTTTTGGCATTCGTCTTATGACGACTCGCATGTTTTTCTCTACTCTTAAACTGCTGCAAAGCTTCTTTCTTCCAATTCTGTAATTTGTCAAATGCTGCAGGTCTAGCCTTTTTCTTTAATAATATAGATTTTAAGTATTCAATACGAGGAATTTCAAAACTACCATTGATTGGCCACTGAAGATCGGAAGCATGTCTAGTTTGTCTGTGCCAAAATCATTAAACACTATACTACCAATGCCATGCCTACAGTACATAGTACAAGCCGGCGCCCCCTCCTGTAGCGCCGGACGGCTACATTCCAAAGATTGTCTGTCACTGCGGAATAATGCCCTAAAACAGGCAGACAATTTCCCAGGCATGTCAGAATAGTGGTGTTACCTGGTCAATAATTGTACTCGCGAGCGCAATGCTCCAAAACAAATTATCAGGATACTTAAGAATCGGGTCACGACCTACCTGATCAAGCCTAAGGAGATCCGATTGGATTTCAAAGTTTTTCTAACAAATTTTACCTCGTGTTTGGTGATTTCGGCAAATCTGTCTGCCTCGATATGTGCACCCTCGTCAAGATGCCGACTCGGACCACATGCTCACCGTCCAGGGATCGGGCCGTGCAGCACTGCTGAGGTGTCGCTTCTCATTCAGAAAGGGGCCCCTTTTGTCACTATCCGATCCAGGTCCGATAGCCGCGTTAACCTTCAACGAGCTGGCATCAATCTTGAGGGTCCCTATTCGGGTGCCATCTGTGAAAGCAAAAGAAGATATCGAGACTGAGTACCTTCAAAAGTAAATACACCAAACGTGGGTTATAAAGATACACAGATCTTTATTCAAAGTAACTGAACAGTTTTCAAAGAAACAAATTATTGGATAGCTATCAGGCCCTCAGTTCACCACAGCGAATACCAGCCCATTCGATGTGGGAAGTGAGTGGGGCTTTACATCAGAATAGTCACACCTTTTATACACTCCAAAACATGATGTCCAACACACTTGTGAGTTAATGAATCTTGGATCAAGGGTTTGTGCCGAGTTCGCTTCTAATTTATGCAGCTATACATTTGGGGGTTATCCTTCATACATTCTCCAACAAGTTACAATAGCAACAGTGTGTCTTCGGATTTCACGTTGAGCCTTTGCACATATCTTTATACAATATAGTAAAACAAGTGTTCACATAAGATGCTCAAACAGTATTGTGCATGGTATATGTTCATAGATTAGTCTCGTTGGCGCAGGTAATCCTCTATACACAGGTCAACGAAGGACAAGGTCTCAGTACATGACCCTAACATTTGGCCTGCAGGCACTTTACACACTAAGTTGTACACAGAGGTCAAGACGGCCATGTTACATTCAAAATGAGACTGTCCACCATCTTAGAACACAGGGTGACTTTAGAGGGAGAATCTAAAATGGCAGATGAACCTAAAATGGCGGCTAACACAGATCTAAGGTTAGGACCTTGCAACGCGGATTTCCAGACACGATCTAGAGGGTATAATATGATTTCCCGTTCGACAACTCTGGATGGAAAAGGTACATCTTTTGCTTTTTGTTTGATGGTGCGCCTGCGTATGCATCCAGGGTTTGGCCACATACCAGTGCCTCCCAGCACCACCAAGTTTATTTGTTTCTTTGGGGGCAGCATGTGCAAACAAATTCAGAGGAATATTTCATTAATGTATTATATGGTTTAAAAAAAATCAGCATCTATCAGGTGCTTCTTTCCTAAAAAATAAAATCCACTGCCAGTTTAGCATATCCCCAATTCAATGAAATTGCTCACATGCTAGGTTACAGAATTCAGCCAAGGAAAAGTAGGCCAAAGCCTACTTTGCTGACTAACCTTAAACGTGTTTTGTCAAAATAATTGGCAAGATTGAAAAAAATGAGCATGCGGAAAAAAGGTAATCAAGGTATATGCACTAAAAGTACAAATCACAGGGCTAATATTCATACAGTTTTATAGCGATGACTTGAAAAGTGCACACATCATATAACAAACAAACAAGACAATATATGAAACATTATATTAACATTTTGAGCAATGAGTGTATGAATGTAGTGAGGGGCAACTTATTTCTAATGGTTTGAAACCTGCTACCCGACTTCCCTTTTATGAAGGAGTCATTATCACAGAGTATCTAATGCGTGATCAATGGGCCATGCCTGACTTGCACATAAAGCTTTGTCAGACATATTGGGGATGCCAGCATCACATAAATGGTTTAAAATGACAATTATGACATAGTGTTTCTAATGTGCACTTAGATGGATTGTTGAGGGTAGGACATGTGTTTACTACTAAATAACCACACCACAAAACGAACACACTTCACAAAACCACAGGAAACCAAACCACACACAATCATACCTCAACAACACATGATGGCTACCAACCAAAAATGCACCAATGCTCAGTGACCTTTTTCTCCAAACTGAAGCTGCCAACAGCACATCCAAGCTCTCTTGCTCTTCTCTCTCAACAGTGCACAGTGCAAGACCCATTAATATTAACATTATCACGGCATCGTCATGTGTTTTACCGTGGTAGTGCAGGCACAGTGCCGGCATATCCTGCGTACTGTTGGTGACCAGGCATCTATTTGCATTTGCCATGTGTTGAAGAATTACTTGTAAATTGTATCGTGTTTTGCCCAAAATTAAGCAAAAACAGTGCTCATGAATTGAATTTGAACACATGCATACAGGTTCCCCACAGATCTCTGTAGATCCCCCGGTTTGTGTACATAGCCAAAGGGGATCAAGCCTATTAACTGTTCTCCCATCCCCTGGGTCTCCTTAATGTTCTCTCACAGTATTAGCCACCCTATTTTGTGCAGTGCTGGTACTTGGTACTAGGTTTAAGCTATATTAATCTTATACATATTAAACTACGTACATGCAAATCAATGCTCACTTTTCTCACCTAATTACTTCATTCATACTCATGTTTCATAAAACATAGACTGAACAGGAAGTCACAAATCACGTTTTTTAATGTCCTGGAATGGTGGTCGGTCAAAAGGCCAGAAAAAAAATCTCGAATAACAAAAATCTCGAAAAAAAAGGCCGAAAAAAAAATATCGATTTTTTTTTTATTTTTTATATATATGTATTTTTTGGGTCAGGTAAGTAAAAAAAGGGTTAAAATAAAAAAAAAATAGAAACAAGGGGGATTGGGGGGAACCCCCCCATTTCGAAAAAAAACGTGACATATACTCACACCAACTCACAATTCCGACCTTCAATAGAACCAAAGCCAGTTGGTCCAGTTTCAAGGTGCTAGCACCAAAATCCTGGAAGTCACTTGCACTTGAACCCAGAACAGAAACTTCCCTCATGGCTTTCAGAAAGGCACTGAAAACCAAACTATTCAAGTAAACCGCACCTGCTCCGCTGTCTCCCCTTTAACCTTGGAACATGAGCAGCGTATGTATCCAATCACTGAACCTGTACCTAAGTATTGTAACTATGTCTTAACCTTCTGCCAAGTTGAAAATGTTGTAACAGCGCCTCGATGCCCAAGGGCAGTTTGTGCGCTTTATAAATGGAAATAGATAAGTAAATGCACCTTTTTCTTGCAAGCTGGGATTCACACTGATTGTCTTATTTCTACACACACACACACGCTGAGCAAAACTTCATTACAGGTGTAGCTTTATTTACCCTATTTTGATTGGAAGCCTACAATTACCAGCATGCAAAACAATGCTAGCTGAAATAAATCAAAAGAAACACAGTAAGACTGAAACGATCACCAGCCCCCAGCTTTGTTTCACAAGGCATGCCGATGTATGCACCCCTTCCATATCTAATCAGCCATCATTTGCACCTCTTGGCGACATTGGCCACAAAACACATTTCCCATCCCTCCTCACACCATTCACACAGCTTTTGACGGTTTGATTTTTAGGAAAAGGAGATGAAGGAACGGGTAAACGGTCCCGGGACATCAGACACCAACATAAACACACAGGGATCATTTTGGTGTCTGATGCAAGGAGCTACTGGGAAGCCTCAGGCTTCACAAGATTCTGGTTGTAGACCCTGGGTATGTGGTCCTGCATTCTGGTGGCACATAGCACCACAAATTATGAACCCATGGATCTTTGGAATCCTAACAAATACCTCAACACAAACACACTACTGGTTCCCTGTGTCACACCACCCCACATGCAGAGACCATGAAAGCCCTCTTTATGGGCATCCTAGTCATGGATATATAACATGTCAAGGGCAACATTAATTTCACTGGATGAGCCCCAGGTACACAAAGAGATGGAAGAGCCTGATGTGAGTAGCCCTGTTGGGCTTACAATATGCACTATGGAGCACTTGCTCCTTTTCAAGATGTCTGCCCTGGCCACATACTAGTGCCTCCCAGCACCACCATCTCGTTGTCTGGCCTGCGATTCGGTGCTGGCCCAGCCTATACAGGGACTTGCAGCTCACCGGCAGTCTGAGCAGGCCCCATTCAAATGCCTCCTTCCAAGGGCAAATGAGCGTGTCTGGGCCTGTCCGGGGTGAAATGGGCATCACCTATCAAGAAACTTTACTGTGTTTGTTTGCACTACTTTGAGCCTGCTTCCAAAATCCCATCCACTCATTCTGCTTGGTATGGTTGTAAGCCTCTGGCACCATACTGCCATCAGTTAATTTGCCTAAATACTGTTCAACAATCTCCTACGTTATGCCATTGCAGCCCCATTTCCTGTGATATTGCGTTCAGGACAATGCACCTATGTACCTCTATATAGGTAAGACTCCCAATGTTCACCACCACCCGTGACTTAGTATTCGCCTGTTCTTTATTGTAGTTGGCATTCATTGTTGCATCCACTTTACATGTATTCTATGAGTCTTCTACTCGCTACCTTGATCTGGCAGGATGCCAATGCCTGGCACCTCATTGCATCTCTGACTCGATTCTATTGCTTTTTGAATGACTGTCTAACCTTCCTCCTGTAACTTTGTGCCTGGCTTTAATTTGAACATAAGTGCGCTTAAAAGCTACTACCCCAATGGCCCAACCTCCCATGTCTGACGTAGCCCACAGGCTCTTGGGTGTGGCTTTCCTGATACGTGCCTATGACCTATTATGCCATTGATGTTATATTGTTGTTGGCTCACATGCCTACCATGCTTCACTGTGATTCTAGCTACTGGGATTACTTTCCTTATGAAAGTTGCCTTTTATGCCCACCTGTACATCTGATGTAGCCACTTCATCATGAGGTGAGTCTTTACCGGAAAGTGTACAAGAAATAAAAGGGTGACCCCTCACACTTGTGTGCTCAATGCCTGTGATCAGTCATTCAAAACATTATTCTGTTCCTTGTTAGTTTTATTAAAAGTGCTTATTTAATCAAGTAACTTGCAATGAGAAGGATACATCATAAATATCAGATGTGTACTTGTACAATCATAATCAGCCATTGCATACAATGCAGTAAAAAACAGCCAGAAATAACCTCTTGGTGCATGTGCCTCTTGTTTCGCCAAACAATGGCTTCCTCTAGGCTAGTTACACAATATCGGGGTCTAGCCAAGTTAATTCCCGACATTCAGTTGTGGTATCTTTTTTGTTTGCAGTTTCATTATAAGATACAGTAAACATTTGTTTACATGCAATGATTAGAAATTTAGATTATAGAACAATGTGTGGTTTTTGGTCTTAGGTTGAATGTTTCATCCTGTAAATTAGCAATCCAGTGCTAAATCTAAGCGCAGTGCCGCTCGTACCACGTGTAGGATGAGATTAAGTTTATTCCTATATACACTAACACAATTCATTCATGGTGTCTCATAGGGAGTCTGTTTGTTCAACAGGTGGGTAACAATATGCCTCCCCACATTTATCCCGCTTAGCTCTAGCAATGGAACGCTTATTGACATGATGAAACATTCAACCTAAGACCAATGACTCACGGATTGTTCTATAATCTAAATTCTAATCATTGAATGTATACAATTGGTTTATTGTATGTTATAATTAAAACTGAAGCAAACACAACATACCACAACTGAGGGGGTAATTAATAGAATTTAGCTCAGAAGTGGCGCACGCGGCTGGCGCACAGTGTGCGCGTGCGAATATCTGCGCCAGCCGCGTGTGCTAAAATCCATTTTCGCGCACAGCGTATTCATGGATTTTAGCTACCAAAACCAGCTGTGGCGCACAGTGGCGCAGCGACCCTGCAGCAGCGCCAGTTACGGCCCCAAGAACGCCCCTCGCGCAGGGAAAAGCCATCAAAATCCCCAATCCAGCGCAAAGGGCTGCGCTAACCCTGTTCCAGCACGGCAAGTGGGGAACGTGTATTACTGGGGTTTGCGGGAAGTTTCACATGCGATAGGCCCTGTGCGAGCGGGGTACGCGTATTACTGGGGTTTGCGGGAAGTCTCACATGCGATTTCAGCAGGGTACGTGTATTTCGGGGGTGCGCGGGAAGTTTCACACACAATAGGCCTTGTGCGAGTGGGGTATGTGTATTACCTGGGTTCGCGGGAAGTTTCATACGTGATAGGCCCTGTGCGAGTGGGGTACGTGTATTACTGGGGTTCGTGGGAAGTTTCACACGCGATTTCAGCAGGGTACATGTATTTCAGGGGTGCGCGGGAAGCTTCACACACGAAAGGGCCTGTGCGAGTGGGGTACGTGTATTACTGGGGTTCCCGGGAAGTTTCACATGCGTTTTCAGCAGGGTATGTGTATTTCTGGGGTGTGCAGGAAGTTTCACACGTGAAAGGGCCTGTGCGAGTGGGGTACATGTATTACTGGGGTTTGCGGGAAGTCTCACACGCGATAGGCCCTGTGCGAGCGGGGAACGTGTATTACTGGGGTTTGCGGGAAGTTTCACACGCGATTTCAGCAGGGTACGTGTATTTCGGGGGTGAGCGGGAAGTTTCACACGCGAAAGGGCCTGTGTGAGTGGGGTACGTGTATTACTGGGTTCGCAGGAAGTTTCACACGCGATTTCAGCTGGGTACGTGTATTTCGGGGGTACGCGGGAAGTTTCACACGCGAAAGGGCCTGTGCGAGTGGGATACGTGTATTACTGGGGTTCGCGGGAAGTCTCACACGCGATTTCAGCAGGGTATGTGTATTTCGGGGGTGCACGGGGAGCCCTACACGTGAATTGGTAGTGTGGGTCCTCCAAGGTGTTCCCTCTACACCCTCCACGGCCCCTGCAGCCAGCCCACACCACAGGGGACTACCCTGCACCCCTGGTCATGTCCCGCAGGCAGCCCATCCATCATGGGCATGCCCCCCAGCCAAGCCACATGTCAGCTTGCACTACTGATCACCAACTCATGTCCCCCTGCTCCCCCACCCCCCAGCAGTGCAGGACACCTGCCAGCAGGCCCCCACTCATGTCCCCCTGCACCTCCACACCCCCAGCAGTGCAGGGCACCTACCAGCAGGCCCCACTCATGTCCCCTTGCACCCCCACCCGCAGCAGTGCAGGGCACCTGCCAGCAGGCCCCCACTCATGTCCCCCTGCACCCCCACCCCCCCAGCAGTGCAGGGCACCTGCCAGCAGGCCCCCACTCATGTCCCCTTGCACCCTCACACCCCAGCAGTGCAGGGCACCTGCCAGCAGGCCCCCACTCATGTCCCCCTGCACCCCCACCCCCCAGCAGTGCAGGGCACCTGCCAGTAGGCCCCCACTCATGTCCCCTTGCACCCCCACCCCCCAGCAGTGCAGGGCACCTGCCAGCAGGCCCCCACTCATGTTCCCCTGCACCCCACCCCCCAGCAGTGCAGGGCACCTGCCAGCAGGCCCCCACTCATGTCCCCTTGCACCCTCACACCCCAGCAGTGCAGGGCACCTGCCAGCAGGCCCCCACTCATGTCCCCCTGCACCCCCACCCCCCAGCAGTGCAGGGCACCTGCCAGTAGGCCCCCACTCATGTCCCCTTGCACCCCCACCCCCCAGCAGTGCAGGGCACCTGCCAGCAGGCCCCCACTCATGTTCCCCTGCACCTCCACCCCCCAGCAGTGCAGGGCACCTGCCAGCAGGCCCCCACTCATGTCCCACTCATGTCCCTCTACCCCCAGGTCATGACGATCCTCAATCATGGCCCTTATGGCCAGCCTCCCCAGCCCAAAGACCCAACCAAGTATTGCATCCACCCACATAGAAAAGGCAATTACATGATACAACCCCAATGACAAGTATGTAAATGAACACATGTCCGTCACACACACACACAATGGGTGCAAGTGAATGTGAAAACCCATACCATGACATGCATGAAACCAATGAGATAATACCACACATCGAAGTATGAAGAAAAAAATGTATTAAACACAACATGAATGTAATTAAAATCCAACACACAACAATGGGAATAAGAAAAGAAAACCTGCATGTCCGTAAAAGAATAAAAAACAAGAAATCATAATCCAAAAAAATCCAAAAGAAATGGTGTCCAAAGTCACAGTCCAACAAAACAAATCAAGGGAAAAAAGAAAGTGAAAACCAATGCTCCATGGTGAAAATAAAAAAAAGAGAATAATCCAATGCTGAACTATGTACAGATGAACAATCCAGGGTCCATGAGCCCAACTGATGAAATGAAACCTATCAAAAATACTACCTAATAAAAAACTATATACAAAAACTTGGTGCATTGTCCAAGCGCAACCAAAATAAAGGAAAAACAAAAGGAAACCTAACACTATCTAACTATATACAATGGTGGCGGGCAAGTCCAGCGGCTCACTCTGTGGTGTCCCGGGCCAGGGCATCATCGAACTCCATGTCTAGTTGCCGGAGGCTGGCCTCTGACCTGGCCCCGAGGTCTCGCAGGGAGGCACTCATGGCCTGTTCCAACTCCCTGCGAGTTGCCTCAAGGCACTCTGCCCGCCTCAAAGCCCGACGCATGTAGAACTCCACCCTGACCATGGTGAGCCGCGCCTCTTCCGCCCACCGCTGCTCCGCACCTATCTGCTGGCCCAACCGGTGCCACACGGAAGACACTCCCATTCCTGGGTCCTCCTGCCCTCTGGCCGATGCCTGTCACTCCGATGTTGATGGCCCCGAGCCATCATTGCTCCTCCTAGAGCCTGCTCCTGCTGCTGCTGTCCATGTGCCGTGTCTGATGGTGCCTGCACATCCTCCATCAGCTGGTCTCCAGTTGTGGTGTCCACCCCTGCTGGGCCGCCGACTCCCGACTGTGGCAGGGATGTGAGCTCCACCAAGCTGGCTGTGTTGGTCGAGCCAGGTCCACAGGGGGCCCTGGTGGAATCTGGGCAGGAAGACGGTGTGGAGAACGACTGGCGCATAGTCTCCACAGAGGAGGAGAGGTCCGCCAGAGTGCGTGACACATGTAGGAACCCACCAACCAGGGCCCCTCCCAGCAGTGCCACGTCACGATGCTGCTCTCTGTGATGGCGTGCGTTCTCCACCCAGGAAGAATGCACGTCATCACGAATGACAAGCATGCGCAACGCGACACCAACCAGGACGGAGCCCATACGTTCGTGGGACCCCTCGTCCGCAGGTAGTGGAGAGGCAGATGACATGGCACTCGCCCCTACCTGCGGATGGGCCTGGGACGGGGCCTCCCTGCTGGTGCATGGTGGTGCAGTCACAGGGTCAGGGACAGCGACATGTACAGGCCCCTCCGCGGTGACCTGTGCTGCCTCCTGACCCTGGCCCTGGACTGCACCACTTGCACCAGTGGTACTACCCCCACCAGGCCCCATGTGCGGCTCAGTAGCGGGCTCCTCCTCCTCTGTGGAGACCACCAACCTGGATGTCTCCACACCATCTTCCGAAATTGGAAGCCCCTGTGGGGGTTCACCCGGCCCTTCCACCACAGCCGTTGTGGCAGACGCAGCACCAGCCTCCTCGCTTCCGGATGATGGTAATTCCTGGGAGGGTGGCTGGGCCTTGCGTCGCCGCCCAGTGGAGGCATCCCCGCCGCTTGGCTCCACAGCGCCGTCTCCGCCTTCTTCTTCATTTGACGCTGCGTAGAGGGAGACATAGAACACAAGCATCAGGGTACAGTACAAAATACCCTAGACAGGAAGCAGTAACACATGAGTGGCACTGTCAAATGTCACTTCCATCCTGTCATTCCACAACACATGGGTGAATGCACACAACACACATGCAGAAAAAGTCCCGGCGCCTGCAATCAACATCAACATCCATGTAGAAGGGCCCCTGTAAACCAAGATGTTGCCTTCAAAGTCACATGCATCCATGGCATTTCAAAGTCACACACACACTTCTCAGGCACACACACGTGCACCATACATGTAGATGACATCAGCACCCATTCCTCACCCCCCTCCATGTCCAGGAATAGAGACAGCCATGCTTTCATGTGTGCATTCCGCATAGAGCTCCCCATGTTGCATTAAAACACATGCACCAACCATGTGGTTCACACATAACTGGTCTCACATGCATGACCATGATGTACCTGCACACACACATCCATACATGTCTTATGTCACACATACAGGCAAGCATCAGACTACCAGCACACTGCAACATGCCCTGTCTCCCACAGCAATGCTTGGCCACTTACCGCTCAACTCCAGACGGGTCTGCCTCCGAAGGATCTGGGCCAGGACCCTCATCTGGATGTTACTCATGCGTGCCCGGCCCCCCTCCGTGAGGCGCCAGGCCTTGTGGAGGGTCCTGGACCTGAAGTCCTCCCAGCGCTTCTTGACGTGTATGATGTTGTGGGTTGCCACCCCCTCCGCGTTGATGGCAACCACTACGTCGTCCCAGATCCTCTCCCGTCCTTCCTTGTTTGCGCGTGATGTTCCGAAGAGGGCATGCTAATGCCCCAGGACATGCTCCACCAGGACACCAACTTCGGTGGCAGTGAAGCTGGTGGCCCTCTGCCTCTCTGGCTGGGGGTTGCCAGTGGTGCCAGATGGAGATGTGCCCGACATGGCAACCCCAGAGGCAGGAGTGGGTGGGCAACTGGGTCCTGGGGCTGGGCTGTGGAGCGATGGTATCCCAATCGGGAGTCTTCTGTTCCAGCAGGGGTGGACACAGCAACTGGACCCCTGCAGATGGCTGATGTGCAGGCACCAAATAGCAGGGCACGTGGGCAGCAGACAGTCAGGCAGCAGCAGATGGCAGGTGGGAGCATGCTCGGGGCTCTGAGGGGGCAGGAAAATGGCCTTCAGGGCAGGAGCATGGTCTTCCGTGTGTGTACGCGTGGCCAGCTTGATACGGAGTGATTTGGCACGTGAAACGATTGCACGTCAGCGTGTAATTCGAGGAAAGGCCCATAGCGCGTAAGCGCATCAGCACACATACGCGATTTCATTGGACCAAAGGCCCTTGGCGCGTAAGCGTGTCTGTGATGTATCGCACACGGGTGTTGCCCTTTCGCGTGTAAAACTTCACGCGAACCCCAGGAATACACGTACCCCACTCGCACAGGGCCCTTTCGTGTGTAAAACTTCACGCGAACCCCAGGAATACACGTACCCCACTCGCACAGGGCCAATCACGTGTAAAACTTCACGCGAACCCCAGTAATACATGTACCCCACTCGCACAAGGCCCTTTCGTGTGTAAAACTTACCGCGCACCCCAGGAATACATGTACCCCACTCACACAGGGCCCTTTCGCGTGTAAAACTTCCCACGCACCCCAGGAATACACATACCCCACTGGCACAGGGCACTTTCGCGTGTGAAACTACCCGTGAACCCCAGTAATACACGTACCCCACTCAGTATATACGTGCTTTTTATTTGTGCACACTTTTGTAATGTGCAGGGACGCTACCGCCTGCCTTCGTGTGGCGGACGTGTTTAGGCCTGTGCGTGTCTTTGCCCGTGTGAGGGTTTTCCCTATTCGATTCCATGAATACGTGTGGTTCGCGTGCGTGTGGGAATTCTGTGTACTTCCGAGCAGTACTTCCCACGTTACACCTTCTTTTTCACGCGTTATTCCCCATTCCGCGTGTTACGCACCCTGTTCCGCCTACTTTTGTTGTGTGCGCTGCGCTATGTGCGCTTTCGCTGTGTGCTTAGCACACGCTGTTTGGAGACGTGTGCGCCAGCGTGCGCCACGCAGAATTTTGGCGCACATCCTGGAATTTACACGCGCACGGACTTCCATGAATCGCTGTGCGCGGGTTTCGCTGCGATTTTCGCACTGGCACTGCGATTCGCACGCTTTCGCACACTTTCGCACGCTTGCGCCAAAAATTTGAGCGCACATTAATTCCATGAATCGGCCTGTGAATGTCAGGAATGAGTGTAACTAGCCTAGAGGAAGCCATTGTTTGGCAAAACAAGAGGCACGTTTACCAAGAGGTTACTCTTGGCTGTTTCTTACTGTATTGTATGCAATGGCTGATTATGATTGCATAAGTACACATCTGATAATTATGATGTAACCTTCTCATTGCAAGTTTTTTGATTAAATAAGCACTTCTAGTAAAACTAACATGGAACAAAATCATTTTTTGAATGACTGATTACAGGCATTGAGCGCACAAGTTTGAGGGGTTACCCTTTCATTTCTTGTACACATTTTCAGACCAGCAGGTGTGACGATCCCCCCCCCCACCTGATGCTGACAGTGCCTAGTTTTTGGAGGAAAAATATTATTAACTTGGACAAATAGATTGGGGCACTTGACATTTGGTAACCAACACCACCCATTTCTTTAGAAATTACCGGAATGTGCATTCACACAAATGCTACCTTTTATGCCTAACTGTGCACCCGATGTAGCCCTCCGCACCAATAGGTGAGGCTTTACATGAATGTGCATTCACAACCTACCCTTACATATGTTGTAACTTTTATTCCTGGTCCTGCACACTGTGGACTGCGCTTCTGCACTTTTACTATAACTAGTGCCTAGATGCCTCAGGGTTTTGTGAGCTGCTAGAAATGTAAAAACAAATAAATAAATAAAATCACTTAATCCCCTGAACCGGACTGATCGCTCAAGTAAAACATGCTCATCTTTGGAATAGGATGTTGCTGTGCGATTTGGGTTCAATAGCCCAGTAAAATCAATTCTGCCCTTCATCCTCCTACATTGATAAATTGATTACCGCAAGTGAGTAATAACAGTGACAATGATTATTACAGTGCATGGAAGCAGATCTGCATATAGCGCTATAAAAATCATCAAATCATTATGATTATTGTTATTATCTGTGTCTCCACATGGTACAGTCAGAAGCCAGAATTCAAATGTCTACTTCAGTATCTTTCCATGATCACTTTCCTTGACTGAAGCAACTTAGAACTCATCATAGGTCAACTTGAAACCTCTCAAAAAAACATGCATATGAAGTATCAACTTGAAACTGACTGGATACAAGAATGCTACTTGATAATTCTAGATTATTGGAGCACAGAACCAGCACATCTGTCTCGTCTCCAAAACACATGAATATTGTTTCAGGATGAATCTAAAAAATCCTGTGTTCAAGCTGTATGGTCTCCACCCAGACCTGGGTAAGCTCACAGTACTTTCCAAGTGCCTTCATCCCACCTATACAGCAACAGTGGTGGAGCAGCCAAGGCACACTTCTCCAGATGTGAATGGGATGACAGAAATGCAGTAAAACAAGCTCTCGGTTCAATTAAAGGTACGTTCATACAAGGTTGAAGCTCTGTATATGTATTTTTTACTGGTGCAGGTAATTATGAATTGTACTACACTTCTCAGTTATGTACATTGCAAGCCTCTGCTGCTCTCAATGGTGCTGATATTGGTAGGCTCGCCATCATCTTACTCTAGATGATTGGTCCAACCAGTGCCAAAGTGTTCAGAGGTGTACCTTGTTGCCTCCAGCCCAGTTTCAAGACCATTTCGGTTTAACTGTAACGGCTATTTCTCAGTGGCAATAAAGCTTCCAACCTATTGGTGGAACAGGTACTGTCCTGATGCTGCATTTATTTTGGCTCAATGTTATGGGTATTAACCTGGTGGTGAGTACATTTTGTCAACATCCAACTAGATGTGTCAGTTTCCAGCCCTCCGATGGTCTCCCATTACCGGCAGGCAATCACTTGACGCTCCTAGGATTTGGATTGTGGCACCAATGATGATGAGAGTCCCAAAACTCCAGAGGAATTTGGAAGGCCTTCAGACGAGTTCCAAAGATGGAATTGAATTAAACAATTCTGCTGCTGCTAGGGAATATTTACACTGGTCCAGTCCAGGGGTAACTATTGTTCCAGTAGCAGAATTGTGCAATGTTAATCCAGCAATGTAAGCATGTAAGCAGATGTACTTTTTTCAGGAACCAAGGTTTTGTAGCTAATTCTGAGCAGGCTTGTAGTACGGAGCATAGTAATCCCAGACCTGTTGTTCTTTCTGGATGGCAGTGCTCGCTAACCTTGCTCTTCCTACCTCATGGTCCTGATACCTGCCATGGTAGCACAGTACAGGTACTCCAAAGTCAAGGAATCTTTTCAGCTGGTGACTTTGTTTTTTCCACCTCATCAAGGGAACAAGGCACTGTCACAGCATCCATGAGCCTCATTACGACCCAGGCAGAATGGGTTTAACGGTGCCGGTAAAGGTGCCAGTGCCGTTAAACCCATTCCGCCCTATTATGAGGTTCCCTTGCGGGACCCGCTCTGGACGTCTGGTCAAACCAGACGTCCTTTGCGGGTCCCGCGAGGGCACCAGGGAGCTAAGTTGTTAGCTCCCTCCCCATTCCCATTGAGCCCTATGGGGGCTTAAATGGGAATGGGGATGTGTTCCCTGAATGGGGAAATACCAGGTCCTCCAAGGTTGGAATGGCCCGGTATTTCCCCATTCAGGGACCACAGACCCGGACCCGAGTTTGGAGGCAGCCATGCCCTTATCAAGGGCATGGCTGCCTCCAAACTCGTAATGAGGCCCCATGTCTGGATTAGTTGCTCTGGTACCCAGACACCAGAAGTATCAAGGAATGATCTTGGATTGGCTGATAAATCAAGCATTGTTTCGGCGCAGTACTTCTTCAGTCAAGACACCATCTTCATGCTTCAATGACTTTATACCAACAGTGAACATTGTAATAGTGCAGACCCATTTTAATTAATGTGACAATGTGAGCTGATGGGGAAGCTCAGTCTCCAATCCTAGTGATGCATTCATACAAGCATTTTGGCAGCCAAGTACTGAGGACTGACTACATTGAAACTTTGCATTTCTGTTCCCAGGCATTGGGTTGAAGATGTTGTATTCCCAGAAAAGCCCCAGTCATCTTTTCACTCTAGCCTAATACATGCACAGCCCTTGCTGATCTAGAAATAAGGGTCATCCCGGGAATGTCCATAGAAGGCTATATCATTGTCAGCCTCATTACGAGTACAGCTGTAACCCTGCTACCGGCGGGTTTCCACCAGACTCGTAATATTTTGCCTGCGCCTGACTTCCCGGTGCCATCGGGAGATTACAAGTCAATTCTGGCTACCCAGGAAGTCATGTGCTGGTAAAATGTAAGTCCCAATTCCCATAGAGTCTTATAAGACTCTATGGGAGTGGGGACTCTGAAGCGTTGGCATCGATGTTAATGGTGCCGGCGCTTCCATGAAGAGTCTGCCTACCGTGGCCGCTGTGCCTGGCAGGGTCAGACCTGTCGGCCATGGCAGGCAAACTCGTAGTTTGCTAGTCTGAAAACGAGAGTGCCGGTGAGCTTACCGGCACCCTTGTTTCCGGACCGGCAAACTTGTAACGAGGCCCTATGTGATGCTTAGTTTTGGCTTTGATAATATACTGGGGCTGAAACAATGCAATTTTCTATGTGAGGTGACATTATGTTGGGTTTCTTGTAGAGCGCATCTTACACCAAATAGGCAACTTGGTGCTAGATAAAAACTCGACAGACATTTCTAGAGCATGGCAACCTCTAATCTAAAACAAACACATTTTTAAAGAGTGGCGGAGCTGAAGATGGTCTTCAATGGCCTGAAGTGCAGGAGGAAGCTGATTCCACAAAATTGCTGCAGCGATTGAAAAAGCACGGCCGCCCAGCTGAGAGCAGTGAAAACGTGGACCCTGTAACAGGAGGGCATCCTGAGAGCAAAGAACTCGGGAAGGGAGACAAAGGTTACACTTAGACTGGAGGTGCTCCGTCCCTATGCCATAGAAAACACGATGACCAGTGCACAAGGATTTAAACTGAATCCGACTCTGCACCAGGAGCCAGCGCAACTGGCATAGAATGGAGGAGACATGAGCCTGGTAAGGGGATTGCGTAGCAACTCTGGCATCAAGTTTTGAAGAACTTGCACGTGCGGATTAAATATGCATGGTCATGCCAAAGATGACAGCAATGGTTGGCTTGAGAAACAATTGATCGGGCATTGAAAAAAGACATTTCAGCCAATCCGCTGATCAAACAGACTCAGCCCTTGCTTACAATGGAGCCTTGAAACCCATAGGGAAAACTGTATTGATTGGTGCAAGCCGCAGGAACGTGTTGTGCAACAAACATTTCCATGTAAAATTATCGGGAAAGCCGTCCGACAACCCTGTCCATGGCCCGTCCAAGTCACAGACGGGCACAGACAGACTTGACTTTGGCGCGACTTCAGTGTATGAGGCACGTCCCTGCTGTGCTTGTCCGCTGCGCTTTCTTGAGCAAGATGAACCATGCATACAAATGATATCACCAGGAGCCAATCTGATGGCTGCTGGCGAATAGACAGGGAGGAAAGACAATGCAAAGAAAGTCAGAAATAAAAGATGGCCACAGAAGACAGCTGGACACAAGACCCCCAGTGCTTCAACTGAGGCCAGGCACGCTCCAGACAAATGACGGCTACACAGAACTAAGGTAAGAAAAATAAAAATGAATAAAACAACTTAATAAAAGTAAAATATGAGTAACATTGAAATGAGCAAGTATGTCTAAGTAAGCAGAAAACTGCTGACTCGTATACGTAAGAGGAAATACAAAAAAAATGGGAATTAAATCAACTAAACAAATGAACAGCAGGTGAGGCTGTGGAGCAAGTTGTTCAGTAACCTGACTTAAACCATCACAAACTGACATGTTTCATTTTGGGTATTATGAGAGAGCACAAGATGGTGTTATTATGGACGGGGTCTGTAAGTCTCCCTGGAGGAAGCACTCTAAGGAGCTTATCATGTGATCTGCACCATGGTAATTTGCATCAATGACCGACCAGCGTAGTAAATGAATAGACTTTAGGGGGTTGGTGGGTGTAAACTAAGTTTCCAACCTGCACGTGTAGTTCTGGGGGTTTAATAAGAGGCTTGCTATGCTTTTGATTTGGTCACCTGACGATAATATCTTAACTGAGAGGTCTGAAGGAGGAGTCAGTTGTTTGTGGTCCAGTACAATGAAGATGTTGGGCCTCATTACGACCAGTGCGGAATGGGTTTAACAGCGCCGGTAATGGTGCCGGCGCCGTTAAACCCACTCCACACTATTACGAGGTCCCCTCGCGGGACCCGCTCTGGACGTCTGGTTTATACAGACGTCCGTAGCGGGTCCCGCGATGGGACCAAGGAGCTAACAACAGGCCCATAATTAACAGGCCCGTTGTTAGCTCCCTCCCCATTCCCATTGAGCCCTGTGGGGGCTCGAATGGGAATGGGGAAGGACAAGCCCCGGTTTCCCTGAAGGAGGAAATACCGGGCCCTCCAAAGTCAGAATGGCCGGTATTTCCCCATTCAGGGAACTGGGACCCGGACACGATTTTTAATAGCACCATGGCTACCTCCAAAGTCGTAATGAGGTCCTTTATGTCTGGTGCTTTTTTTGCAAGGAAACAAAGCTCACTCTGCTTTGCTATTACTTTAGACTGATGTGTGAGCCTGTTGTTTCTGACATTGGCAACAATCCAATCATGGACATAGCTCACTGTACTCGATTCCAAGAGTGTGTTATGCTGAGCCACCACTGGGATGCAGCACGTACCTCTACTACAATTCAGAAATCGGTCACAGTCTGAGAGTCTCACACAAGGCAAGATAGAGTACTTGGTGTAGCCTTACCCTAAGAAGCTCCGGGTTTCTCAGGGACACAAGAGCAAAATGTGTTTCCCTGATGAAGCCTTAGATTAGGACTCAACTTTGAAAAGTCAATGTCCATGTCAACAACCGCACTAAAAAGTGTTTATCATCGTTCATTTGGATAGTAACACAGCATATGTTATCTTATGCATTTTTATTTACAATGTGCCTGTATCAAACCACATTGCCTCATAACACCATGATCAATTCCAAGCATTTGAAAGACAGTCAGTGAACATAAACAGCAGTGCAGCAAACATCCACTGAACAGACACGCTTTAAAGACTCCCTAAAATGCACGTGTAGTACATTCCCTTTTTCAGTCACTCAGATCTTGCACTTAGCCTTAGAACACAACTTCAACAGCTTGTATGCTGATGCAAGTACTCATGCCTGACCATAGAGGACAATAGTCCACTTTGCCCTTTAGATAGATGGAGCCAAATTGACGAGGCACTTCAAAGTCATGGATGAGATTCTTGTGTTTCCAGAATAAGAACCAGAAACAGATGCACTTCAAACTCCCAATGCATTATTTTTATAAAAGAGAGAGAGGGCCTTGTGAGGGGTTGCACTTATACTCTGTAGTACAGCATCTTCCACCAAAAAAAAGCAGTAGGGTAAAGGGCATGCCACATGGTGTCTTGCTATTGCGTCTAGTCAATGGTCTGTGAAGACAACATTGAAAGAGCCTGGATAAAGTAATTCATCATGATGACCCCAGTCCGCCGTAGGCGCCTGGTACGTGGTTTGCCTAAGGGTGGAGGCTGTTAAATGCCACACAAAGGCAACCACTCTTGCCTGTCATTAAGGCACAGATATGGCTTTGTAAAGTATAAAGCCAAATCGTTCTTTCTTACCTAGCAATGCTTCTTTCTTGTGAGTGTCCTTAGTCTTAATTTTGTCCATGATCCACCAACGTAGATCGTCCTGGCCATGGCCATTTTCTCAAAAATGTGTACCTAATGGTGCTCTGATAGTTTGTGTCCTAATTTTAGAACAATGCTCAATAATACTCATTTTAACTTGTCTATTGGTTTTACCGACATACATTTTCTGGCAAGGACATTGAATAACATGTATGGCCTATTTGCTATTACAGTTACTCTGAAATCTAAACCTCCATTCTATGTTGTTCACATCAAAAGAAGTGTTTTTCTCCATAAATTTGCAGGCAGAACAATTACCACAGGGTGAATGTCCTTTAATTCTAGGTAACCCCAAAAAAGTTCTTAAATTGGACAATGGTTTACTAATCAAGCGGCCTGCTTTTACCAAATGTTGTTTAATGTTTTTTCCTTTTTTGAAAGTGAATATTGCAGGGACGTCATTTGGGGGTCGCCAGAGGTCACAATTGCGACCTATGTGGTGTCCCTTGCGACCTCTGGGGTCTCCCTTGCAACCTCTAAAAAAAATATATATTTTTTTTTGTTGTAGTGCAAGCTCCTGGGCTGTGGCCAGCACCATGTGGCTCTTTACTTCTGGAGTGGCTGGCTTTCTTGTTTAGGTCCCTTACAAAAAGAAGAAAAATAAGAACAGGAGTGCCACAAGTCTAACACATTCAGCACTGACCCTAAATAAGAAAGAATAGGAATGCCAAAAAATGTGTATTTCTGGAATTCTATACAATAATTGCTAGAATCAGTAAAGGTTTATTTCAGGCACCCTTTAGGGGGTGAGTCACTGATTTAGTCTATTCTTAAACGTCTCAACTCAGCCTTTCATCCTTCTGAGGTCGATAAATGGGTACCAACACAGGTTGGGTGATATTGGGTGTATATTTTTTCTATATAAAGCGCTTAAGCGTAAGTGCTATATAATAACACATCATTATCATTTGGTCATGGACATCTGCTTGCATTCACAGTAATTTGGTAATATGGGCCTATACACACTGATATTAATGATACATATGGGGATCCATTGTTGTATGAAATGTATATCACATTATAGTGATATTGTAACCATATTTTTCGTTGTGTATGTAGGAACAATGCTATGTAATGCCACTTCCTTTTTTGTCAACAGGTAAAAGGTTGTGTTCCATCGCTTCCCGCAATATCACTTTGGGGTGGGATCAAATGACATCACTTCCTGTCATGTCATCAGGGGTCAAGGGTCGTGTGATGTCACTTCCGCTACCCCTGGCATTTTGGTGAAATGACGTCCCTGGAATATTGGTGGTGCCATGTTTGCATTGTCCAATTGCAGTACGTATCAATGTTTTTTTTTAACAGTGAGTTTAGTTTACAATTAAATTGTACACTTTTGTAAAAAAAACTAAAAAGAAATAAGTAATAAAATAAAATAGCAGAACATAATCAGACCACAGTATAGAAAAGCCGTCTTCACATAAACTCAGATTAAAATACAAAGAAAGACCTTTTAAGGGGCCCACTTATATCTTACAACCTCTATTCAAATTAGTTCACCTCAAAACAATGCACATGGCTCATTACAGAATGTGTCAGCGGGCACTTCTCTTATTCAGTTCCTCAAATATTTGCATAAGCAGTTTTGTCAGGGCTATTATTAGAGACTCGTGTGAGGTAGTCATGATCCTGTCCCAAAGATTGTCAAACAATACCCAAGAAGTCGAGTGGATGAACACTCCAAGAAGGCCGGGCACTCAAGGACTAAGTAAAACAAAGATTTGTTTGGGACTCACCCGCATGTACAACATCCTTGCATTTCCTTAGTTACTAACAGTTTCGGAACTAAGAATTCCATTGTCAGAAGAACATTCAGACAAAATCTTTGTTATAGATATCTATGTTTTTTGGGGGCAAATTTTAATACATAGGAGTTCATGTTGGCCGATGGGGTGCGTAGGTGCAGATTGTTT